>NC_065958.1:10627500-11002500 GCF_021464435.1 Cataglyphis hispanica
ACCCGCGTTTCTCTTCGATTGCGTGTTCTCGTGAATCAATTGTATACATCCATGAATATCTTGGCGAATATCTAACGATGTTAGCCCGACGACGAAACATTGTAAGATTGTATATAAATATAGTGACGTTTTTAAAAGCTTTTTTTTTATTAGCAATTACAAGAATCGACTTTTAAACGAATTTCTTCTCCGATAATTGAAAACAGCTGGAGACAACGAATGGCGCAGAGAGGAGGAGTGCGTCGAACCTGAAAGTTCACGGGTCAGTGGGAAAGGTGTTACGTGAGCGCGATGGAAGTTCAGAGTTCACGGGAACGACAAAGTTGCGACGAGCGTTATAACACGCGTATCGATCATTGTTCCGCGATTGAATTCTCTCGAAGATTTTCTTCCCGAGATCTTTCCAGTGCACGAACGACCTTTTACAACGTTTCCTTTTCGTCTCGTTTTAAGCATCGGCAATATTTACATTTCACGTGCATCGCATCGAATGCCAACCTTACTTAATCTCACCATGGGTGGTCGCCGATGCTCCTTTGCTTACATCAAAGTAGCAGTAAGCTATGGGGAAATTATTGCGATGAGCTTTCCAAGCCAGAATGGTTTCTATATAATTCGAAGAATTTAACGGTTGACTCGGAAACATTCGTATATTTTCAATTAATGTATATTTTTACTACCGTTTATATTATTGATATTATTGCAAAATTATTTATCAAAGGATCATAAATATAATAAATTGTTTAATTTGATATGTTGACTGTAATGCGCATTGCAACAAACAGAATTATTTTTATTAAATAATTCTTTTGATCTAGAAAAATACATAATAAAAAGAAAATATACGAAAAAATATTAAAAATATCTATTATAAACAATAAAGATTTCTTTATTATATTCTTATCATAAAAAACTTATTTTATTAATATTTTATTAATAAAAATATAGGATATATGTATGTGTGCAATAAGTTTAATTTTAATTTTAATTAATATATTTAATTATTAAGCAATGTATATATGCAAGCTTTACATTTTTCACGTTATCAATATGTTTTGTCCTACGTATTTCTTTTGACCGATTTAACATACGTTAATGAATGTCAAGTGTTTTATTAAATGTCAAGTGTTTTATTGAAATTGCGATAATCCTAAAGGTTCTCCGCTCGTATAAACACGCGGAACACGTCAATTTTGTACACCTACGCCGGAAAATCCTGATTACAACGATTGCCTCAGACATTTTATTCCGCATTCCTGATTAAAGATGTCCTTTCTCGTTTGCATCATTAACACCCACACGGTTGCAGAAGGTCATCAGCTCCGCACGCCTCCGCGGCGTTGCGCCCACGCCCGTTACGTGTGCAACACCCTCTAGATGCGACGCGGGGGTTGCAGAATGCGAAAGAAACTCCTCCGATACCCGACAGTATTTCTTCCCCTTGCGTGGGCCGGATCAATTTTGCGAAGAAGGAAATTGCATAGGCTATTGCAATGTTGCCTCAAACGGGAGAATGTCATGCCTCTCCGGATGGAATTGTGTCCCTAATAACCTTACGCGAGATACTTTCATTACGAAGAAAAGTGTAATGCCATGCACAAAGACGCAATCACGGCAAACTTTATTGCCGCGCCGATCCCGGTTTAAAATATAAGGAACGCTCGCTATTTTCGCCCGCGCATTTGCAATGATAATCCTCGTTTGCTGTTTGACGTCTCCCCGTTTGCTCAGCACAAGCGCTATTTGCTCTCAAGAGATCCAAATATATTTAGTCGATAAACATTTTTAGCAGCAGATAAAGGGATTTTATTGTTTTAAAAATCGAATAAATCGAGATTCCTCTTCAATTTGCCATGTCTCTGTTCATTGATGGGATTTTTATATAAAAATTATAATCATCGAATTTTCGTAATGTTGTGAAATCATTCGTAAAACAATGTCGAAAAAATTATAAAAATTTTGAAGAGCATTAAAAAATATATGGGCGAAATATGGCTGATAAAAATCTCGCAGAATAGATTTTCGCAAAGTTTGTAATTTTTTTATTCCGTTAATTCTGTCGCTCAAATCAATCTTTGATTTTGGCGCGACTCCTTATTTTTTTACGTTCGATGGGGATCGCATCTCATTCACGTTTCGACATATCAAACGGGATTATATATCCTTTACGAAAGTTTTTAAGTCTACATTTTTATAAATACAAATTTGTATATGTATTGTTTATATAATTTGTTTATATATATTGTTTACTTTCACGCGCCGAATCTATCGTCGGGTCATAACATGCGCAATAGAACACTCTATCGCTCTCTCGCATTCTCATCGTAATGTCGGAATAGCTCGTCTTTACGTCGCGGACGAAACGTATAGCATTTGTGTCGCAAAGGAGAAATTCCCATCATTGGAAGCGTTTTACATCCTCGGGCCCATCTGTTTGCCATTTAAAGGTAAGAGCGTCTGATGTATTCGTCGCGAGACGTCGTCGAATGTCGTTGATGGTCGGCTCGATCATTATGACGAATGCTTATTTAATGTTCGCATAAATATTCGAGACCCGCGGGCTTATTATTTCGAAAGTGCTTGTCGTGTACTACATACAGGGTGGGCCCAAACGTTCCGGCCAGACTTTGGGATTTTATACGAAATTTGAATGTGAATAAAAATTTTCTATAAACATGGAAAAATGAATATTTTTAAGAAGCCTTACATCAATAACCGAAAAAACATTTTTTTATAATTTTAGAGGTTCTTGGATTTTAATTTTTTAAGAAAATATTTTTCGACCCATGTTTATAGGATATTTTTTGCTCAAAATTAAATTTTCTATAAAGTCTCGAAGTCTAGCCGGAACGTTTGGGCCCACCCTGTATAGATGCTCGTATATCGCTCTTCCCTACCCTCGGTCTCTGCCCGCCCGCTCGCTCGCCTTTTAAATCAAGCGAACGCAAACGAATCGTGCCGCCGCTGTTAGCGGATTAAAATCGTATCTTCGCGTATGCTGTTGGCGACCGGCGGCGGCAATGGTCGCGTACACTTTACGCGAAACGTAAGAAACGTACAAAATGCTCGGAGTTACGCTCACGATTCCCGGATTCTCGTAAAGCTGCCTACTCTATTTTCTCCCCTTTACCTCCAAACAACCGACCTCTTACCCTTCCCCCCTTTGCGCGCGCGACGCATAAAACGGCGACGTCCAATTGGATTTTTCCCGGATTTTCCTCGGGAATGTAGAAATGAGAAGGAAAGAACCTCGGGCTCTCTAAGGCTAAGAAATGTATATTTCGATAAGCAGCCGCGCACGCAATCATCGTAAAAAAAGCGCCGCGTGGCTTGATTTCGGGTTCGCGTACAGTTATTAAAATTGAGAAGGGAAGGGTAGTATCGCGCGAGTTAGCGCACGTCCGAAGAAAGGGTGGGTCTCGGCTGTATGTATCTTCCGCTTACCCCACATAACGAGATACATTACGAGCAAACATTCTAATCCGCGATGGCGCATCATGAATATAAAGCGGCATTGGGGTTGCTGACCAAACGGGAATTCTTCCTTTCGCCCGATGACGCACGGAAAGAAAATCCGCGAGATTACTTTACGCGTGTCTAGGCATAAAAATATCTCCTGGATTAGTCCTACTCCAAAATCTGTATATCGCGTGTTTTGGATATTTTTCTTTTTTAATTTTTTAGTAAATTATCGCTGGTTTTTTTTTTTTTTTTCTTGGAAAATGTAATTTTTGCCATTCAAACATACAGCAAAGTAAAAAGTCTTTAAAATTAACAACAAATCTCAAGAAATCACTCTATCTATTTTTTAGATTTTAAATTGTGAAATTTTTATAAACATTGAAATAGCTATCGTTCTTTGCGAATTTTCGCAAAGGTGCAAAAACTAGTGAGAAGCAAGCGTGTATATGAGACGTAAATGATGGTCGCGAGATAGCTTTCTCATTGTTGGGGTCAATATAAGAGATGAAAGATGCTGGGAGAGATAGAAGGCGCGGTGGCGCGGTAAAGGCACGTTACGGAGATGCGACATAAATCACCGTAGATTAACAATAAAAAATATATTACCCCTCACGGAGACTCACTCACTTTCTCATCGATGTCATGGCGACCATGGGCGTCTACTCCTCCTACGGTGTATCTAAAATAGTAAACGCCGACATATATTTTCGCCTACGTGTTGGCGTATAGGTTTTATACGCGAAAGGGCCGGCGAGCACGTACGACTCGTAAAGGGTACGGTAACGAGGGCCGTGAACCTAACCAAGGGGTCGTGCGACCGCGTTTCCTACGCGACTGCGAATTCTTAGCGACATAACGACGACGACGAACGCCTAAATCGTGTTTCCGATCGATCGATATTACATGTCTCGTCTTTTCGACATAAGCTCGTTCCAATCTCGTGAATTATCCGGTGAATGGGATGTGTCGCGTAGTTTGAAGCTTCGGACAAGCCTTAATTGCTGCGTATTAAATTTTAATTATTACCCAATCCTTCACTTAGCCTCCCGTTCGACGTATCGTGCCAATTTCCAGGATACGCCCGGCCCGGTGTTGATTCGAAATTATTCATGCTCGTCGAAGAGAGATGGAAAGCGACGACAGTAATGTAGTCGCGAGTAGACGCTATCTCATTCCGCACTCGTGGGATCAGAAATTTATACCACGAAGATCCATAATGTCGCATCGATTGCGTACCTCGGGGTTGACATAAGAGTCGGGAGACTTCCCCTCCCCTCCCTCCCTCCCCTCACACTCCGCTGTCTACCTTCGCGCGCACGCGAGAGCTGGAAAGACTCGGAGATAATGGCACAGTAACTGAAACGATGTTGTCGCGCGGCAAGATGGCCTTCCACCATCACGGATTCTTTCGCAAAAGCACCGGACCAAACGAGCCGTCGTCCACTTGCAGATCTTCTACAGCGGACTCCCGAGAGCGAGAACGCGTGTGTGTGTCGTTACTTCGGGGGGGAAAAAAAAAAAAGCGTCGCGTTAAGACACTTTCGGGGATAATACGTGCCATCACGCGCAAGAGATACGTGTATAAAAAATTATGAGCAACGAAAGTAACGAGATATCGAAGGGTATAATGAAAGTGGTTTGGCGCAGAGTAACACGCGACATTACCCGGTGATAAAGATTATATAGGTTATTAAAGATAATTGAAAAATTGTAATATCATATTATACTTTTATATCTTCGAAAAATTATCTGATTTACTTGACTGAATCTTTTTCCTATCTTATCAGAGTCCATCATATTTTCAACATAATTTGAAGTTTGACACATCGGCAAGCGATAATGATCGTTTCCATCTCTCGAACGTAGAACGAGTCTTCATCTCGTTTCGCGAGTAGCGTCGAGTACCACACTCGTGGGAGGAGGGAAGGGAAGGGAGGGAGGGGGTGAACATCCTTACAAGATATATTCGGAATGTGAACTTTCACACACATACACACACGCGACATAGTTCGTTAAAATTGAAATCGTTGAAATATCGCGCGCGTGCACGATTTGGGTGTGACGATGTTGCGACAGCGGTGTTCTTTGACATATCACATTCGGCGCATGGATATCTATTTGCGGCGGTGCGCGACTTAAAGAGCGACGGCGTAATCCTGAGTTGGCGCTGGTAATAGACTGGAACTTACGCGGAGTTTAAAGGTGCCCGTACCCACGAAGCAATGTTACGAAATGGGACAGTTTTACAGGCAGTAAAATGTTGATTGGAATCCGGCCGATCGTTCCCCTCTCGCTCCTGTTATCGGGACCGTTCTTCGCTCTCTCTCTCTCTCTCTCTCTCTCTCCCTCTCTAACCCGTTTCAACCGCCGCCACCGACGCCGCTACCTCGCCTCGTCACCCTCGTCGTCCCTCGCGCCCCCTCGTAACAATGCGCCCGTTGCACTGGGTTTCCAATGCATACCAAGCGTGCATATACCGCGTATCTACGTGATACGTAATACGCAACGTCGTGGATACCCGAGTAACGTTATAGAGAACTCGAATCGCGTCGTATTCCAGAATATCAAGACTGGAACGTAACCTCAGTCCGATCCTACGTGGCCGCAAGTTCATGAAGGCGGATCACTTCGATTTTTGTGAAAATATCAAATTTCACATTATTACACGCTACATGCATCTCTCTTTTCGTTGGGAGAAAAATTGCAGAAATTATACGGGATTTTTTTCGAAGAATATTTCGCATATTGATATTAATCCGGCATTCTTGAAACTTATACGCTTTTAGTCATTTATGCCATAATATAAAAATAAAATGATAAAATTGCGTGTTTAGTTTGCGATTAATCGTTAATTTGCGCGGCAACAGGTCCATTAGCCAAATTAATAAAACAAGCGGAATTAATAAAACAAAGCTAATAAATATAACGTAGAGAGAAAGAGAGAGGGGGGAAGGGGGAAGGAGGGAGGAAATAATAGCCCACGTAGAGACTTAGCGAACAGGAAACTCGAATGTTCTTCGGCAAGTTGCGCGCGAGATTCAGCAACAACGTTTCAAGAACGCGGTTTAACGCGGCACGGCACAATATCTCTGCCCACTTCCGGCGCACGTGTACACGAAACCTCGTATTATTGTAGTACAGTGTAGCGCGTACTGTGCACGCCCATCGCCGCTCATTGTCTTGGATATGCTCGGGCGTTTTGTTGTCATCTCTCTTCGTAACGCCGCGACGTACGCTCGGTACGTTGGCGGATGCGGGAGGGTGGCGGGGGGGGGGTTACGTGAGCATTGAAGCGAAAACGTGAATGCGACGGGAGAAAAGGCGAAAACCGGGACGTGGAAATCGGGATGTTTCTCTGACGGGAGGGTTAAGCTACGCCCGTTGCCGCATCTCTCGCTCTCTCTCTCTCCCTCTCTCTCCTTCTTTCTCTCTCTGGTCGCTTCCTTCCTTCCACCACTTTGTTCGACGCATCATGCGTTCGAGTATCCCGGTACGCGTTATTGCGCCCAGTTATTACCGTGGTTATTACCGCGACGCTGAGTTTTACGATCTGATCGTCGTCGGGCTGCGGCGATCCGAGAGTAGAACTCAGAAGGGCTCTACATTCGCGTGACAAAAAGATTTTGGAAGGTGATGGAAGATTTTTTTTTTTGTACACTGTCCGACGATGATTCGTTCCGTTCCCCTGTATATTGTCAATTTCCTCCGACTGTCAAAATACTCTATACAGGGTGGACCGAAACGTTCCGGCCAGACTTTGAGATTTTATAGGAAATTTAATTATGAACGAAAAAGTTTCCCATAAACATGCATGTCGAGAAATGCTTCCTTAAAAAGTTAGCGTCCAAATGTTAAAGTTAGCACTCTGTATATTAAATATTTTATACAGAATAGATATCTCCAGTCCTACATTCGCTTCACTGGGGAAACGGAACGAATCATTGTCGGGCAGTATACCGGGACTGTCTCTACTTCGCGTTCTTTCGTCTCTTCGTTTTCGTTCCGTCTCAATTTTGCGCGCGCACAACTTTTTCATATATATATATATTTATACAAGCGCACTAAAAATTTTATAGAGGGGTACTTTGTCCTGTCGCGCAAGTCCACGATGTCGATCGTGGAGATAAAATGTCGCGTATACGTCGGGTATATCAGATATCGCGCGCGATTTCCCTTAGGCACAGATATTAGAGGCCAAGCTGAAAGAAACTGTCGACAGAGATCGATAGCTCTTGAGCGGGACGAGCGATTGAAAGTTACAGTTTAAATATATATGGAAATAACTTTCTCTCTCTCTCTCTCTCTCTCCCTCCCTTTTCTCTCTCTTTCTCTCTTTATCATATTAACTTTAATAGAATCTGAAAATTTGTAGCGGTTTAGTTACGTCAAGATATTTAAAAACTTGCGCCCAATCGCGGCTTCCAATCAAACTTCCGTCAAGGTATCTGTGTACTATGTATAAGAGAAGATAACTGTACATAAGAGAAAGTTCTCTAATGTTTACACCCCATATGTATCTATCACAAGTGTTGCTTATATGTAATATGTATTTTTGACGAGAGGGGAAATCTATAACGCAATTAAAGGGCCATTCATACTCGCAGAAAAATACTCTATCCACCACGTATCTCGATCGAAATTATTCTATCAAATTTATATTTCTCGCGTATAAAATAATTCGTCTTGATTATTTATCTAATCACGTTTTACGTGATACGTCGTGGCGCATTTGGTGCTTGTCGCCGGCGGAAATCGACCGATGACATTAGGGATCGTTAATCGAAAGTCGCGCCGTATTTATTTCCCACAAATTTACGATATTACCCCCTCCCCCCCTCTTCGTCTCTACGAAACGTCCGAGCGACGACGACGCAACGAGCCGAGTGCGCGTATGAAAAACGACGACGGCCATTACTCTCGCATCGGAGAAGCCGTCTGGCGTCTACCGACCGGCGTGGGGGCCATTAACAAAGTAGGGCTCTGGCGTAAAAAGGGTGGGAAGACAAAACAGGTGAAACGCTAAAAAATGGGTCACCCCGCGCACGGTCGCCCTCCCCTCTGCGCCTATACACATACACATATATATACAACATCGCGCGCTCTCTCGCTACACAGAGACAAACTCTCGTCTCGAGCATGAGAACATACGTCTCTGCGTGCAACCCCCTCTCTCGCCCACCCCGTTATAAAGCCACGAACGCGCGCCGTACGCCCTCGCGAACCTCGCTCGTATGTGTGCGTGTATATGTGTGTGTGTGTGTATGTGATGTGCGGTATCTATGGGATGCGTAGGAGTGGTAAAAGCGGTCTCGCGATGGTGGAACGGAGAGAACAGGCAGCCCGAAAGAGAAAGACAGATAGATGGGAAAGGGTGGGAGGGGTGCGGGAGGGGATGAGTTTGGAGTTGAGTTGTCGGCGAATGAGGGCACTGAGGCTGGCGGCAGAGGGTGAGGCCAGACAGAGGCTATTGATCCACCAGGATCCACCTACCAACTCACGTTAGTGGGATAGGCTCGGTCTGAAACGTCGATCTGCACTGTGGGGGAGACGTGGAAAATGTTTCGGGCGAACAACCCTTCGTGAAGAGAGTATGCCACGCTGCTCGCGACAATTCGACGACGACGCGAGATCGCAAGGAATACGCCCGTTGAAAAATATTTTTACCGCGCGGGAAATATTTTACTAACGCGAGAGATACATGTATACTATATATGTATAGAAAGAGAGGGAGAGAGAGAGAGAGACGCATCTGCGTAATATCGTCGCCGCCAATATTTCCGCCACCTTCTCTCCCAGGGATAGAAATAATTTGCGCGGCGGTATCCAGCCGCGTCAGGCCCCCGGAGGCTTCGCCACCAAGTCGCCAACATGTCGTCGTCGAGATCGTTCCCGCATTTTTCTTCTTCACTTGTTCGCCTTTTTTTCGGAGGCACTTAAGGTGCTAAAATGAAATTTGCATGCCGAACGCGGCGTCGTTTTACTCAGGACGAAAAAAATAACAGTCGCCGGCGGTTTCAGCGCGCGCGCGCTCACGCATATACACGAATATACATGTACATATATATCCATATATGCACTATACGCACGCGCGTATATTTTTCTCTATTACTGGTAACGAACTCCCCGCGGGATATAGGCTCGGTCTTGTCGTAGTGTATCGCGTAAAAAGCGCGTGTTTTGCATAAATAACTGCCCCGAGAACGGATTCAATTTTCTCCAGGCGCTCTTAAGGGTCAGGCGATATTTAAAACACGGGGGCAACGGGGGTTACGAGTTGCCGACTGTGCGTTTAAACACAGTTATTTTTTAATTACTTCAATTATTTTAATGTGTTGATAACCTCCTATACACTTTAAGGATCAGAATAATTTTTTTTTTATAATTTTCTTACAATTTTTTTTTAAATATCAATTTTGGATTATATTTTGCGTAAATATTATAAAAATATTATTTTAAATTATATTACACATATATAAACTTTTTTTTCGCTAAGATAAAAATTTGATTAAAGAAATAATTTAATTGCATTCTAGTCCATTTAAATTAGCCGATCATTCCATCTTTGATTAAAAAATATTTCGAATAAGATAATTACACACACACACCGTTGAATATATGAGATAAAAATGCTAGATCGATGGCAAAAGTTCTTAGCATATCGTACCGTTCCCTTTTTGCGGAGAGCGAGGTTTCTGTGATGCCATTTGAGTTCTCCCTTTCTATATCAGTTTGGTTCCCCCTTTAATTGGCCCGGCATGCGATTTATATTCGCGAGGTCGTCTTGTCGAGTCTTAATATCCTCGTTATCGCCGGCACAATATTTCTTCCGTGCCCGAGTAGAGCCGGCGTTTCCTCCAGACTGACAACCCTTCACTCGAGAGCTAAACAAATTCGAAGAGGTCTTTTGCTGTCCCCGGGCCCTGAGAGAGAGAGAGAGAGAGAGAGAGAGAGAGAGAGAGCGTGCGGAGATAAATAAATTGCGGGGGCGAGCACTCTTGTGACAAGGGGAAAAGGAGGGCAAATTGCGCGCCGGAGACAAAGGGAGCGAGACTCGCGACGGAAAGGCGGAGAGATATAACGTTATGAATTTATTTATGCAATACAACTTGGCCCATTCGGATTACAATAGCGCGAAATTTAATTGGATCGTTTACTCGTAGCGCTCAAGCTACGATCAGAGTAATCGCGGTTCGCGCTCCATGTCCTTCACTTCACTTCTTTTTCACTCATCCCTTGCCTAGCTCGCCGAGAAATAAAAGAAGCTTCATCGGTTTCTTCGAGGATCGCGGGGACGCTTTTTAAGATATAGGATATATGTACATGAGCGAACGAATAACGAAAAAGTTAAAATTTCAAAGATGTATGCGTTGTAACGATTGTGTCATTTGGATCGATTCACTTATAAGACGGTACGTCAAAGGATTCGTTTAGCAATGATAAAAAAAATTAGTACATGACCGAAACGAATATGAATATCCAAAAATTTATATTTCACGTTCATTCGTTTAATGTATCCATTTTTGAACTCGGCGAAAAGAGGAATTTTTTTTTCTCTCAGCTTAAAGATATAATATTTCGTCAAACTTACAATATATCAGATTAGAATTATAGTCGCTTAAAACGCGCGAAACAGTCTTTCTTCTCATATCTATTTTTTATTTTTCTTAATAAGTAATATATATATATATATATATATATTAATTATTTCATACCATACATATGACGAGTTATACTTTGACGAAAACGCGATTTCTGAGATCGTTAAAAAAAAGCAATGGCAGCCCCTCTCGGAAGCTCATCCCTTCCTTTTCGCGAATATTATTTATGACACAGCTCTATTCCATTCGGCTTCGCCCTGTCGCCTTTCCAACCGTTTTTCATACACAGTTGTACAATTTTCTCTATCCTCCTCGCTATCTCTTCGCTCTGGTTGCCCTTTGGTAACCACGACGGCGGCGGCGGCGGTGCGGTCTACTCCTCCCGTTCCCGTTTCATTAATTTTATCTGCACGTTTTACGAGCAGCATCCGGAGCTCGAAACAAATTAATTGCGCCACGCCACTCGAATTAATTGGCGAGCTCGTGATTCTCGACGGAAACTTTTGGCACAAGTTTACCGCGGTCTTTCTCCGATTCCCCGCAGATTGTGCATTGCAACTATTTGTTGTACAATGGCGCGAACAATTCCACCATCTTGAGTAATTTATTACGTGTTAAGACGGCACGATATATCTGCGATTTGAAATGATAAGATAATACATACGTAATAACTTTCTACTTTACGTTTTGCTTGCGGAGCGCGCATCTACGCATAGATTATGATGAGAATCTCGAAATGAAAATTTTTCCATTAACTTTTATAGCTGCGACGCAGCGTTACCTCTAAACTCCGCACATTAATACAAATAAGCGGTACAAGTATATATATATATATATATATATTTTTTTTTTTTCTAGAGACATATCACTTTTTATATCCATTTCTCTTCTGCAAAATTAAAAGCAATGTTTATGCAAATAAGATATTTTTTTATGTATAAATAATTTTTTAATTATATTTCTTGTCAACTTTCTTACTGAAGTCAAAATGAAATCGTCTTATTAATCGTTCAATAAATTTCTATCCTCTCTTGTGTCATGATATTAAAAAAATTTTACTCGAACCAAGCCAGGGGAAGTCTTCGAATTAATTTTTGCGATAAAAGTAAGAATTTAAATTGGTGAAATGGACATAATGGAAGCTTGGATCGCCCATATTTCGCAACGAGTGCATATTTTTAGTCCGAGCAAATCCCAGACAGTTAATCACCGTTATTAGAGCCGCTTAGACGGCAACGAGGTTCTAAAAACGTACTCCGAATGGCAATGCTGGGGTGGAAAGGAGGTGGAGGCGGTGGAATTGCCGAGGCAATAACTGGGCATGACCCTTCGGCTTACATCCGGATTTACATGTAAACGTACGTGGATCGTCGAAACTGCTTTCGCAACTAGTCTCGGGTCGAGTAAATTGGTAACTAAATGCCGGAGTAATATCGGTAACAGTTTGCTACGAAAGCTTGTTGCTGCTGTTAGTGCGCGTCTAAGTACTAACATACGTCGCGTTTGGATGTTCCGAAGAAAGTGGGAGGAATAGCGGTAATTAACTAACGTCTCGTGAGATTCTGCGTTTACGTAGGGAACGATTCATAATTGCGATTGTGCGTAATAATTTATTTTGCATAATGAACGCGTCGCGCGTCAACAGTCATAACGAATTTTTGCAATAAATAGCTATTACACGCTTTTATCATTTTTTTTATGTATCTTTTTACAAGAGTTGCACTGTAAAAAAAATTCAGTAAATTTACACAAATAATAAGTGTAAAAATTACATGATTAGTCCTATAAATATAAAAAATCATGTAATTTTACAGAAATTTAGTAATTCTACAAAAATTATGTAAATTTGTCTTTTATGTGTAAATATATCTAATTTATTTGGAAAATTACATAAGCAATAGAATATTTTAAATATTTTATGTAATTTTATCCTAATTTTTGGATAATATTACACAATATGACGCGCCGTATTCGAGCAATACATAGAATTTATTGTATTGTGTAATATTACAAAAAAATTTGGATAATCACATAAAATATTTAAATTTATTTTACTTGCAGACTGAAAATTTACAAACGCATGGAAATTTACAACTATCACAGTGGGTCTCAAAATTACCCACTATCATCGGTGTAATGTTTTACACAAAATTTTTTCACAGTGTGTATTGCTATTTCGCGATGTGACGTTCAACCACTCGGATAATCAAGTCGCCTCATCGTCGCGTTTAAAGTGTGCTTGCATGCGTAAACAAAAAACAGGTTTCGCCTGAAAAATAAAGCGATTTGTCTTGTTATATTTTCGTGGTCGTTTCTCGTCTGGCAAATGTATACGATGTCGACTTTCGCGATATTTTCGCGAACCGGCGGCTTGGCAGATACGTTCAGCAGATATTAGCCGGATTATGAATATTTCCGTTGCTACACAATGAAATCGCTCTGCGCACAGTGAGACTCTGCTTTTCCGACAGAACGGTATCTGATTGCGGCGACATTTCGGTGCTTTGAAGAGAGCTATCTTTCTCGATTTCCAACCACCGCGTGAAAGAGCTCATTAATTAACGGCACACATGCGTCATACGAAGAAATATAACGGAAGAGAAATAATGAAAGACGATATTACGTGATTATGCGTCAAACGAGAGTATGCGCTTACTTGTAATAGACATTCGAAATTTCGTCACACATCCTGCTTTTATCACGTGTTATTATTATTTCGTTATAAAAATACGCGAAATCATATATATAAATATTATGTAGTAATACATTTATATATATACAGTGACTATAAATAATAGTTATAAAATATCTTGAATTTCAAAAAAATTAATCTCTATATATTCTATGTCTGGATATGTCTGTTGATGAAAGTATAAAGCTCAAGCGTTTAACATTAAATGTGCCTCATGTGATTTCGATCTTTCTGTTTTCAAGCGCGAAAATTATCTTATTGTTAGTAAACATAAAACAAGTTCGAGCTACGCTGAATGAAAACACAAAAAGCCTAAATATTTAATATACATTGCGTTTGCCGATAAAATGATATCGCGGGAGGCAATAGCATGTCGAGGAAACTTGGTCGTCCGACTTAGCGCGTGGTAGCGGTCGCATCCGGTGCATACAAATTTTCACATAACCGGCTCCTCTCTCTCTCTCTCTCTTTCATCGTATCTTCGTCTTCTCTCGTCTCCGTGGATACATGTGTACCCGAGAACGACGAGCCATCCTTTTATATGCTCGTCGTTTTCCCTCCCCGTCGCTTTCAACCCCTTCCACACCTTGCCGCCGAGGACCGCAACAGGATATCGCCAAGTAACTTGCCGCTCGTTCGTGCGGAGTCTCAATCCAATAACCATTTAAGAGCCTTACACTCATACCTTACACGCCGGGGAAACCGCTTTTACACGCCGCCGTAGCTTTTTCTCCGTTCGTCCCGTTCGTTTCTTCCCCGCGGATGGCGATGCCGTTAGGTAGCGCGCATATAAGCGTACGTAAGTACGCCGCTACATGAGCGGCACAGCAAATGTTCGTAAGATTAAAAGGCATTTGTTTTGATATCGAAGATGCGTGGCGATTAGCTCCATAAAGTAGTCTACGTGTGAATATGCGCCATTTATACATTCCTCTATTTTTCCAATAGTGCGTTTACGTGTATGCTTATACGTGGAACTTTTAGATGACAAAATTTATTTCTAGATTGTGTGATAATATTGTTATATGTTACAATTTAGGAATAACAGAAAAATTTAGTATTTTTATTGTTGGAAGAAAAAAAAAATGTAAAACAAATCGTGTAACTGGAAAATAATTTAACAATAATTATTAGATTAATAGATGCTAAATATATAAAAATATACTTTAAACATTTGGAGATTTGGGAAGGAAGGAAGGAAGAGGGGAAGTGGAGTTTAGCGTGACATTTTAAAGAGACATTTATTTAAAACTTACATTCGCGCAACGAATTAGCCGGCTACTTATGTAAAATTTATGTAAGGAAAGAATTTAATCTCGCGCTCTCATATCCACCAGTTCACTCCTTGTTCTTTGTTCAGTTATTAAGTGTTAAACATTAGTACGTGACACACTTTTTTTAGCATATCTTTTTAAAATATTTTAATATTTTTGCAATAAATATTATTTACGCCAATATCGCTAGTACTTTGATACGAGAAATTCCCTTTTCAATTATCAATAATAACCGTCGAATCGATATTTACGATTTCTCGTTTGCATAATTAATTAAAGACCCCTTGTCGAGTCTTGAGTAATCGCGTTATAATCAATTTCTTTTGCGTAATCTTGTTAGGCCTCGACAACACTGCGGTATTATCTATTGAAACTACTGATAGTAGTGCTACAACACTTTATAAATTATTACGCGAATTAAACGCGTCGTGATAAACATCCGTCTCATATCACATCGTTATCGCTCAGCTGTTTTAACGATAAAATCGCTATTAAATCGTCATAAAAATATTTTCAAACATTGACATATATATTTAACGTTTTCGTTGAAATATAAAATTTATTGCCAAATTTAATTTTTTTTTTAACGAGAATACTCTTGCAAATTCTTCATAAGCTTTTTTCGTTGTTCACGTTAGAAAAACGATGACCAGTGCGTTCCGAAATAATGAATTAACGATCACAATCTATATGATAATGTTTGTGGAATCGGAGAGAGTCGTTTCGGTGCCCCCTTCTTTTTGCTTGCGCTCCGTATTCATGTATGACAAGTTGCGTCCGTTTGCGGAATCGGAAAAAAAAAAAAAAACGGAAGTAAGGGATCGTCTGTTATATAGATCGCTTCTTTCTCTCCACCGTGTTCAAACTTCCCTATCCTTCCCCTCCTCTTTTGCTCTCTTTGCTTTGGTCCGTAACGCGTGACGATGTCTTTTGATTTCACGAGCAAATCCTGCATCCAATTTCGACGAACGGACCTTTCCTGTCCAAGAATGATTGGGGATTTCTGCCCAGAAGTCAAACAAATCTTGTCCATCGCTAACCGTGAAACGAATTTCTGGCCCTTCTAAGGAGATCAATCTATAGTCCTCGACGTCTGTACTCAATCAATTCGATGGTTGCTCCGTTTTGCGTCGACAGCAGCTGATAGAAATTAATTGGAGGGTGGGAATGCGCCGAAGGTGATAAACGCGCAGGATATAGAACAACTAAACTCTTTTCTTAGATTGTCTTGCGAGGAGAATTGATCTTATTTTTGTAGCGAGTAGAAAATCAACATCAACGTAAAAATTCGATGCGCGTAACAAATAAAATATTAGAAAAAGAAATGTGCGCGATTTATATATAAACGAATAATTTCCTTGGCAATTATTCCGCCGGAGAGATACGGTTTTTCAAACTTCTTTTAGAAAGAATCGAGATGACGAAGTGTACTCGGTCGCGCGTTTGCTAGTGAAATATTTTTGCCTCATAGCTGGTTTATTGAGAGAGGCAACGACAAACTAACGACTCGAGTGACCTCATCGTTCGCATTTTGCTCCGACTTTGAGAAGCCTAATCAAGCTCGAGATGCTTCTGATCTCCGTGTTCCAGTATTTCCCGAGTCGCTCTCTTCACGTCAAAATCTCCTTTCTAATTAGGGAGCAGCGAGCGAGTATTCAGCAGGAGTCGTCGCCTCGCGAAATACGATTTTCATTTCAGCCGGCGAATATGTGTGTGACACGCTTGACGAAAATTTTCGTCGCGAAAATGTTTGTTCGTCTTTTTTCACGGCGGCTAATTTCTTTAAGCACGGCTTCGTCTCGCTGCATACCCCGCGTCGGGAAACAGTATCTTAAAGTAACGTAGCTCGACTTTATTGGATGACTTTCGGACGAGCGGAGCGCAAAGTTTTCATGGTTACGAGTAGGGGAAATCCCAGTCGTAAAAATAAGTGTACTATGAGGTGGTTTAACAGTGTCTTAAGCAGCGAAGCAACGTCGCGTTAAAATTCCTCGGGAACATTGCAAAATTGCCCGCGGCAAATTCGCCGTAAAAAATTGAATGTCCTTTTCATCGTACCCGTTTTTCACGAAATCTCTTTGCAAATTATATCGGGGCGGCGTTTTCTCTCTTGTACGATCCCTCAAAAAGGAAAAATGCCCTCGATCACGTGCGAAATTGTTTACTCAATAATATATACCCAACATTGTCACTCGCGCAATTTACATTCGCGGCTTTGTCTCGCCGGAAATTTATTCTTTCAGCGTCTATATATATATATATATATATATATATATATATATATATATATATATATACACATATACACATATATATATACATACATTCATATATATATATAGAAACACACCATTTGTATATAAATATATACTTGCCCTCGGGCTCGTTCCTTCGCGAGTTTTCAAATAAGCGATTCTTCAGGAGGATCGAATGGACCAGTGACGCGAAAGGGCCTGGAAGGCTCTGCCATTAAAGTTGCACGCGTTGCTGGCAGCCTCGCGGCGCAGGAGGCATCGCTGGCCTGATATCCATATGCAGCAGCCCGAGGAAATAAGCTCGCTCGTAAATAAGAAAAGTTCTTACCCGGGCATCATCTCTCTCGCTCTCTCCCTCTCATTTCGAGGGGTTCGCTCACGATGGCGGTTGCGGAGCGCGCGCGTGGCTTCTAAGATATCGGATGATTTGTTGCGAGTCGTCCTCTTTTTTGCTCCGATCCGCTTCCGAAGGCTATGAATATACCGCGACGCGTGCTCGCACACGGCGACGTCATTTCCCGGCACTTTAACGCTATAATGGTCGGGAACGGTCACTTAACTCGCGTTGCCGCTTTTTGTCCCGCGGACATTATTGGAGGAACGGGAACCGCACGCCGTTTCGTTGCGTCTAGTGAATTACGAGAGACGTTCTCTCTTTGAAATTTACCGAAGGACATGGACGAAGAAAGGGTTAGAAAACATCGCAATTTTACTGTTCCTCATAGTCTCGCGAGCTATCAATATTTTCATGAAATTATCATATGATTTATAAAGTTTATAGACTCAAGTAAGTGTGTTTGCATACAGGGTGGACCGAAACATTTTGATTAGACTTTGAGATTTTATTCTGAAATTTAATTCCGAACAAAAAATTCTTTATAAACACGTTTATCCGAAACTTTTTGTTTAGAATTAAATTTTCTATAAAATGAAAATCTGACACCTCTATCTATTTATAGATTTATTAATTAAATCAATTATGTAAAGATTTAGTTTAATAGGTCATTTCTCGCTTAGAACGGCGCGATCACAGGAAAATTATAAAATAGAACAGAACCGGCTTAGGAATTGAGAGAATTCCCATCGCTAATCTATTTTCGACAAATAGAGTCAGCAGTTTTCCTTTCCCCGGCGGAGACTAACTGTCCTCGCGAAAGGTTAATGATACACGCACGGAGCCGCGTGTTACATTCTGGAACTAGCGAGATTGATTTACGAGTCGCGGTATTTCATTCGCGCTTCTATCCTATCGTGTCCTCTCGTGTATCGAGAAAGCGCGTTCTTACCACAACGACGACAATGACACTCGCGCCGCGCGATATCGCCTCTGTCTCTGCCTAGCCTTTTCGCGCTATAAGATTTATGGCCGACATTGGTACACCGCATCGCGAAAGTCGCCGTGGACGATAATCAGATGCAACCGGGATGACGAAATAGTTGGAGGCACGTGCGCGCCTTGACCGGCAAAGATCCATCAAACGCGATCTCGCCGACGAGATTCGATGTACATCCTCGGTAAATTTCAACGAGCATGCACTCTAAGCGCGACATAGCGGCTCGCCTATTTTTGCACCGTCGTTTATAATCCCCCGATTGCCGGTCGAGGCTGCGTGCCAAAGATAGAAATAAAGCGAAAGAAATCTTGTCTCGGCGAGAGACGACGGGATACGCCTCGCGCGCTTCTTATCTCGCGAGAATCTCATGAGCGATCGCCGGTGATTTACCGGGAATCCGCCGTCGCGCCGGTATCTCTCAAATCTCAGGACTTATGGCACCGCCGTGGCGCACTCATCCCCTCGCGAAAAATCGGCCAGCCGTAAAATCTGCAAGTTTCGCGGAACTCGCGCGCGAAGAAAGTGCGTGCAGTCGCCGCTAGCGTTTAACGTTGAATGTGATTTTATATGATATCGCATTACGTATTTATATATATATATATTTATATAAATGATTTTTTTGCAAAGTCTTGAGAATTTGTTAAAAAATTTGGATAAATGCAGTTGTTTTAAATTTCTATGACATTGGAGACGAGAAATGTTACTTTGCACTCATTTGCTTACGCGACATGTTCACTGACACAGTGATGGACAGCACGAGTTGAGGGTTAATAAACGAGTGCCATTTTCTCGACTCGAAATGTGGCTCGCTACGTCAAGAGTTCGCGGAATTTTTTCTCCCTTGGCAAAACCGCGGATGAATCGAGGGAACATCGGCGGGATGATTTCATCGGGCGAGAGTCTCGACGACGGTGATCGGGGAAAGTCCGCGCTCTGGAGAGAAAGAGAGAGAGAGAGAGAGAGAGAGGAGGGGCCCTCTGGATATATAAAATAATCCCCAGAAATGGTGGGAATAAATCACTCGTGTCGTGAGAGGTCTTCTTGATCAGACGGAGGGGTTGGAAACGGGATAAAAACGTTTCGCCTCCCTTTCGGATCGCAAGGAACTTTACTCCTGGCCGACCGACATACCCTTCAACACGCGTCGCCCGCATTTTTCTCCCTCCCTCGCTCTCCTCTTCTATCTCGTTTTTAAGCCACTCTTCTCCTCTCCTCCGTCGCCCTTTATGCCCATCGGCGGCGCACTCCATTATTCGATCACGTCAATTACACAGCCTCTGCGCCTAACGATTGAAGAATTCGATGTGGGGAGCCCTTACGTTTTTCTCGCGCTGGCGGACGAGTGCATCGATGAGAGAGAAGGAGTGTGGGAATTGATAAGCGAAAAGGAAAGGGTTGCCGCACGACTACTAACTAACGAAGCGATCCAGTTCGATCCATTTTTGTTGCTTTTCTATCGAATGCAGCGAGCGTTAATTTGTTTCCTGGTTATTTGTTGTTCGGTTTCGCCGACCCTTTCTCCGGCCGGGCGCGTGCAAATATTTGTCCGAGTCAATCGTCGGGGATTATTTGGAATAAACATTCGCGGCGCGTAATAAAGCCGTTCGACGCTTTCCCGCTCCGCTACAAAATTTTACAGCTGCGGATTCACGACGACTCGGGATATACATTTACCTATCCGCGCGCGCGCGCGACTCCCGTGACACACGCCCATTTTAAACGCGGGATTAACGGCAATGAAGTTACCCCGACGTTAGCGCGCGACGCGAAATTTCTTAATATGTGTCGCGAAGACTTATGGGAATGCCGTACCGAGCGGGCGAGCGAGCGAGCGAGCGAGACCGGAAAATCATCCCGACGTTTTTCATTTCCAACGCTCGCGCGCAATTTGTTTAATCTCGACGTCTAATGAAGCTTATCTGCGTGGAATCGATCGATCCTAATCCGCGCGAAATTGCGTCGTTCGATTTTCCTTCGTCGAATTAAATAGCACCACGCCCTTTTCTCCTGCCGTCCATCCCCGCCGTCCCCACGAGGGGGTTTCCCCCTCCCCTCCCGGATCCCGTTGACCTGACAGCCCTTTCCTGCCTGTGTGCATCGTCGACCTACTTACTTCCCTTCAGCGAGGGTGGAGAAAGTGGCAGTGGAGGACTGCGTTAAACAAAGGCGCTGGATCAATTTTTCAAAAGGAATCTTCGTTTCTATCCAGCTAAAGACGCGCGCGAGGATGGTCGATTTGAAAAATAATTGATTGAGAGCGACGAGGGTGAAGACGGGGCACGTGACTACCCTCATTATTTTGTTCGCGCGCTCCCTCCGTTTTTTGTTCCGCTTGTTTTTCATTTCCCCCGCACAATCTATCTGCTTCTTATTCCTATTTTTATGTTGCTGCTGCGCCGTATCTTTATGTGCATGTTGTTTGGCATTTGAACTTGTTTTCCTTTTATCCGTCAAATTAATAAAGATCTTAATTTAAATTTAATTTCGTTTGAATACTTTATCATTTTTATTTTACATATATCTTGGTAATTATTTCATACATATTCAAATATTACATAAATATTAAACAGTTTACATGTTGTTTATTTGTCGCACGATTCATCTCTTCTACCTTATATACTTTTTTTTTTCCAATTTCTTATACATAATCGTATCGTGCGCTTTGTTATTTGTTTAATTTAAAAACGAATTCCGTCAATTTCTCACAGATGTTCGCGACCACGTCTCTATTTGCCGACGGATCATTAGACAAGGATCCTGAACCAACATCCGATCCATTCGCGCGATATTTTTGGCGCGCGAAAAAAAAAACCTTATGACGTCACCCATTATGGCGCGCAAGCTGGCGGGGATACTGCCACTCCATATGTCGCTATCCAATATCTGTCGAGCATCGATCATTTCCGAGTTGCTCCCGTCGGTGGACAGTCGAGACGATTTGGGGCACTCTGCGGAACGCGCGATGGATACTCGGCCAATCGAACTTGTCTACGTTCCCCTTTGGCCTTTTTTTTTCACACCATGAGAAAGAGAGAAAGAGATGGAGAGATAGAGAGCCGACGAAAGGACGCATCATTGGAGGACTTGATGGATTATTTGTTCGGGGATCGCGTTGATTGCTACTGCTTGGAGGAGAGGAGGGAGGGAGGGAGGGAGGGAGGTTTCGGACCTTGCGCATTATGATTACATCGATCTTGTATTTGCAACGCGAAAGGTCCCTTCGTCGTGTCTGGAATTCTAATCGGTCAGACCGCCTGCCCGCGGCTATGTATAACGCACGTTCGTGTACGCATGCCTGATTTATGCGTTTTACCGTTGGAATTTATAGATTCGCGGGGCGAGCGAAGTTTGGGAACGGAAGGGAAAAGGGAAAGGGGGAGGTAAGGGACGGACGTCTCCCGAGGAAAAGTCCGAAAGTCGTAAACGAGGCGAAGGTCACTCGGACCTTCTCTCGCGACCAGCTTGACTTCGGTTGATCCTAGATCTCTCGGACCCTTAAATTTTCCTTCGACTTATCGCAATTTGCAAACTTTTCGTCTCAGCACGGCTCAGGCGAGGATAC
Organism: Cataglyphis hispanica; assembly: GCF_021464435.1. Classification (NCBI taxonomy): domain Eukaryota; kingdom Metazoa; phylum Arthropoda; class Insecta; order Hymenoptera; family Formicidae; genus Cataglyphis; species Cataglyphis hispanica. The sequence goes on from NC_065958.1 coordinate 10,649,678, forward strand.
GACCGTTTGTTTTCGTTACTCGTGACTGTAATCGTCGTCGGTCGTCTTCTCGCTTCTTTATTCAACGCGCATAACGCACGGCGAGGACTTTGGCGCGGTGAGGATCTCGTCTAAGCAAAGTCCGGGCGAGGACGCGATTGCTCTGAGCGGAGAACGAGGGAGAATTCATGAGAATTGGATAAAGTCATAAGGTGGAATAAAGATGGGACTGGAGGTCCCCTAATGTAGGATCTTCCACCCTTAAAGGCGCGGAAAGGACTTTAAGCTGTTTTCTTCCGTGCTACGTGTTACATTACGCACAAATATACGGTATTCACACACTCCTTCATTTATGTATATATAGGACAGATAAAAGGCTACTGCACCTATACTAAAATTCATATTTCGCAAGCAAAAGTATCGAAGCGCGGGGCAAATGGAAGAAGATTATTATTATTCTATTTTATTCGATATGACATAAAGAGAGAAAATATGAAAAGAGTATAAATTTTTACTGTATTAACTCTTTTTGTATAAAACTTTAAAATGTGCACAAGTTATATACCTTCGATAGTAATACGAATTTTTAATAAAAAATTTATTTTTGCATGTAATAAATCTCTCTTAATTTAAAAACTTTATTTCGGTCTAATGTAATTCGTCTTTAATCTCATTGGCCGCAAACAGTCAATTTCGAACCAATATATACTATTTTGTTCGTTTATATTGTAAGAGAAATTTGATCTGCGCCTGAGACCTGATTCGATCGTACAAGTGCCTCCTCTCTCCGTCCTTTCATCCTGTCGATGGTTCTGCTTTCCTTTCTCAATCTTTTGAACAAGCTTTCGTAAGAAGTTTGGCAATTTGTAAGCTGACATCTCCGGAAAGAGAGAGAGAGAGAGAGAGAGAGAGATCAGGGATACATGCGCGCGCTGTCAACATATATGCATATACATAATATACCACATATGTAAGCACGCATAAGTGGCTGCCTAGAAGGAAGGATCACTCTCGGTAGTCGCTCGAGAAGTCTCTCGAAAGTGTCTATCAAATTCTCGTCTCGCGTTTATATCTCCGTAATTCGATACGACGAGCCGTTCGTAATTATTTCGTTATCCAAAATTCGAGACGCGTACGCTCGTGTACGCTCGATTTTTTTACATCGATTAGTAATACGAGCTCTAAAATTTTGAAATGTTGCATTTATGTCGCGACAGGTACTGCCGGCGAATCGGCGGTAGCGCAGGGAAAGCAATTTGCGATTGATTCGACTGGTATTGTCAAAGGGTAACCGTACGAATCCGCGCGCCGATGCGCTTTTATCGTGCTCGAAAGCAGATAAACGAAAAACAAATAAAGCAAAACGATCTTGTGTTAATCGACGCTGTCCAGTTGGCGGATTTGCGCGGCTGCTATTTCCATGTTGGCCTCTCTCTCCCATATTCACTCAAGCGTACATCCTACATTTTTAACGGCGCTCTAAAATTCTCTCTAAAATTCCATTACCGTGTGCTCTCATATCGATATACAAAGTGTTGATTGCTAACATTATTAAACATCCCAAATATTTCTCTGTTTTGTCATTTTATCATTTTCAATTAAATTTTTTTTTTATTAACAATATTATCATATTTTCTGAAGATTATGATTTTAATTATATATATATATATATATTATACGAAAAATGTATTTAAATGATTTTATTAATTTTAATGTACATTTGCATTATATCAGACTAGCAAGTTCACATCCGTGTACATATACAGGGAAGTGTATGTATCCCTTTATACTAGGAACAATAGTAATACCGGGGTATAACTGGATTTTGCTTTTATTAGATAAATATTGTACGTTTTCAGTGCGCGTAAAAGCAGTTTCGCCGAGAGGATGCGAGTTTCAGTAAAGCACGTGTCAGTATCGCGCCATTCAAGTACGCCAACGAGTAGTACATGTGCATACACGCTGCGCTTTTTACGATCAGCCGCGAAGTGTTCGACTATTGCGATTTCATTCACATAGACGCATGTAGCGCGTTTCCATTCTCCTTTCATCATTTGTAATAATACCAGAGATGAACATTGTCGACACACACTTCCGCCGTGAAATCTTTAACGTTCACGACACGCGTTGAAAAAGCATGCATAGCGAGAGATATTAAAGAAAGAAGGACGCGCGGACGTTCTCAAAATAAAATAGTATCGTGTATGATTAATACATATCGTGGATCAATGAGCCCTGAGAAGTATCTCAGTGTTACTAGAATTTTCATTGGAGACTTTATTCGCTATTTTTTGCTACATACAAATTAAACAATTGTGGTCAAAGTTAAATACTTTTAAAGGCGCACACTCGTTTGAAATCTCGAAAAATGAGTACATTTTTTTAGATTTTTTTTATAGTGTGATTTAATATAAAATTTTCTTTTTTTTGCAATATTAATACAATATTAATCACTAATAAAAATTTTTAACTTCAAAAAAATTTTTTTTTTTTTTTTTAGTTATGAAAGTATGAAAAATTTTATTAAGTACTTAATAATATTGTAAAAAAATAAAAAGTTTTTATCGAGTTGTTGCGCTGCAAAAAGAATCTGTATTCATTTTTTGAGGTTTCAAGCGGGTATATCCCCTTTAAAGGAAAGATTAATTTAAAATTTATCGATTTATTTGGATAATTTTGTAATAAAATTCTATCTAATCATTATCTGGTATTGAAAGACAATAGAAAGACGTACAAATTATTTATCGCAATTAAATTATTACTTGCGAAATTGTTGATAGCAATTTTATGAAGTTAGATCCTATATTTACGAATGAAATATTACGCGAGGGGAGCGCGGTTCTGGTTCGCAGCTGACGGTTTAAGAAGAACCACCGCCGGATATGAGCCGCTATGCACCTTGGGGACGGTGGAGAATGCAAGAATGTTACGTGGCGAGCATTTTGCTCGTCCATCCGTGCATAACACCGTCAACTTTAGTCATAAAGGCCTCGCCAGCTCGCAAAGTTGAACGTCTTTGAACGCGAATTCTTCCACCCGTCTCTTGACGCACATATGCATCTATCCGTGACCGCGCATCGACGTGTGTTGTCTCTCTGACCGAACCTATCCTTCGACCTTTTCTAGATTGAATCGGGGATGCCGGCGACGCGGAACGTGAATTGCATGTGTGATGAAAAAGAAGGAGGAAGGAAAAACGTGTTTATAATTCGTTCGAGTCTACTCTGCAACTTTGTGACGAGGCGTATACACATTATATTTAAATGATGATTGCATCTGCTTCATTACTCAGCATTATATTATAATAACGTAATGCGTCACATGTATAGGAAATGATTAACTGAAAAATGATTATTATTCGGGAACATATGTATGGAACGCGCATTAAAATATCATTTTCTACTCTCTATTTCTAATTGAAGTCTCGAATTAAGAGTTCTTTTGAAATTACAGTAATAGAGCAAAATATATTTCGATTTAATTGAAATAGATATTTTATTTTTTATTTATATTTTAATTGAAATAGATATATTTTATTTATTATATTAATATATTTTTTAAATATTTTATTTTGTTTGAAATGAATAATCTCTCGATAACAAGGCAAAGATTTCGCGTTTATGCACATTGACTCGACAGATTCAGGATACTTGGCGCAAAATTGTTGCACAAATTTGTGCATAATGAATGGCGGGGGCGTGGCCCACGATATGGACATAATTCTATTTCGTCGATTGCAACCTCCGCAACTGCAATAAAGCGTGCATTCTTGATGAGTCAGAACTCATACGCGTTGCGGCGCAAAACTGTTATTACACGGAGGCTATTTCTGAACGCATCGCATCTGCCACGTCGTCGGAACGTTGTATTTAACTGGCTTAAAAAGTATATTCCGTCCGTGTTGGCCGCGCGCTGTCGGTGGATCTACGGAGGAGGATTGACCGGGCGAAGCCCGGGTTGAGGAGTTATACGCCACGGCGAAACACGCAATTACAGTAACGTGTAACGCTAAATTAGTCACATGCTTTTGGCGTGGCCGCAGCGAGAAACGATTTCGCGTGGAATCGCGCGTCCTTGAACAATATGACGAATTCGATTTCAGTTCACCCATGATTTGCCAACCAAGCTTAATATCGGCGCGCTTAATCGCGATTGCTTTCTTCCATTTATCGCCAATCACTTGTATACTTGTTTACCACCCGATATGTGTTATATCGCGCTCATCGCGCGTACAAAAGCATAATTTTAATGTCGCGTAATAATCGCGGAAGACGCGGACGTAATCCATCTTGCGTAATAAATCCTCGGGACTGAAATTAGAATATTCTTTATGCCCGCCCGTAAAAATACCCGCTCGTATCCTCCGTAAACTTTACCCGTCCGTCCGTCCCGTCGTTATCCTGGTGAGCTATGCAAACGATCGAATGTTGCATCAGCGGGCGTGCTTGCATTTTTATGCCCCTTACGGTTATGCAAGCATATCATTTATCGCGCGTGGATAGCGAGCATCGATGTTCTATCTAGAGCCTTTGCATACGCGTGCGAATACATGGCCTCGCGCGCACACGTTTACCATATACGGTGCAGGTACATACGGGCAACCTGTTGCGGCGCAATTTTTACGCAAGTTTCCGCCTCGTCTACCAAAACTGACACCTACTGTAAATCATTCGCTCAGGAAGGTCCATGCATCTCCGAATCGATCCCCGATTTATGACGCGAGACGCACGGTTATTTCCATCTTTATGATACTTTTGAAATATTTGCGCGTTGACCATAATTTTAATCGCCAAAAAAAGCCTGTATTCGTAAAAATGATGAATGAGACAATAGATTTGAAGGATGTTGGAAGTAATTTTTTTTTTTTTTTCTTTTCGAGGGACGAGAAACGTCTTACACGTTAATGAGACAAACGTCAAGAACAAGATCTGTAGAAATCACGAACGTATATTCGGCGAAGGAGAATGAATATACCTCGGATGGATCGTGATAACTCACTTAGATGAAATAATGGATTTGGCACCCTTCCGCGAGGCAGGTCGCTCCTTTAATTCAATGGTAACGCCGAGGGAGGCTTTCCTCCTCTCCTTGACAAGAACTGGATTTAAGGCCCTGAATAAGAACGAACGAATTAACATTCTCGAAGGCTTTTAATTATGGACGTGAAGCCAGAATTGGCGCGCGCGAAAGCTAATCCTTTCTCTTCCTTTCTTCCCTCCCTCGGGAGAGGAGCGCCGAGTGGCGCGGATTCCCATATTCCGCCATCACTCGCTGCCATATTTGACGCGGTAGATTTTTTGAAACGCCGTCGTTTTCAAAATATATATCCGCGAGAGGAGAGATCATCAAAGTCGTAACCGCGAAGAATAGCGACGACGAGAGTGTCTTAATAATAGGAAATAGGTCGCGTGTTCCACGTGCCGCGTTTCCATCGGCGGGAGAAAAGCCAGGAAGTGTCACTCAAGCGTGCCGTTGGGTCGAGTCACTCTAGAATTCTCAATGTGACAGACTCGCGCGAGGTGCTCCTGCAGGAAACAGGAAATGCATCTCTCTCTTTCTATCTTTCTTTTTCTTTCTCGATTGTGCGCGCGTGGATCCATTACGTGGATGAACAGATCTTTTTCCAGTGTCGATATTCTTGGGTTACTCGGCGCGAGCGGAGGGTCAGAGCGGCGATCGATCTTGTCTTCTCGGGTGTCACGATAAAGCACCTAATGTCACGCTGCGTTTCGGAACGTTTCGGACGGAGTATCGGGTATCGATTCCGGCTTCGAGAGTAGCGAAAGCGGCTCGCGAGCGCGCCGAGAAAGGGATGGAAAATTATGGTAACGCTACATAATTTGTTCTTGCACGCTATTAGAAGCTCGCTATCGGAAGGGAGAACGATGGAGAGGCGAGAGGGATGATCTCGCGGAGCTTTCGGGGAGCGTTTCGTTTTAGCCGTAAAATTTGGATCCAGCTGCGACGATGCGAGGCGTTTTATACTCATGCTCGCTCATCATATGTATTACTGGCGCAGTAAAGGCATAAGGAGACGCGGCATATACAGCCATCGGCAAATGGCGCATCGTGACTCGATCGGTCGGCCGATCGATCGCGTATACGTGCGTCAATGCGCGTTTTGTGCGTGTGTAAATATATATACGGTAGATGGTGGATACGTATGTAGGATACACGTATATTCCCTGACCGCCGCGGGATAAAATCCTCAAGTGTCACATTTTACTGCTGCGTCGCCTTTATACCGGCTACCCTTTATACCTCGTGGGACGGAAGGAAGAAAGAAGGATACCATTTCACGAGTATTACGATCCGCCGAGGCATCAGCGTCTGCGAATGACCATCCTACTCTTCCTCCCCTTCTCCTCTACTCCATTTTTTCTGCTTCACCCCCCGTAACAACCTCGAGTGCGTTTCGCTTCGGTTTTTTTTCCCGAGACGCGACATTGAAATTCTCGCGCCACTGTGTATAGCGCGATCGCCGCTTTTTCTCTTCATCCGCGCTTTGCGCGCGACTGATATTTTATAGATATCAGGCCGGATGATTCTCGCCGTAATTTATTTATCACGCGAGTTCGCGAAGACAGGAACGAGAGATAGAAATAGATAGAGAGAGACGGATTGCTATTGATTACTATTATCGATGTCCGCGTTAGCCGCCGAACGCGCACGAAAATATGCAAATTATATCGATCGCCGGCATTTTTCTGCGTTAGCTCGATTCCTTCGAGTAGAGAGGCGGCTCTGGTGAATTCCGAGCATGATCTTCGGTCGAGAATCTCGGGGAGCAACGCGATCGATCAACCCGGCAACCAGTTCGAAGCGGCAGGCGTTTTGGATACCTTGTTGCGGGGCATATTCAGCTTAATTAGTTCGCCTTGCGAGATGAAGAGTCCCGATTAAAACCTACCAAGAGCCGATTTGTTGCTCTTGCACGCGGGCCCTTTTTCCGAATAGAAGATCCCGCCATTAAACGATGCCCGGCTCCGATGGACGCGCGCTCTTCGCGTGACGCGCGATCTAACTTTAGATACGCCACGTCGTGTTGCAGTTTGCTCTCTTTCTCTCTCCTCTTCTTTCTCGATCCAGCCCGGGCGTTAAGCCGCGTGTTATGACTGCGAATACTTTGGCGATAAAAAAATTTCTGCGGCGCATCCAGGGGCGGACGGGTCATGAGATTCGGCTGCTCGAGGAAACCCTCGGACAAGCCGAAGGGTCGTTGGGTCAGCGTGATCTGAATATTGCATAGGACACAATATACCTTGCCGTTGATGTCATTTGACCTTTTGTACTATCGTGAAAGAAATGCGATTATTTAAAGTAGTCTTACGCGAGCTTTTCGTCTGTCTTTCTTTCTCATTTAAGAATTTAAATGAAATATCTTTACCAATCTTTCATGCCGATAATTTTATAGCCGGCTCGCCCTTATTTGCATCTCGACTGATGTACGTTTCGAGCCAGTGTGTTTCGCGCTTTCTTCTTTTCTTATTCCGGGCGCCGAACGCCTTCGACGCGGATTAGCGCAGCTTGGAACTCTTGGAGGAACTCTGTTGCACGATGGAGATGCATCCTTCTTTCTCTCTATCTCTCTCTCTCTCTCTTTCTCACTGCGAGACGCGTAATTATCTCACTCGTAATTCACGACCATTACGGAGGACGCCTCGAGTTTACATCCGAGAGATTTCTCGACTACCTCGCCGGGACACGAGCGAGTGGAGATGAGAACGTTGCTTAACGAGATGCGGTTTTAATTACGACGCAATTGTTTCATTGCCCGGGCTTATCGCGGGGGCTGTTTTGATAACATCGAGGATTTAGCATTTCCCATGTAATATAATGTATATATAGTTGCGACTTTAGAGTTAAGTGCGTCTTACATATGATAATTCCACTTATTGCCAATCTACCAGACATCCTGAATGTCATCCTTTCATGTCACCCTTATGTTAAGTGTTCTCATCTTTATCCTCGCACTTTTATATATTTTAAAAGCCAAATCGAAGATAATATTACATAGAAATGCAAATTAATTTGCGTATTTGCGAATTGCTAAGAGGGACAAACATGCAGTAATATTTACTAGCTTCGTAAATGCATTAATATTTACAGTCTTGCGCCTGATTTCAAAAGTTGAAATTCGAGTGTGTTTGATATAGAAGCGTAAGCTCTTCTTCTTCTTTAGTCTAGCGTATCGACGCTGCGTTCCCGTCATTTAAAGCTCGTGGCGGCACGCTCCCGCCTTTATTTATCCTCGCATAGCCCACGTTAACGGTGAAGGAGAAAGAGCTTCTTAAACGCTGCGGCTGAATTGCATCGGGTTCATGACCCTGCACGTCTAGACCCACTGATTCACGCAGACGCATCCCTGCAGTTCCTTTTGTCAGGCGTGGCACGCGTTTCGAGAGGCCAGACGATGATTTCACGTGATGCTCCCTTTTTTCGCTGTCACGGGTAGAGAATATCGTCGACGAAGTGAACGGCGAAGACAAGCCCTGTCGCGTCGAAGACGCGACGACTACGTGCGGTGAACGCGAATTATATTTAAACGCCGGCGCTTCCGAAATTTTTTATAAGCGACGATCCGAATTTTCGTTTCGCTCGACCATCGGACGGTTATTTTCTTTCCATCTTTCGATCGATACTTGGAAAAAATATCCCGCATTCGTTGTGACGATTGTCACGAGAGCGATACGCGATCCTTCGCGAGAGAAGTTTGAAATTTTAGGATCACGCGTCGCAGGAAACGAGTCGACGGTGGGATGGCCCGATTGCTAATTCCTTCCGAGTTGAGGAACCCCTTTCCATCCAATTCATTCAATCGCTCCACCTCATCCTTCTTCTCCACCTTCCCCCACCCTTCTCCCCCGGCTCCCCGTCTTTTTTGTCTCACCTTTCCCGGCTATATACCTCCCGAGATCCGCGTCGGTATTCAAAGACCTCATAACAGACTCCTCACTCATTCTATCTTCCTTTCTTATCCTCTCTCGCTCATCCGCCAGGCTCATCGTCTGTCTTTCTCCCTTGCTCTCTCTCTCTCTCTCTCTTTCTTCCTCGGTTACGTCTTGGCCGCGCATCTACCATCGGCGCAGGAATGCGGTTCTTCTCTTTCCACGGAAGAGAAACGAGACTGAGGAAGAAAGGAGGTGTAAAAGGAGGAGGCGAAAGCACGAGAGAGTAGAGATGGAGAAGCAACGACGACGGCGGTGGATAACGAGAGAAGTAGGAAGGCACGCGGACGACAAAGAGGCCGACACAATGACTGGCCTTTTCTCGGCAAGGTTTGAATATATCGGCAGCCTATAGAGGGGCATGAATTGGTAATAGAGGAAGTCGAGATCTCTCACCTCTCTGCCCCTCGTCCATCTCATCGCCCGCCCCCTCGCTTTGCCTCCTTTCTCCCGTTTGCCCTTTCTCTGTCGTTCTCTTATTTTCTGAGAGGTCGACCTGACTCCTATCTCTAGACAATTTGTGCCTTCTCCCCCATCCTTAGTGCCTCCACCATGCCCGACGACCGTTTTCTCACGATCTTAAAGGAAGAAGCTCGTGTGAATTGTACCTGTCCGTTTTCCCGCTTAATCGATGCGCGCTCGAATAACTTTGCCCAGATTTACGATCATGAAACGTGATAACGAGAAAGAGAATTGCGACTATTCCAATTGTTTTACACACACACTTAAGATAAATGTGGTGATATGCTATTTTTAATTTCATTAAAGTTTGGAATATAACACGTAATAAATATAGAATGAATAGATTTAAAGATTTGGCGATTATAATATTGATAATATATTCAAATAGATATTTTACATAATTGTAGATATTATATTCTACGCACATATTAATCTTTAATTTTAATGTAAATGTTTATTTTCTGCAATTATTTAAAAATTATATATTAATAATTTTAAATATGAATACTTTTTGTCCATCTTTATTAAGTTTGGGTAAATTTATAATTATCGCCTATAATCGAAGCAACGACTCTTAATGCGAATTGAGATTAGATAACTCGCGGTGCTATAAATTTTTCCAAGACGCTTAAGATCTGTACCTGGATGAGAATCTTATTTTTACTCTTAAGAGGGTGCCGTCTATATACTCCATCAGGTAGCGAGAAGCGAAGACTTTGCCAAAGAAGCTGGTCATTATCATAACATAGATCGCGCATTCGATCTGCCCCTTTTATCTGGGAATTTTAAGGGTATGGAAATAAAAATTTATGCGCGTCGAATTCTTATCCATTCGCGTTGATCGCCCTTCGTCTTGTCGACGAAGTCAAGTGAAAGGAACTCGCATGTATTATATATAACATGTAAAATTCAATAACTATATGTGACGATCTCTGAATCATAAAGGGATATACTCCTGAAGAAGAGATGGCGGGAAATAATAATTGTGAAATGAAGAGATATATGTTGTAATATTTTTTACATTTAGATCATACTTTTTTTCTGTAAAATCAATTTCCCATCTCTAGATTATTTTAAAAATTATTTTAAATTAGTTTTATTAACAAATTATAATTTTACAAATTAAATTTTTAATTTTATTTTATGAATAATACATAATAATAAATAGTATACGACAGAACATATAATGACTCTAATAATTTTATTAATTATTAATAACTTTGATATTAAGGGTATTCGATAATGTCTAGGAGAATGTTAAATTATATATATAGAGCAGGGAGGAAATTTTATCGGTATTCAAGAGTCGATCGATCGGAAGTGGCTCGAATTTAGTTTCGATAACTGGTTGTCGAGAGAGTAAAAGGGGGGAGGTGTGACAGAGGACCGGATCTGAGAGGTAAAATTTAGGAAAAAATAAAGATTCGTTTGTGGTTCCCCGTTCGCAGGAAATTATTATCGAATTCCTGATTCTAGAATAATTCGCGCATCGAGCTTTTGACAGATTCATCTGTCAAAGTATAAGTCACTCTTAAACCTTTGATAAATAATAAATGGTGCGTGTCTCATATTTTAAGATAATTTCTAATTTGCTAAATAAAGATTAAAAGTCCTTTTTAAAGAGGATAGCTAAAATAGAGAAATTCATACAGACAATCCTTATCCACAAACTATCCACTTTTTTTCGCAGTTTCTTTTCTCGTCTTCCCGCACTCGGCGTAATAAAATTTTGTAGAAATGACATACGCATGGAGAGGATAAAATTTCTTTTCTTAATTATCGTCGCTTCGTTAATTCCTCTGCCGGGGTCATACCGCGGTCTCCGACCGGAGTTAGTTCGCAAAAAAGGATGACAGGATGGATGGGGAAAAGAACGAGAGAGATGGGGAAGAAACGAGAGAGTGAGGACGCGATGTTAGGAAGTAAACGGCCACGCTTTCCGGAATTAAGGAACGTTGAGGAACGTAAACTTGGGGATCGCTCGGCTATGCGAGTAATAAACTACGCTCTTCTTGGATGCGCCCTTTTTTGAGACGTACGGGATCGCCGGAGAAAGTATCTCGTTGCGATATCGCTTTCCCCTTCCCTATGCAAAGCACTTAGAAAAATCGAAAGTTTATTTTGCGATAGATTATTTTCGTCGGCGATATCGTCTCGTTGTGTAATCGAATCGCTCTGGCTTCGGTTTGACAAAGGCAAGCGCGTATATTCACCGAGGAAATTTAATCAGCGCTGAGCATCCGCTCGAAAACAATCGACCATGCGTTCGATTTACGGTCGATGCAATTGAACTGAATAAATTATTATGACTAGTAGTAAAAGAAGATGGGGTCAAGTGGGGTAATTGAGATCGTCGCGTAAAGAGCCTAACCACAGTTTGTCCAATGATGAGATTGAGTTATAAAATCGATAAAAATTATATTTATTTAATAGAGAGCCATTAAAGAAAATCTCGAGAGATGTAATAATTATTAATTAATTTCATCGCAAGATAATCGTACCGCGCGTTATTATCTTATTTACCTAAAGATTTCAATTATGCCATTCTGCTCTGCTATACGTCTATTCCAGATAGCGAGATTTGGACGATGTCCAATTTGGAATAGACTCCTTTAGCGAGAATAATAGACCGGAACTTGATGTTCCGTATAATGAAGAGCATACATATTTAGTCAGACGATTATATGAGTCTTTACCGAGAATTAGGGCACAGGATAAAATTCCCGACGAACGTCGAAAAAACCGCTAAGCTCGATGTAGAAAGGAACGGGATGAAGAAATAAAAAAGACGGCGTTTCGAAAAAGAATGAAGCCGGACGCGAGGTTTCGCGTCGCTTTGCGGTGAATTAAGGGCCGAACGTTGTAAAAGTGGCAGCGCACTCTCTCGATTCTTTCTCTCTCTCCCCTATTGTACTTTCTCTTTCCTATAGTTCGCTTTCGATTTTTTTTTCTGTTATTTTTTTCGAGTCGAAGAATGCTTTACGATTGTACTACCTTCTACGTAGCGACTTATGTTGTCGCACTCAAATGCAATTCCAACGTATATATGCGGATGCATCTTACGGCGGATAAACCGGCGTGTGTGTTTGCGCTCCTGCTGTGCAGACGGTGCAAAAAAAAAAAAGAAAGAAAGAAAGAAAGAAAATGCGGATGTGCGCGGCGGATCCTCTTTTTCGGGATAATCTTTCTCATAAAACAGGAGTTGATATTAATACTCCGTTCACAATCGATGAAATTACATTTCAGAAGAATGCAACCCGCGTAATACGATAATCCGATTAACGACCTGTTATATGAATACACTTGAGAAGCATATCGTTTTTCGCGTGTATGAAATTATAATACCGCTGTATGCGTATTCCATCTCACCTGCAGACGCTCATATGGAAAATTATTTTTACGATCCAAAGCCACTTTAAAATACTCAGTCAAATTCAGTACTCGATCAAACTAGTGTTAGAAAAAAAAATGTGTTAAATATAATTTTATTATATTTAATACTCAATGTAAATGATTTCTGTATGAGAGAATGTATGAGAGAAGAGAATTTTTTTTTTTAATATTTGAGGTATCAAATTTGTGATAATGATAAAAATAAATAGTTTAATATTGTATTTAAATCTTTTTTTAAATTTTAATTATACGCGTACATTTGTCAGGAACGCATATAGATTTATGCATATAGATAAAATATAAAATTTTCCGCATAATTAATAGACAACTTTCAGACTGATAAAAATTCACTTTGTGTCTTTTCATTCAAGTATTTTTAATGTATAGCCATATGTATATATAGATATGAGACAATTAATTAAAAGCATTACACGATGAAATTCAATTTTGTATAATGACAAGATAAATATACATACATTTGAATCTTAATTTCTCTTCATATATCGCGAAAAACAGACCTTTATTAGCCTTGTTCGAGCCACTTAAGACACACGCGCTATGTATTCTAGGAGCGACATTGCATTCTATCAGTATTGTCTCAAGTACGGACGCCCGATCTCTTCTCGATATCAGCGAAACCGCGCCTAATAACGAAGTAAGCGGGACGAAATAAAGTTTCGGCTTAATTGATGAAATTACATTTCTCTTGGAAGGCTAGAAAAAGCTTACATCACTAAGGGTAGTCGGATAATCCGATTACTCGGCAGCCACCGGCGAATATACTTGAGACTGAATTCTCATCTCCAGACAGGGGACGACGCCCGCGCGTCCGACCACCACCTCGTGGATGTGTATCCGACACCCGTCGCCCGCGAATAGAGAGGACGGGAGTGGGGGCGGGGGACACGTAGGATGATGACGACGACGAGGGAGAGTCGCGACGGTGCGTGTATGCGTGGAGAGATGAGTTTTCCCGCGCGCGGCAACCTACGCCTTGTCGCCATTGGCGGATCGAAGTTAGCGCGGGAGGCCATCGGTACTCGTCGTGCCGCGCCGACGAAGAGGGGTCGACGAGGGAGGAGGACGAGAGGGGAAAGTGCTCAGTCGGCGAGCGAGGGCGGTGGTGGCGGCGACGGTAGAGAGGAAGAGAGAGGGACCCCTGGTGTACGAGGGGGACCAGGGAGACGCGCGGGACGGACGGACGACCGCCCGGTATAATAGCGGCGGGCGTAGTACGTAGCGGCGGGCATAGTATTACTACGCACTGGCGGGCTTACTACGTAGTATCCGAGAGAGTGTAGTGCCCTGCGGGGTTGCGTCCATTGATCCCCAGGACTGTTCCCCCTCCCCTCTCTCTTCTCTTTCCCGCCGTCCGTATCTCGAGCTTGCTCGCCGCCGTCGTCGCCGCTGCCGCGTTACTACCCCACCATCGCCGTCGCGTTCTTCTTCCCCGTTCCCCCCTCTTCTCCGTACCCCCGTATACCCCGCCGGCGCCCCGGCCATCCTTCCTGGTTTACTTCCCTTTTTACCGTCTCGCTCGCACTTGCCCGCGTCTCTCGCACATACCGGGCTCCCACACCATCGCCGACTTCTCTCTTCCGGCGATGCGTACCCCACCATCGTCACCCCACCGCCACCATCCCGACGGTGGCGCGCGGATGTTACTTGGTCGTTCGATAGAGGCCGATGCCTTGAGCTCGAATCACGCCGAGTCAGACGGATCCGACGAACTTTTGCGGATCCCGGGGCTAGATCCCTCGGCAACCCTTCGAATGGAGATCAAAGCCATGCCGTTGGAAACCGAGAGAGAAGCTACTCACGGATGAGACTCCAGCTTCTTCCCAGAAGATCGCGTTAAATTTTTGCGGCGACCCGATTTCAATCTCGCCTTCATTTAAATCATATATATCGTAAAAAAAGTGTAAAAAACACTTTAGGATCTTATCGTTCTCTTTTCACATCGTTTATATGAAGAGATGGAAATGCTATTTATTTCCCTAGATGACTTTTATCATTGCCGCCTCTTTTGCAAAATATCAACTATCCTTTATATTCGAACTGTATATACCAAGTATCTCACAATTCCTGATAATATTTTAATAACATATGTTAGAAATAAAATAGATTAAAAAATCTTAATTCCAGATTATTGAGGTCATAAAAATTTTTTAATCATATAATAATTTAATATCATATATAATATGATTTAATATGGCGTTTTTCGACATATTGATTTTAAACTCGTGCGATATTAGCGATATTCTTGCGGGGATTAAAAAAACAACCGATAGAACAGAAGAACAGGTATCGATGTTGTCGGTTGTAACGAGACGAGATTATCTACGTCCGGTGGCATCCACCATCGATCGTTTTACGTTAGGATCAATTTTCCTGCCGATAGCGTTATACCGCGCGAGCATTGCACAGGATCGATGGTCGAACGATAATTCTTCTCTATGACATCGCGTCTACGAAAGCTTTCGTTTTTGCGCGGTTCAAGGCGTCTCGCCACGCGCTCGTAATAAAGTTCAAGGCAAGTTCAGGGATTAAAGGCGTACACATGCATGAAGATTGGCTTTATGCAAAAGTTAGCGAACGGACAGGCCTTGTGTGAAAACTCAGGTCAATATTTCAACGCGTCAACGCTTGCGTAATAAGCGTATGCACGTAACCGCGCCGCTTTAATCGCCTTGTTTATGCATCTAGATGCGTTATGCACATGGATATTTGACCTATCGGATAATTACGTCAATCGATTACGTTTGCATGGCACTTAATATGTGGCACTAGTTTTTGCATTAAATTAAAGTCGCGTGTATATTATTTGTTATTCTAAACAGGGAGGAAAAAAGCACAGACAGAGAGAGAGAAAAAAAGAGAAAGAGGAAAATTGTTTTTGTTTGAAAATCCTTAAGTCGTACTTACAATATACGAGAATTTTAATAGCTGATATTGAAATATAATCTCGCCATGATATATTTTATTATCACGCAGAAGAGAGAATCGTCGTAATTGCGCAATTACGGAGTAATGGGCTGGCTTTTAAGTTTGCATAATACAGTCGAAATCTTGATACATTAGCGACTTGGAGGGAAGCGCGCGGACAAAAGATACCAAGTTTTTGTCTTAAATTGCAATGAGAGTTGTCGCTGTTAAAGCGAAGTATAAATTACAGGATTGTCGGCACCTCTCGGCGAATCCTCGCCGTCGCCGTCTTCATCGTCGTGTTATCGGTTGCCTCGACAATCTAAGTAAGGCAAGTGTTCAAATTAGCAAAACTTTTCCATTGCTGTTTTCGTTCATAAGTCGCTGCATTTCACTAATAGCTTCGTAATTGTACAAGGATGCGATGCAAAAGCGCACAGAATGCGAACGTGTGGGATAAGTTCTGTGTAAACCGTCGATTTAAAAATCGATTCTGCAAATTTTCATCCAGCACAAAGTAATCTATAGTCGCCGACACGTATACGTACACGTGCGCGTCACATATTGAAAGTCATATGCGCGCTGCACGCGGCGGCGGCCATCGCCGTTGAAATGGAGCTGCATTCGAAAGTAGCACGGCTGTGTTTACAAACAGCAAAGAGGCCGGACGTGGGTGAAAGGGTGAGGGAGGGATGAAACAGGACGCAAAAGCCCGTCAGGTCTATGGCCTACGCAGCCGTTTATTGTCCCTTTGGTGGAACGTTACACCGATGCAGGCAGAGAGGCCTCTTCCTCTACCTACCTCTTCCTACCTATTCACCACGTTTTGCCATCATAGTGGTTATTCGAGGCGGCCTCCATATATTTTAAACAGAATTTTCTTGTAATAATGAGGCCATCTGCGACGTATTTTACAGTATTTTAATAATATTTTTTGGTAAGATTTATATCTTTTTTTTATAAGATTTTATATTACTCAGTAGCGAAATATACAAAAGTATACTTAATTAAAATATATTCACAGAATAATATTAGAAATTTAATTGTAAAAGTTTTTTTAGTAAGCTTTAAGGAATTTTTAAGAATAATAATTGAATTTCTAAGAAAGTTTGAAAGAGATTTTTTAAAATTAAAATTAAAATTTTATTTACTTTTCATATGTATATATAAATATAGTTTAGCTTTTTTATATTTAATTGCAATAATTTACATATTACTCTTTGATGCTATTAGTATGATAGTTTCTCTAACTTTCATTATGCTGATGAAATACATAAATATTTTAAAATACTTTTGTTACATATTTTAAAGTAATTGATTCTAGAATATTAATAAATTGTTTCTATCTTTTTTTTTCTTTTTTTTTTTGCTCTGAAAATTTTATATACAATTAACATAGATTTTATGATCTTTTTATAGTTAATTCGTAAGAATCACAGATTATCCATAAAATTTATCATTGCGGTTGCACATAAATGCGAGTTTTCACGAGCATAAACGTCCGCCAAACGGTGCATTTAAAATATTAAAGAGACTTACGATCTTGCTTCGTTTGAATTAGATGTACATAGAAAACCAGTTTGCTCGCTGGCGAGCTAATCGGGCGATTTATAGCAGGTATTCGCGATGCACCTGTGCTTTAGATTGCCTATCGCTGGTAATCTAAAGGATAGAAACGCGGCCGAATGAAAGATAAAGCGATTTCTTAGACTTGTATTTTGCGATGAACAGTCGCATTTAAACAGAATATACGCGGCGGAATTTCGTGAAGACTTCCGGTTTCCCCTAAAAATTTAACTGTCAAACTGTCTCGCGTGACATTTGCCTGCTTGCGTGTAGATCTTTAGAATACGCGTTTATGCAGCGGCTCGTGCCATCGTCATAATTCGATTGAAATATCTCTTTCGTTTTGAAAGGTTTAATAACGGCGTTCACAATCGTGTAAAAAAAAAAAAAAGAACGCAGTTGCGTGAAAGTTGAAAACTTTCCACTATGTATGTGCGCATCGAGAAACTAGCGGGAAGGTTCATGCCGCGTACGTGTGTGTAACTGTGTACACGTATATTGTACGTGTATGTATGTAACATCGGACTGAGTTTTCAACTCGCGCGCATTGTCGCAAGGGGTGATTGTCCTCGGACCCTTCCCCATCAACCCTCGACCACCGATCTGTCTCGCTCCCCGTCCGTGTTCTATATCGCATCCCCCAGTTTGCTCAATTTCTGACCTTCTGTGACCCAGCAGCGCCGGCACTCCACTTCGTTATCATAACATTCGCGTTTGAGCAAACGAAAATGGCTACGTCGCTCGCGACACGACGATAATTCCCGTTGATAAAGCCCGAGTATAAATCTAAAGCTGCTGGACGCGAGTGACGAGTCTCATTTTTTTTTTTCGATTTTTGCGTAATTGAAACGCGGTAGATAACGATTAAAGGATAGAAAGTGAGGACGTGTGCGGGAGGTAGACATATAGACGACGCGGGAAAACGGTCGGCCATAAATCGAAGCTCTTTGCGCAGGCCTTGTTGAAATTTCGTAATATTTATGGCGGTTATTCGTTTAGCTTACGTTGGCGAAACTTGCCGAGTACCTTACACGCGTGGAACCGCGTTACTTTGCATTCGCGTTTACGTTATTAAGTCCGCTTTCATAAATCGCTCCGTTTACGGGAAAACTTTGCGCTCCTCGAGAGTTTGCCCACCCGGTATAGTATCGCCTGAATTTCGCGTGTTATACCTGGCGTTAATTAGTCGCCGTCAAGCTTCCCGACCGATTACACTTTCAAATTTTTGAATCACGTTTGGAACTTTGTCTCCCAAAAGAGCGAAGCATGAGATCCGTTCTGTCTACAATTTTTTTTTCTCTTTCTTCTAACGAAAACATATAAGTCTCTTAGGTATGGCCTTACAGATTGTTAAGCCTTTGTATTCCTATTGCAATTCGATTTTGGAACACCGTGTATGCTCCGAGAGAATTTCACGCCGGGAAGAAATTTGATTTTTCGCGTCGCGATATTGCCTATAGAAAAATTTATCAGCGATGTTATCGATGAGTACACAGTCGATAGTCGCGAGAAACATATCAGCCACGCGCGAATAAATCTAAACATATTGTGAAAGAGAGAGAGAGAGAGAGAAAAAGAAACGGTAGGAGAGAAGCCGGCTGGGCTCGCTCTAAGCCACATCGCAGACATGCCTGTGGGAATAGAAAATCCCTGGTGAAACGGGCCTACACCTCTCGGCCCGTCGCCATCCCTTTTCTGCCGTTTCATTTATGTTCAGGAGTGTAGACACCTTGCGGAGTCTGTCGGAGCTCCGGAGAAGAGAGAAACAAAGAGAGAGAGAGAGAGAGAGAGAGGGGGAGGGAGGGGAAGGAGGGAGGCGAACCGACAAGAGAGGGAGAGATCAACGACGGTGAGAGAACGGGGTGAGGGAGACGGAACTGAAGCGCCTTGACGGGAAGGAGACGAAAAATCGTCTGTGCGCAGGGGTTCCAGGGCGTTCACCCTAGGGTGGGTCCAGCGCCAGACACAACACTCACACCCCCGTTTTATGGGGTGGTAAAGTACCTATCGTCCTTTCTCTCTCTCTCTTTCTTTCTCTTCATGTCTCTTTTGCTTCCCGCCTGTTCTCTCTTTCTCTTTCTCTCGTACTCTCCCCTCGCTGACTCTGTCCCTGTCCCTTCTTTCCTGCCCTCCGTTCACTCCTCTGCCTCCTCGCCCACTTCCTTCATCCCTTCCTACACTGAAGGGGCATTGAAGGGTGGAGTACTCGCGTTTACGTTGCGCCATGCGTTATTGCGTTTCGGTGCGTGGCACAAGCGCAAAAAGCGTGTCGTGCTCCACCCTTTTCGCCACTTGGAGTATTTCTTAATATCGAGATACTTTGCGCTGATTCTTTGTTATTTTTACTGCGAAAAAGAACGCAACGATTTCGATTTCAATAAACATAGTCATATTCACATTACATTCGACGATAGCGTTTGTTCCCTTCCGTCATTTCTTCGTCGTGTAATTGCGATGCTTCAAGCTGTTTCCTTCAAAAATCGCGATCACTCTACACGCATGTAGACACTAGTTGAGAGCCCCTGTAATTAAACACCGGCAAATCTAAAGCGGCGGCCCATTAAAATATCCCCTAACGAGTGCGGGGACCGGCCGGCTCGTAGCCGCCCTGTCTGGCGCAACAATGACTCACGTGCAACCCCGTGACTTTTACGCAGCGCCGATCATTGACCGCTCGCCGGTTAGATATGGCAAATACATTCGCATTGTTTCATAAGATATACAAAAGAACAATGTTGAGAGAAATATTATTTGCCCACAGAATCACTCTATATCGATTTCTACGCGCGATTTTATTTCTTTCCCTCCTTTTCCCTCCGTATTTCCTTTTCTTGTTTACTTAATCAAATGAGATAGCGCGTCAAATTTTTGATCTTCCCAGGTAGATGCGAAGTAATAACACGGTTTAACGGAATCGTGATTTTGTATATTCACAGCACGAGATATGTATGCGGGCATCAAGTAGAGCATGCATGCGTGTCACATGTATTTTGCAGGAATGATAAAAAATTGTTTTCGCACCGCCCGTCCTCCTCTTCCCTCTTCCAGGAGTATTATTTATTCCCGTAAGACGTCGGTTAGATTTTATATATAGGCTGACCACACAGCGACCGCAGACGTTCTTGGAATCACTCACAGTCATAAGTCATATACGTTAGGTATAATACATGGTATGTACGTAACGCTGTATTTATATTCCCGCCATTTCCAGCCCTCACCTGCGGCGACAAATGCAATGACAAAGACAGTTGGACAAGTTGTGTTCGCACGACATAAGTAATGCAAGTGAGGATAAATTCGCGACGAACAAATTCGAGTGCGTGAAAAGATCCTTTGAATTTATTCGCTCTGCAATAGACATGGCAGCGGGATAGTAATCCTTGCGGAAGTAGAATTCATGAAATTAAAGTATTAATCAATACGTTATTACGTCTAGTTATACATAGAATACTTTCTTTGTTACGGCTTATCGATTTTTTTCTTGATCGATTCTGAAATTACTTTAATTAATTATAAATTTTAATTTTGTTTGTCACACACTATTAATCGATACAAAAATTGAAATTTCTAAAACTTATTTATAAATTTGTTTTAACAGAATAAAATATATATTTTTAGAAACTTATTTATAATTTTTTTTTTATCAAAAAATAAAATATACATTTAATTAGCCTTGCAACTTACAAATTAAGAAATTAAATTACTTTTATATAATTATTTCAGAAGATAACGAAAAATCCATGGAGGAACGTCATAAAGATTACATATTTTTAACAATATATTTACATTTTTCGCGCGTCTCGATTTATAAAAGAAATCAGACCAATAATTTCTCGACATTTCGCCTAAAACAAGGTGATTGCACCGACGAAGAGTTTGTCGCGATATTTTTATAAGCGTTTCTCTCTAACGAGTCGTGTCCGTTACTTGCTTTCTCGTCCGTGGGCCCGCGCCCTTAACCCCGGCTTTTCCATCTCAACGCGACATCGTTCGTCCTTCCTCGCCCCTCCGACGTATTTTTTTGTCGCTCCGTGGCTCACGTGTGATTTATGTCCCTCGTGAAAAAGGGTCCGTTTCCTAATTACGGGATGAGAAAGAATTACCGCGCTGCGCGTGCTCTCCCTCGAGGAGCCGCCCCCCGGGCCGTCTGCGATGTGCGCGAAAATGTTACTGAAAAATAATGTATATTCATAACTCGGCATTTGCGCGGCGCGGTGTGTATGATACGCGCGCGGATTAAACGCAGCGGGAATAAATATGCCGGTCCCTGCGGATGAACCGCACCGGCGAGTGCGTGCACCATTACATTTTATAGAAAAATATTACCGAGTCCGAAAACCTCGCGCTCGTGTGCGTTCGTGCCTTCTTATCGCGAGCTGCCGAGTCGATGTCCAGTCGACTCGTTGCACGAAAATGTTGATAATTCATAACGATCTATTTTCTTTTGCACGTGGAAACGAAGAAAAACAAATCGACGCGTTGATTGCGTGTAGCGGAAGTGGCGCCGACGTTATCTCGTCGTTAGTCTTCCGCTACTATTTTTTCTTTTTTTTTTTAATGACATATTGCGTGCTGTATGCATTAACGTCTCTTGTTTTGGCGCCTTCCGCGTCTATGAACAAATGTGTCGTGCACACGCGGCAATTTGCCGGGGCGTGATAAGCCGTCTAATTAGGACAGCGACAGATGGTACTTAGGGACTGAATTGCGAGAGGATTCGAAGGAAACTCGGAATTCGCTGTTACTCGTAGCTTATCGTAGGGTTCCATGAAAAGGATAATCATATTATAGCCAAATTAATGATGGATGATGACAAGACTGATGATTAATCGTACTGTCATCGTGAAAAGAAAAAAAATATATATATTGTAGAATGCAAAGAATTTTGCGAAATATTAAACGAACTAGTGCATGCAAAAATACGATAAAAAATCACGATGCATATCGAGTCGATTGGAATCATTGGATTCAAACGAAGTTACAGGATTAAATCGATTCTCTTGTCAGTCTCCCGTAGCGTTGATACAACGGAACGCTTCACTGGCGAAAGGGGTGACAGGGGTGGGGTGGGGAGGGGAGAAAGGAGGAGTTTGGATTTCCAGTTGGACGTTCCGCGGGATAAAGTCCATACCACGGCAGCGTTCCTCCCTCTGAACGATCTGCATCGCTTGCACGGGCTTCGTATGCGAGGCACGAAACTGCATGCTGGCGGCAATCCGCGTCGGATACCCCGATACATCGAAATCGGCGACCGCGCGGGTCGCGCGGACGTCCCCGACGCTTCCCGGAATCTCCGGGCCCGAGAAATGCGACGGGGGGCGCAAGGGTAATAATGTCGGTGCGCGGTAATAAGCCGGGGGGCGGTCAGCCGAGGTCAGACGGACATACGAACGGACGTGGTGTTTCCAAAGGGGTGGGAGGGGGGAGAGAGGGAGGAAGCAGGAGGGTGGCCCCGATGGGATTCGAGAGACTCCGTTGCCTCGCTCCCCCTCCTCCTCCTCCCTTCCCACTCCTCTCGCCATCGTTGCCGCCGCCGCCGCCCCCGTAGAGCAGTAGGTCGTCGAACTACGTGGAAACGAACTTAACCCTCCTGATACGCAGCCTGAGAAGGGGAGAGCTGGCTGGCAGACGCGTTGCCGCGCTCCGGAGGGATTCTCGTAGCAATAAAGCAACCGGATTAACACCCTCTTGCTCTCCCTCGTCTCCGCCCCGTCATCTCCCCGACCTCCGATTCAACGCTCGAGCGAGAGCTCGCTCGTCTTCGCTGGCAGTTGGTGTAGCTCGCTATAATTTAGCTATCCTAAACACATCGAGCGGATTGTACATGTGTGTACTATCGAATAGCGAAAATGGGGATTGAAGAGGGATAGGAGAACACGAAGAGAGCAACAAGCGAGCTATGGGGAGGGGCAGGGAGGAGAGAGTGTTGGGGTCGACGGGACGCGTCGCGAGCGAGCGTCTCACAAAGGTGATTTAACCCGCGCTAACTCGATCAAGCTCCTGTCGCATGCTACGAGAGCTACTTCGCGGGGAAAACAACAGAGTAAAGGCGAATTTAACACGGTTCGCGTTTGATGGATCATCAAACACGGGGCGGGCGGAAAAGGCAGCAAGGGGATGGGGAGGGGGAGAGGAAATAAATAACACACAAACAGTTTCATCGAATTATAATATTTAATTACGTTGAGCGATGAAAAAGATGGAATCGTTGCTTTAAGGTAAAATAAATCATAATCAAAATTCGAATTGCATATAATTTAACGCAAATAATATTTTTAACTTATGAAATAAGTTTTGTATTACTTTTTTATACGTATACATATATATAGCTTCGTATTCGATAATGTGCTATTATACTAATTCCAAGATATCGTGGCTTTTTATCGCAGACAGTCTGGCCGTCTATTTCGTGGAAGGTAATTAATATAGCGGCGGTTTAATTTTACCCAGGGATGACTAATAAAGGGGAGTCAGCCTTGTGCCTGGACTCGGCTGCTCTTTTTTTTTTTACCTACCTACCTACCGATCTCACTTGAGTTTGCGATGAGTCAATTTTTACAGGGAACACCCTGTGTATTGTGTATGATTGACCGAAGAATCTACAGTTAGCGGGCGGGTCTGTGATGATTTTAATTGATGCTCGCGTGCGCGAGACTAGTAATACTGTTATAATAAGACTTCGAATGATTGATAACGGCTTAGAGAAAAGGGACGGAAGTCTTCCCTCAATACGATTATAATAAATGCGACCATGCTTAGCTAATAATTCATATCGGAGAGGAGGGAACGTCATTTGGTATTTGCGTACATTGATAATATATTGGCTTAACCCTATTCTCCATCGCCTAATAAAATATGGCTAACATGCATAATTTAATTGAATTCAAGAGACTGTAGTTACGTTATGAAAATAAATTTCGCAACCAGCGGTCGTATCGAGGGGATGCTACAGGTTTCTTAATAAGAAAAAGAAAAAAGAAATAAAAAGATTAACGAGCTTCTTTATATTCCTCGTATTGTTGAGTTTCCATGACAATACCTGTCAAGTTAAATTTTTATTCCTTTGTCGGTATGCCGTAAATAATAAGAAAAGTGTAGAGATACCCCTCGCGAAAGAATGGTAATCAACGTCTAATTATTTAATGACGCCGTCTCGAAGACAATGGACATTGAAATGGTCGTTCGCACTTTGGTGAATTCGTCACCCTCCGCGATCGCAGCCTAGGCGGTTGTTCTCTGCCGGTCTGGAATAATCGTCGTTACCCCCGAAAAAGTTGCCGCTCTCTCTCTCTCTCTTTTTTGTGCGCAACAAAACCACCCTCCGTCACCTCGGGCGGGGCGGCAGCGTGGGTGGTTTTGCCGACCCCGTGGGACTCGGTGACGGTTGGGAAACACGCGCCGGGGCGCCGAACAAATGCCGTAGGCTTTGTTTTAATTGCGGCGTTTGTTCGCTTGCGTTTTATAAATGCTCGTCGTTCTGCACCGTTTTTTGCTTCTCTCTCTCTCTCTCTCTCTCTCTCTCACGCGCTCATTCATTCTATCTTTCGTTTGCCGCTAGCGCAATGCCGTCACGAAGAATCATCTAATCGCACGGAAAATGAAAATTTGTATCGCATCGAAGGTATGAATTGGATATTATTAATCACTTGGAGACATAAGCAACGTATACATAACTTTACTTATGCGAATCAGTCTGGCTCTCTTCCATCTCGTTCTCTTCGATAAGGCCGACCTTGCGACATTCTATCAGGTCTTTGATACGTCTGTCCCGGGTACTTTCCAGAAAATGATCTTGGCCACTGAAGGCCCCTCCGGTGATGTACTCATCAGACACGTTCCACTTCAAAGGTGTCTCTTCGTTGGTACGAACAAGTTAAGTGATTAAATCAACTGACTTCGTCTGAGAGGTCCTCACTTCTGCCGCGAAGTACGGAGCGCCATTAAGATCTTATCTTGAAGGATTCTTTGAAAGTATGCCTAGAATTAACTGCATTTCCATCAACGAAAGAGAAATGCAATTACTTTTGACGTCATTCCCTCGTGTGTTGCTTTCGCAGAGATATCGCAAAAATTCATCGTCGTAAAGACTCCGTCTCTCTTCGCTTAATAACGTTTCCTATTACGCGAACGGGAAGATGTTATAGAGCTAAAAGGGAAAGTTTAGCATTTAAATTTGTATTCGCATCTGTCATATTTAATTGCTATTCTTCTTTGTTTAATTCTATTTTATATTTGCATAATACAAACATTTTATTCTATACGTTATTCGTCGCGCGGAAATATGTAGTAGCTTAAACCTGTGAGTCTTTACAACACCGGAGCCTTTACAATGTTCCCCACGTTACTCTCTCTCTTATTTCGCAATCGGTTAGACCCGTTTTATGATCAAGGTTGTCTCATTTCCATGGAACAAAGACCTCGAGGACCGGTAAAGAAAAGGTTATTCCCGGCTGTTTTTTTTTTTTCTTTTTTTTTTCTTCTTTTTGCTAGAGCTCTAGGGTCTCAGATTCCGCTCTAGTGTAGCGCCAGACCAATAAATATCCTTAATTTCGGCCGATGCGAAGTGCGTTCTCGGAAACCGTCGGCGGATCGGGTCTACGGAACAAAGACCGTAACATGCGGGACCGTGGGTTAGGTCCAAAGAAAAAATTCCTCAAGGCCTCGAAGACGGCCGAATATACGAAGACGGAAATCGTCGGGCATAGATGGCCGCAAAGGGAAGTAGGTAGGAATACGATGCGAAAGCGAAAGTAATAAATTGCTCGTGACCTACTATCGATTTTTAGAAAATCAGCATAAAACTTATCTCTTCCCTTTCTTTTGAAATATTATATAAATGTGATTCGATATTATATGAATTTTTCAGCTTGAAAAGTTGTTCGAATAATATATTCGCAATATTAGACAAATTTTTCTCGGAAAATATCGTAGAATTTATTTATACTGATTCTTATTTCTTTTACCCTTTATATAGGGCGGGCCCAAATCTTCCGGCCAGACTTTCAGATTTTATAGAAAATTTAATACTGAATAAAAAGTTCGAAAAATATCACTAAAGTTAGTGTCCAAAAATCTTTAAAATCACAATTATTTTATATATTTTTATATTTTTTTGGTCATTTTGTTCCACTAAAAAAATTTTACTTTTCTTTGTTTAAACCAATCACTATAGAAGGATGACAGGAAGAATAGAAAATGAAAAAAAAGAAAATGAAACTTAAATTTCTTGAAAAGAATAAATAAAAATAAGAAAAAGAATTTTTTTCTTTCATCAAAATAAAATAATTCTTCTATTTAAATTATTATTATTAAATTAAATTAAATTAAATTAATAGCACTGTAGAATATTTTTAAATAGCTTTACCATCGATAGCCGAAAAAATATTTTTTTGTTCATTTGATACATATATTAGTCCGTTATATTAGGTCGTTTAATTTTTTAAAATATTCTTTTTAGAGCACATAAAATATTTAATATGACGAAAATTAAGTAATCTTTCGCCTTCATCGTTCGCGGAAAACAACTAATTTACGAGGTAGCCGTCTCTTATTCACGGCGCGCATCGCAATGATTTATCGTTATTTAGATGCGACGTGTATATAAAAGACTTTGTGTATAATGGAACGTCGCAAATATCGCGTATACAGAGTGAGGCAATCGTAGCGCAGTTACGCGAGACCTAGAGGCACGAGCCTAAGTGCAAGCTGGGAGCGCGTGAAAAAAGTTGGCCTGTGTACCAAGAATAGAGCCGAGAACGTATACACTACCTAACTAGGCTATCTATTTCTAGCGGTAAACAGCCCGGCTCTTTCGCTATTGCGAAATGGAGAAGGACGGTGAAACGGACGTCGCGTTGCGGCGAAGGTCTCTCCGCCGCTTGCTTATTCGCCTTCGAGCGTGCTCGTTCGTATATACGCTCGAGAGACATAAATCGCCACGTCGCGTGGATGACGAGCGAGGAGAGTCCTTCGCGAGAGTTGGCCGCATCTATTATTATCCACTAATCCGTCTCGCAATCAATGTCACCATGACTTGGGTCATAGTATACCAAAACGGGCGAGAGCGAAACTCCATTCGCGCACACAATCTTATTTCCTTACAATACAATACAATACAATCTCTCGTAATTCTACTGTCTCGTTATGTTAAATTAAATTAATCTAGGAATGGATTAGGCTCTTTCCAGATGTAGATTAATGATTTTTTTCTTTTAATTTTTCCCATAGACGAGAATTGATTTTTAAATCAGAAATTATAAAATCGATTCCGGACTGATTCGCAACAATATGCAAAAGCAGCTTTGCGACTCCTCGAGGCGATTGTTTATGTACCTGCGTACTAACAGATAATTTCCTGTTGTCTTTGCGAATATAACACGACGCGCTAATACGCCGAAAGACGGTATATGTTAATTAGCCTTTTACCTTGCACATATGCATGTATGTATATTATCGTAGGGGCGGAATTTCGTGAACATTCGCTCGGTACGGCAATGCGGCCTCACGAAGCTCGTTTCGATGAACCCCTTACAGGACAAACGTAAAGGCCAGACAGATTCGCGAATCTATTATGGTTTCTCTCGCTGAAGTTCCCGCGCGCGCACCCCAAATCCTAATAAAAGCCCTCTCCGTTAGGTTGCGGAGGACGACAACGGGGTCCCATTATACGCCGAAAATCTTTCCCATGGGCGATCGAGAATGCTCGCTCGCAGAATGCATGGAGGAG
This sequence comes from Cataglyphis hispanica, assembly GCF_021464435.1. Taxonomy (NCBI): domain Eukaryota; kingdom Metazoa; phylum Arthropoda; class Insecta; order Hymenoptera; family Formicidae; genus Cataglyphis; species Cataglyphis hispanica. The sequence continues at coordinate 10,677,677 of NC_065958.1, forward strand.
TCGACGTAGGGAGGAGAAATAAATCATTCGTATTCGTAGTTGTAGCAGTAACGTAGCAATCCCGGCTTGGTCCTTATCCTCGCCCGTCTCATCCTTTTTTCAAGACGAATCGCGATATAATCTGAATTAAATCTCTCGAGGATAACTAAAGTTTCTCCACGCGGGATGTTTCACCCTCAAACTTCATCAAATTTTAATAGCAAGTTTTTTTTTTTTTTTATTATTACAAATATATTTTTTTTCGTAGAATATTTATAGGATCTTCTATTTTTTACTTGCACGCAAAAAAATAAGATATTTTATTTTTAATCATTTTAACAATGAAGGCTATAAATTACATTTTTATTAATGTTAGTTTAAAAATTAATTTATTATTATTGTTGTAGAGATAAAATTGTTTACTGTTTATATAATTATCTAAAACTTTGGTATATACATAAAATTTTTAATTTCAAAAAATATACCTCCGTGATTAAATCTTTTTTGAAAAGAAGATGTCAATGTAAAGAGAGGAAGAGAGTTTGTTTTACATTTATTATTATGATTCATATAACATAAGACATCAACAATAATCGATTGTTTACGTTATTGGTTACGTCGTATATATACACAACGGATGTCGATTGTAAACAAGACACAGGCGCTCGTTCGCAGTTCGAGAACATAAATCGAGAAGTACGGGACGACCGCGGCTCGCTCCCTGCTGTCGTGTGTTCGCAAGGCGTGTGCGTCTCCTCTTCCCGTTCCATACCGCGTAAGTATTCGCATGCGTATTGGTAGTCCGTCTGGCCTCTGACCCTGAGCCTCCTCGGTACAAGGCGCAGGTCGTTAAAGTGGCACCAGACTTCCTTTGAACCGATGTAGTGTCGTTGGCTCGCCGGTGACAGAAGGTCGCAGGTGACGAGGACCGTGAAACCAGAACCGGTTGTTTGGTCACGAAGAGGAAGCTTCGTTGTTCGTTGTCCCTGTCTACCGATTGCCTTTCTAAGACTTCCATCATCCCTTCGTTATGAGCTCGTCACTGCGGCCTACAAATTATGCCCTTCGACTTTGCGATTGCGATCTCGAATTACGTTATTAGCTGTCTGAAAAGCGCGACATCATCGCGGCAACTCGAGATCCGCATCCTTGAAACAAACATAATCGTTTTGAATAAACTATATATTAATTAATGAGTTAATTATTCCAGGATTATATTATAGATTTTATTTTTTTATCTTTCCTCTTTTTCACAATTAATAACCATTAATTAAGACAATATATTTTCTTTCCAAAACATAGAAATAATCGTCGCAGGAAAGATGTTCCATTCAACCGTTCCAAAGGTAACAAAAATTTTTATGTCATTCTTGTCAAACAGAGATTAAGTGGGCAGGAGGTACTTGCTTTCGCTGACGCCTTGACGTTCGGTCTCGCGAAAATTCACCGAAATATTCACACCTAATGCAATCCGGCGCCGGTGAGAAGGCCCGCTTCCACGTAAAAATCACCTGTGACCTTGGACGGAGAATCGGAATCGGGCGCGTTCATTTTCGGCGATTCTTCTCGCGCGAGAATCATTCCGGGAATCCGACTGGCTCGCGTATCCGGCGGATACGCAGTTACTACGACGCGTCGTTTGCGAGTTCAAGGTTTCCGTGAACGACCTACGACGAAACGTTGTCGTGGGGAGACATTTGTCACGCGATCGAAGGCGGCTCGTCGTCGCGGTAACAGCGGTCGATGAAGGACGACGACGACGATCGAGCAAGATCCGGTCGGCTCGATTCGCACGCGGGGCTGCTGGCACCTCCTCGGGCGCAAGTCGCACACGTGTGAATGACCGACGTGTGACCGCCGCCGTTCCTCGCTCTCGACGAGTCTAGACCGAAGGTTCGGGATTGCGGTAGGTCTGGAACACAGTGTGTGGAACGTAATGTAACACCGTGGCATGGCAGGCAGGGCATGGTATGGCGAGGAAGCGAAGAGAACGATGATCGTACGCGCGCGGCCTGGCCCAGACAAAGCGCCGAGGTGTGTCTTCTTATTGGCCGTGCGCCGACCATTTTAATGACCTGATCTCTCTTTCGCTCTCTCTCTCTCTCTCTCTCTTTGGCTATTTATACCTTAATTGAATTTCCGTTGAAAATGGCGAGCCGACGTTAACCGTCCACGAAACGAAGAAACGCTCGTTGAGAATGTCGGTCTGTTAAAACCGCCGATCGTTTCGACTTCTCGTCATTCACGTGCTCTACTATTGTCTTCGCGTCGACCCATCGATTAAATTATTCCTTTTGAGGATTTTTCTATTAATTTGCATCCGCAATGATATTTTTAACGAAACGTATCGGATTCCTAATTTTATAAAATTTCTATCGAGAGAGAGCGTCACTCTTTTTATCTCCATCTGATTCGGAAACATATAAAAAACAATAATAATAGTTTGTTGTGTTTATCAAAGAGTGGCGGAGCATGCGGGAAAAACTGTTTTTCTTTTCTTTCCTTTAATACAGTTTGTGTAAAACAGAACTAAACTGGAAGATTATAAATATTTCCAATATCTCTTGTAATTTGAATAAAAACTTGATCCCTTTAACTGTTTTATTAACAAATATTTATTATAATATAATTTGATGCCGGATATTTTTTTAAGTTTATCTATTTTATATTTTGTGTTATGATACAATAATAGTTTTATGACACAAGAATATTTTATTATTCTTCTCTTAAGTTAATTTTTTTTTTTTAATTCAATTAATAAATTATCAGATAATGAAAGACAATATATGTATAAGAGGTAAAAGATGTACATGTTCAGACTTTTCTTTGTCAATCTATATCTAAAACCGGATGTCAGTTAAACGAACAAACATGATCTAATATTGACTAAGCTAATAAAAAAGAATTGTTAATTTAAAAATATTTTTTATATAGAGATAATTAATTATAAAATTTTGTGCAACATAATTTTGCATATAATTATTTATTAAAGATACCGCTACTTTATTGATATTCTATTATATGCATGATTTGTTTGCTTGGTCTGGACCTGACTCTTAACGTCCAAGATCCCTTCCTGATTCAAAACGACCGTTATTCGTGTCCACCCCCGCCAAGTCGAAGAAACTGTCGCTTTCGAGCGGAAAGCGAGCAGTCGCTCACCTCGAAGCGTTCGTTTGACGAGAAGATGAGCTAGCGTCGCTTGGCGTGGGACGACGTAGTACTACGGACACCACGGGTGGGAGTCCTTTGTTCGAGAATGAACGCCATGAGAACCACGTGTCTGGTTTCCCGCCAAGTTGTCGGGAGGTGGTCGGTTGGCGAAGAGAGGGACGCGTAGAAAGAGCGAACGTACGAGCGATATTGTGTGCGTGCGTGTAATATGCGTTGCATTGTCGGTGAGGAGGTAGAGGAAGAGGATCGGTTAAGAAGGGCCAAGGCGCGCGGCAAGGAGAGAGAGGATCTAACTAACCGGCGTGCCTGACCGCGTGACTTCCCTCCTGCCGTTCCCTCCACGTCAATCCGTCGTTGGTGCAACGCACTCGAAGGCTCCTCCGTCTGCCACCGCGTCGGCGAGCTAAGCCTCGGGAACGGGTTCGAGAGATCTGCTTTATGCTCGTGTGCTTGGCAATGTCCGCGGCGAAAAATTAATCGTTGAAATTCTTGACTACTTTGTACTTCGCGAAGGGGGCTGTCTCGTTTCGCACGGGATATCCAATCGCGCTAACGTTCTCTCTGTAGCTTTAGTTAAGTAAGTTTTCCTTTTCTGCTGTATCACGCACCACACAAGACTATAATGTGCGTAGAGAGTGAGAGAGAGAGAGGGAGACGGCGAATCGCTAAAAACCGGGGTTACTTACCCGGGATTGTTGTTGTGCCTCAACTGATTGTGAGTTAGGTTCGAATGCAGGCAGACAACAAAGAGCGAACCGCGACGATCGGACGTTAGGTTTCCGGAGCTCCCAGTCCGCCTGGGGCCGACTGGAGCAAAAAACATGTCTAGACGTCAGCTCGCCCTCTACGACCGTTCGGGGTTTATCCTGACCTGTCGTAGTTAAGATCTCTCGCGTCTCGTATCGTTCCTCGACGATTTACAAACACCGTGTCGTCGGGGTTTTATCGTTCTTCGCGGGAATGTCGTTTTCGTTATATATCCCCCATATCGATACATGCCGCGAAATGTCATCGCCGGTGTCTCTGCGGTCTTTTATTAATAACAGGATGTTGCACATGGACATTCGATCTCCGTTTTAATTACCGTTTACGGTCCAGCGAGTATTGTCTAACGTATCATTCGCCTATCGATATGCATAAATACCTATAGTGCCTTAACCCTTTCGCTACGGCGGGCCTTGCCGCGGAGTGCCTCGTCTAGAACGGAGCGCCGTGCCGAAAGTGGGAACATTAAGCGCGCGCAGTCTTTAGCATTCGGGGCCAAGACTTTTTCTCAAAAACGACTTTGTGACATTACTTTTAGAAACAAAATGATTCGTGTTCATAATTTTTCCATGGAGGTATTTTTAATTCAACAATATAATTAATATTTTTATATTATACAACAATATAGGAACTATAATTATAATATAGCAAGATGTGTTAACATTTGGTTCCATTTTCGAGCGGGTGACTAAAGTCACCCGTCGGGTATGCGTGTCGTTTCGTGGCGGGTGACTATAGTCACCCGTAGTAGCGAAAGGGTTAATAATGAATCGTAATGAAGTATGTAAATGTGTCCTGATGGTTTGTTTTTTTTTTTTTTTTTAACGCATCCATTATTAATGCGGAGTAATAATAAAATATGCTATCTGAACCTCGTGATGGACTTTAGACGTAACTTTTTAGAAGTCGAATATTCATGTCTCTTACATATATCTAAAATATGAATTGATAGCATAATTAAATATTAATTAGAATTTTATGCAGTAGATGTGCCAATATCAGACAGCCTAAGTAGTATTGAGTGGAATATTTGGTTCAGTAATTGAACCAAATATTCCACTCATGGATAGACCGAGAGAAAAAAAATCTTATAAAAAAAATTTTTAAATAAAAATTTCTCGAACAATCCAAGATAGAAAATGTAGATAAAAAATAAAGGATGGAGAGGGAAAAAAGAAAATTAATAGAAAAATATTTTATATATTGAATTTGTTTTTGTACATTATTTTTATTTATTCATCAATTATCTTAAAAAATTCTATTTACTGACTTAAATCTCGAGCCTTTATATCGAATGCTGGGAAACGCTTCGGGCATCGAGGACGACTATTTCGTAACTTTCTACTACTTTAATATTTCCACAAAAGAGAAGAGAGAGGGGAGGGGAAAGAAAGCAAGGTTGAGTACCACCGTCGTTCTGCGTTCCCGCCAAGAAGATGGTGCTTCCTGCCGGTGGTTGGCCCTTATTGTTTCCCGCCAAGTTGCGCGCGCAGATGCGTGCCTTCCAGTGCCCCGTTCCACCGACGTTTCTCCGACCATGGACTGCTTCCACGATCGCTACTACCGACCCTCCTGTCCCCATCCCGTTCCCCGTCATCCCACCGTTTCCCCCTCGTTCCCCTGGCCTGTCTGCCGCCCTGCCGCCAAATAGGGCAACAAACCGCCGCCGACTACTACGCATAGGAGTTTCGTGCGCGCGTTTTGATCTTCGGAGACCTTGAACCCGATCACGTGTGTGCATCGTGGACAGATACGTCTTTATTCGCGCCGCCCAACCAAATATACACACCGTCCGGCCAATCGCTTAAAGCACCGCGCGTAGACAAGGCGAGTGCATCGAACCGGCAGGCGCCGATTATGCTCGCGTTTCGGTTGCTTTTGGCAACAAGCGTCCCCGCGACCGCTTTTATCGCACCGCCTGCGAGCATTTACAACGCGGTTATCGGTGGCGGTGCCTCGTTCGGACGATATATGTACACGGAAAGTCTATGTATATTTTCGATTCACTCATACGCGCGTCATATATACACTCATATACAGAGAGAGGGAGAGAAAGGGAGATTAAATCACGACGAGGATGCTGCAAACATTCGCGCCCCAGTCGCCGTTCATTTCACGCGATATAAATTATTATTATAATAGAAATTTATGGCCTCTATATTAATGGAAAATATATCTACATGTAATAAGAGAATATATATTTTTTTTTTTATAAATACAAGATTTAAGATTATTATATATCAAATTTTGTATCCTTTTAGATAAGTTATCAAAGTATATTGTACACACTACACATTACTTTGATCAGAAAGAATTTTCGGGCGTGGATAGATCGATCGATTGACAATGATTGATTGGCAAAAAAACAGGCGCGGGTCTCTCATTCTTTTTTTTTCGCAAACCATGAGCTTCCATATAAGGGAGGGCGAAAAATGAAGGGAAGACTGATGATAAAAGTTATACATGTATATATATATATATAAAAGAACTGCCGCCAATATATCGTGCCTCGGGGATTTCGTAATCTGGCGCCATTTGCCAAGTTATGCAAATTGTCAATTTTTCTTTGGGATAATATAACGGGATTTTTATAACCTCCTCCTCTTGCTAATCGAGAAATTTGGTTCGAGATTAACTTCAATTTAATTTGATTTAATCTTAATTTAATTAAGGAAATTAATGATGTCGGAGGAAATTAACAATTCGCGGAAGCGTGCCGTATGGAAGGAGCGTACGTTGACGAATAATAAAGGCGGAAGAATAGCCGCATAATACGGCCGAGCATTGCTTTTAGCAGATTAAACGTCCCCGTGCGAATTAACACTTTCGTGTGCCGCCTTAATCATTGAACTATCTTGGAAACCGGAGTGTGCTGGACTCGGATCCTCTCCCCTTCCCCCGCCATACCTCCCTCCTCCTCCTCCTCCTTCTTCTCGTTCCGCTTCTCACGGCCGAGACTCGGCCTCTCGAGTACTCATCGCTGTCCAATTTTCGTTAGCGGCCATTAGGCTCTCTCTCCGCCGCTTGCTCTGCAAGTTTCATACGTCAAGTTCCGCAGTTGCCGGCAATAAGAAACGAAGTGGGCTTGCGGAGCATTATAACGAGCATTATTCACGATGTTGCGCGTGTATTCGCCCTCCTCCTCTCCCCCGCCCCTCCCCGGTATTCTCATTCTCCCCCTGAAAGAAAGAGCCGCCGCCTCGCTATCCTCGGAGACGCGCCACCCTCCTGCGTCTACACAGTGCGCCGCGCGACTTTGCGTTTTAAAAAGTTCCTCTGGCCCTTCTCTGGCTGACAGGGAGGGCTGGGGGATAGCCGGGTCAACCCGAAAGCAGCACCGCCGCCGGGGAAAAAAAAAAAAATTAAAGTTGCGACGCGTACCGCTCATCCATCTCCCCTCGGGCGCCGAGTTAACGCAACATTATGTACTCCTCACGGCTCACCGACGTTAATGTCGGCCCAAGATGACGCTACCGGGGCGCCGGGGATCGCCTTTTTAACGACCTACAAACCGCTCGGTTGCCCTCTTCCCCGTCGCCGCTGAATAAAAGTCTCGTGCGAGTAACGAGAGAGCGAGAGAGAGAGAGAGAGAGAGAGAGAGAGAGAAGGAGCATTTTCACAACCTGATGCCAAAAAGATAACGTTAATGCCGACCGTGATGAATTCAACTCTATGCTAGGATCTCGTAACGTTTCCTTAGTGAACTTTTAATACTCTCACTGGCGCGAATATATCTGATAAATGTCGTGCTGCAATGTAATTAGAGGTCCTTAACCCAGGATAAAAGATCTCGATAAATCAGATTTAGTATAACAGATAATAACACTTTCGCATTTAACTTGTCATCTAACTATATTTTTTTAAATTGACAAATACATAAAAGGCATCAATATTCATGAAATACTCATCGTAAAAAATCATGGCGATGCTGTAAAGTTTTTAAGTGTTCGCGCACTTTGCAGTCAAATGTCATTTTCCTTAATCAATTGCATATCTCTGCTCTTTTAGACGCGCATGTATATATTTTACGGTGTCATTAATATCCGCGATGTCACGTCCCTGAAAAAAAATTGCTTGGAAAATAGTCGTAAATGTGAGTCAACATATAAACATATACACATACAGTCGTTCGTGTTTTGCGTAATCACGCCGCATGCGGCGCTTATTGTATCCGATCGGTTTCACGACAATCCGTCGATGACGCGCGCGGGTAAGCCTTTAAACATGCACTCGTCAAGCAGTATTAAAAGCTCACCGTGATGCACGGCGTTCGCACTTTCCTCTTTTTTTCCGGTCGCTTCTCGTTTTCGCGTGTGCGGACGATTTTTTCGCCTTTTTTCTCTTTTTTTTTAAGCGGTCACCAGATAGAATCCGGCTGGTCCAGCGCGTCGAAAACATTCAACGAGACCAAGCGGAAAAAAAATAAAAATAAAAAAAAAAGAACGGATCTTTACACTCCGCGTACCAGCGCGAATATTGCTGACAGGCTTGTACAGTTTATCAGCTACGACAAATAGCAAGGTTGATTGGTATAAACGGAGAAAAAAGTGCGGCCGGGAAAGAAAAATGAATATCGGCCGCGTGAATCGAACTTTCGACGTGCGATTGTCGATCGAAAATTGCCATCCTATAACGAAATGGCGCAAGACTCGGGCTGCCCGATTCGTAATTTATCAGTCTGACTGGGAATTGAGTTATTAAAGTTTCAGTGATTGATACTCGCCCGAATGGGTTCGCGCAAAAATGGAAAGTTGAGACCTTAAAAAGCGAGAGAGTCTCTGCCTCTCTCGCAAAAATTTACGATCTGACGCTCTGTTTCGCAATATTTTAAACGGCCGTCAACGTATACTGTTATAACACATAAACTACATTAGGCTATTTGTATCTATTGAGTTCGCGACCGATTAAGGCTACAATCATTCTCTTGCGACGATCTTTCCTTTCTCGAGCGATCAGAGAATGTCGTCAGATGAAGTCGTTAGGAGACCGTTGTTAGGTGGACCGTGGGAGAAATTTATCGTAGGTCCTTTATTAGAACAAATCGACTTTTCATGCGGCCGATTGGCCGTCCATTCGCAAACGTTAAGATGATCGACGAGCGGCATTCGAGGACTCCTCGATCAGGTCGATTTCGAGCGGTCTTTCTTCCTGTCGACCAAAGCAGCGACAATTCTCTACTGCTAATGTAAATAACAATCCGAAAAGTTTGTAAATGATTTTTTGGAGATATATATAAGGGAAAATTATATTATATACCACACACACATTTTAAATTTATTTTTTTCATTATATGTCAAGAAGTGCGAATAAACTCTATTTGTGAGAGCATTAATATATGAGAAGATACGTAATTAAGGATAATATAAAAAGAGAGAGAAAAATATTGTCTGAAAATAAAGGCTTTTCTAAAATTTTCATTTTTGACGTTTCGAGATATTTTCGCATCAAGTTATAGACCTTTTTATAGACAAGTTTTTGGATGGTTTTTAGATTCGGGAAAACATTAGTATCTGACATACGTGTAATATCGCCGCGTACCGCCCACTCAGCATATCTTCTTTCCTCTCTATCTTCAGGATTACAAGGGCGATTATGATCGAGCACGATGAGTGCTGGAAATTCTATAAGATATCTCGACGAGCGCGTTTACTGATCGTGTAACTTGTGCAATAGTGTGTTCGTGTACGAGGGGATCCAATGTCGGTCTGTCAACTTGCAGGTGGGATGGAGATGAAAGAGAGAGAGAGAGAGAGAGAGAAAAAGAGAAAAAATCGCGGGGGGCGAGACATTAGGGATGGGGGTTGGGGGTGACTGGAAAAGCCGCGGGCTCTGCTGGCGTGTGCACGACGGATACGTGCCTGGACTCCATTAGGGGCTCGAAGAGCCACTCTTTTCTTCCGATAAAAACGGAAAAAACTATCCCCACCCTGGCAAGTCCACCCGCGCAAGTCCTTCTTCTCCTCCTCCTCCTCACCCCTTTCGCTTGTCGTATCGGTAACTGCTTCGAGCCATCCAAAGCCGCCACCAGCCACCCTCCGTTTGCCCTCTTCTCTTCCCTCTTTCTCCTCCGTTACGGTCATCCTTCCTACCGGTCCTCGAGATACGTCTGCGAAGTCCTGAAGCACGTTCGCGGGCGAGCTCCGAATGTGAGAGTGCGGGAGGGGGAGGGCGAAGCTTCGCTGACGCGTTCCGCAGCTTTATTTCTTTCCTTGTCCACTTACCTACGATCCGCGATCTCGATCGGCATTCGTAGGAATGCTGTATTACGAGTACCGTCGTCCAAGCGTTCCGACATTTCGTTACGATGACGATAAATGCACGGTAGCCTGATAACTTTCGATATGAAACATATAGTGAAATAAAAAGAGTTCAGTGTGTTTCGATATTAAATAATATAATAAGATATTAATAAAATTTGTGTTTTTTTTTATCATTTATTTATGATTATTATTATTACTTACTTTGTAATTTACAACACGATTATCATTTTTTTGTAACTGATTGATAATACATATTAAAATACAAAAAAATCTTATGTTTTAATTAATATCTGTTTAAAATCATATACAATGAAAATATTTGAAACACTTTACCATCGAAAGTTTTTTTTTTTTCACGATCGCGCATAGGACTTTGCATCGAATCGTAGAACGATTCAGTTACGAAATTATTAGCAGACGCTTTGTCCACCTTGTTTCCATGTTTCTCGTATCCGATATTTTCAAAGGCATCTGTTTACGGCAGGCTTATATCCTCTCATTGGATTCTCATTGCCTGAGTTTAACCACTACACAGGTTTCCCTCCTCCCCTCTCCCCCGCTCGCGACCATTCTTTCCCATCGAGTTTTCAATACCCCATGAAGTCTGCCAGTAGCCAGTAACTCTGTGGATTGGGTTTCGAATAAGCCGGCATTTCTGACGTTATACATCTCCCAGCTTTCTTTTCCTCCCATTTCTTCTTCTTTCTCTCTCTCTCACTCTCTCTCTCTCTCTCTCTCTTTCCTCTTTCTCCCGCAGTTCTTTATTTCCTACTTACAGACGATGCTTGTCTCGATCAGCATTCATTGCGCGAGACATACGGTAGGAAAGACGTCTTTATTGAAAAGTTGCGTCGCTACAGACCGGGTAATTTAACTGTTACGATGGGAAATACCGGAGACGAATATGCGAAACGTGAATTTTTACGAAGCATTCAGTCGAGCTACAGTCGACACTTTCACCAAGTCTGCGAACGATACGTCAAATACGAAATATCGACATTAATTTTGACTTTAAATCTTCGTCTCGATATATTTTAGAAATATTTTATAGAATGCGATTTTATTATTGCATTAAATTATATAGTTACAATTTGTTTATTTATTTGTTTGATAGAGGGAGAAAGACAACTTTCTTTGATACAGAGTAATATTACAAGGCTTAAATAGACAATAGTTGATGAAAAAAGAATATTCGGAGATAATATATTTATTACGTAACTGGTTTAAATAACAGATTTAGCAGTATTTTTAATATTATGTTTTGCATGAAACGTATGTATTAAGTTATTTGTAGATTGCATATGTTTTTATCTATAATGATTTGAATGCGATAAACAATTTAGAATGTTAAATGAGTCTTTCGCGTAACTGTAGGCAGGCTGCAAGCTGCATTTATCGGTCTATTTCAAACACATTGATTGACGTACGTGAGACACATTCAATTGAAGTCACTTCCCAACTATATGCCGCGATTGACTTTTGGACAGAAATACCATATGCGGACGTGATATCGAAACTGAAATAGCTCTCGCCCTTAAACTGTCACGGTAACGAATTATTGTAGAATCAGGTGTGCGTTCTACTTTGGTTGCTCCAGAAAGAGATCTCTGTCTCATAAAATATATGCGATTTATCCGCAATTTATATATAAAGACTGCACTTGTCATGAATGTTTATCTTGTAGCGCAAATCAATTATTTATAAAAAAATTATAAATTTAAATAAATTTATAATTTTCTTTACGTTATGTAAGATATATAATTTTATAATACATTACGACACAAAATTACACAAAATTATATTTGTTATAAATTATATTTTTATTTGCTAAAAAATTTATACTTTGTACAAATGTGTGTGTTATATCGTATATATATATGTTGCAAACGTCGAAACGCGTCCATGAATTTTTACTAAAAGTTAAGAGTTAATTCACCAGATTTTTGGTACAAGTTAAGAAACTTGACGTTTCTTGCGATTAGTTGTTTGAGACCATTTCTGTAGAAGCCGCACGCGCAGAAAGGTTTTTAAACTCGCGAGCGGAGAATGCAACGGATGCGTTATGCACGAGAGAGGAAGGTGCATGCCCAGAAAAAGAGGCGGAAGGAACGAGGAACGGCAGGAGAAAGAAAAACGAGGGAGGGAAGATAAAGATGTTTGGCGTTTCCTCTTTCGTCGTGCATGCGTGCTAGAAACGTCTTACGCTTCCGTTATTTTTTCAGAAAACAATGTCGGACCAGGGCCCCGGCTTCGGGTTGAATCTTTTTGACTTTCTATTTCCGGTAAGGAGCTGTTGGACGAGTTCGGGGACGATCGATGGAAAAATATAGCCGCTAATAGTACCTCTCGAAAGGGTTCGACAGTTTGATCGACAGACTTTTTGCCGTCAATTTCAATGGTGCTCTTCTAGTCGAGAGACTAGACTCGAGGCGCGTTTCTGACGACTTTAATATTCGATGAATTTTTATTCTGACAGAGATGACACAAATAGTCGCGAAAAATCGAGGTAACGCCTTTGAAGTAACATTTGTATTAAAGCGAAATTTACATTCTCACGCTCACGCGCCTGATGTTCTTGATGTTTATAATTTTACGACTACTAGTACTAAATTCCTTTAATTAGCAGTACTATGAGCGCGCTCGCAAATTTTCCGCAATGAATAGAATTTTTTTTCTCCCTCCTTCTTTTTATTTGTCATGAATTATCGCGACGATAAATTTCGTGGGAAGGAATACTGGCTGTTCTCGCGATCGGATGTTAAAAATTAACCGGATAGATTTCTGCGAATTGCGATAGATAGATAGGTACGTGGAATGCGGCGAATGCCCGTCAAAAATTAATACCCGTGATTAAAGTTATGCCCGTATGAAAGAGAAAGAGATATGTGATGAGGTATACACGTATATTAATCGCACGTGGAATATTATTTTTAGATCAATTCTACGCTCGCTTTCACGTCACTTGGAACACTTGCGAGAAGGTTCAACTATGGCGTGCGGCTTATGAACTGCCTGTAAATTGAAAGCTCTAAATTTTTAATTCCGCGAAAACTCGCGCGCGGTTTTTCCTGTAGACAGTAAAAGTTACTTCCCGGAACTTCCATCGTCTTTAATGTATGCTAATCCGTTGTCACTATAACTCGCGAGATTTCAACCCTTCTCTCTCTCTCTCGTGCTGCATCTCCCGCGGGAATAACATTTCCATGATCGATCGCCGATCGCGGTTAAGAGGCGTATTAATTGCCCGTCGATCGGTACCTCTAATTATCGGCGTGCACCGCGTGCGCTGATTAATTACTATCGGCTGCCCACGGGTGGTAACCAAAGTGAGATCGATGTTCGACCGAGGGATTCTTTTTAATTCGAGTCGATCGAGTGATTATTTTTCATTCCGTTCGTGCGTCCGCGGCTTCGTTGATTTGCATTCTTTTACGACGTGCTCTCTTTTCCCATATGCTTATCTTCGACATATTAGTATTTCAATATCCCGTGGTTGATTTTTTGCTTCAGCTTGAACCGTTATTTAAGACGCGATTGTTTAATGCGAGCATATTTGTATCGCGTTATTTCTTTTCTTGATAATTTATTTTTTACGATATTTATGTTTAAATAATTACATGGAATTTTTATGTCACTATTATGGTTACATTAATTTAAGTTCTCGCATGTTTGTTCGTAAGGTTCACATGTTAAACGAAAAATATTGAATGTAAAATTTACAATATCTACATTGCAAGTTGAATATTGCTTTTCTAAAGAAGAATCGTGATGAAACTGTAAACAACAACTTAGCTCGCAAGTACGATTTTCGCAAACTTTGGCAAAACTTTGAAGACTTCTTCTATTTTTGCTTAAAAAACATTAACGCACAGAGTGGAAGAAGAATTTCTTGCTACGAGCGCAATTCTGTTAAAAAGAGAGAGAGAGAGAGAGAAAGAAAAAGTATAAGAGGAGAAAAAAATTTGTAAAGACACACGCAGACACTGCAGGAACGCCACTAATTTGCGAACTCGGCAACTTTGGCTTTCGGGATTCTCGCGTTTCCGCGAGAGGAGTCCGTGTCCTCTTCTTCGTCTTTGTCTTTTTTAAAACGTGACTCACGGAGAGTTCATTAGCACCTAGCCACGTGCCATCGGTTGAGCGACGACCCGAGCCGGGACGGCCTGCGACGGTCTCGAAAGATAGAGAGAACACACTTGAGATTCGGTCTCGTCGACGATTGTATTGCCAATGGGAGAACGACTATCCAGGAAGATAATTCCATTACTATTGTCCCTCTTCATTGTTATTCCCCGCCGGTACGTGCGGGCGACTCTGTTGGAGTCCTCTTCTTGGATTTCCCGTTCGATTACAGAGGGATTTTGAGGAGAGTCACGTCTGCCGGCGATGCGCCCGAAATATGGCGGAAGAATCCCGGAGTGCTCGCGCGCACAAAGATTGCCTCAAATTGCGGTCTTACGCGATATTTTCTCGTCTTCGCCCCGCAGTCATTGATTCCTTTGTTACACGGAAAAATGTTCCATTTCGCAGAAAACTATTAAAACGATTGGGAATATTCTCGAAATTGAACTCGGAGTCGTTTTTCTTCTCGCGACAATAATTTCAATAATGAATTTACACTCTTGAACATTTCTTTGTCAAAAATTTAATGTCAGATATATTTTCGAATTTTTAGTAAGAAAAGCCATCAGAATTACTCTTGGAATTAAAATTTTATATGAGAAAATGGACACTTGTTATAGAGGGAGAATGACAATCACATTAATATTTCTCTTGATGTCAATTTAATGTGAATTATCATATTGAATAATATATATATATATAGAAAATGATTTTTCGAATACGGAAGTTTCCTCTCTTCTCCCACCTAGTTAATCGACATGTAAGCACGTACGAACGTTTTGGAATTTTGATGCGCAATAAAACTCGTGTTACGTGATTTTTGTAATCTGAGATGTCAGCGATTATCTGATGCTTAATTCTGCTGCTTATCAATTGTGGAACGCATCTGGTGGTTTAGTCACGAACGCATGGAATTTAATTAATAACACTGTTATCGCTGTCCTTCGCTCGAGAATTTCACGGGCAATCGAGCTATTCAGTGGTCTAATTTTAGAACTATTATATATTACATGTTATGCTATATTCAACAATATATAGAGATATCAACTGTGTCAAAATTAAAAAAAAAATATTTACAAACAATTTTTGAAATGAGAGAGAAAGAAAGAATTAAGGAATCACACCGCAGCTTCGTAACAATCATTTATTCCGCTCAAATTCCCGAAATTCGTTTATTTAGCTCCCGGAATTGCCGCGCAAACCTCCACGCGCGCATACGAAATTACCACGTGCTTTCGGGTAACGTGCTACCGAAGTTCATTAGCACCGCCACGCGCCATTGGCCACGGCCGTTGCACGCTGACAATGAATATGGGGGCCTTCGATTCTAGTCTAGGCAGGGTAAAGGGGGGAGAACAGATTGACTGTGCAGAAAAAAAGTTTTTTCCTTGCTCGGTGTATTCACGAGTCAACGATCGTCAAATTCCATCCGTAAGGAATTTCGCGATATGTCGATGCGCCTCTCTCCCCTCCGGCCTTGTCCTTGCCAAGTATCTCTTGCATCGGTAAAAAAGACACGAACTCTGGTTCGCGTCGAATCCAATTTCGAGGTTTGTTGACCCGCGTTTTGCGATTGTTGCGTCTCATTTTCATGACCAGTAGATTCTCGAACGGGCGTTTTTTTTTTTTCGCTTGATGAATAAATCGTGATCCGCGTTCAAATTACGTACTTTTAAAATCTTCCTCTCGATTTATTGTTATACGTTTTTTTTAATAATAATAATTATTATTGCACATAAATATATAATATAGATTTTTTCAACTTTGATTTTTCTTTTGCCACCAGATCGAAGAATGCAGTGCAGCGAGCAGTTCTCCAGTTAAGGTAAGTGCTCAGTCAATATTCGGAAACAATTTTCCTGAGATTGGGATAATTTTGCGAGTAGTCTTAGTATCGGAATGCCACACAAAGCGATCTATAATATCATATCTATAATATAAAATATAATTCAAAATTAAATAAAATTATTTGACAATATAATATCACATTTTCATATTTGATTATCACAAAAATGATTTTAAGCAACATTAAACATCTTCTTTTCCCACTTCGAGCCATCTTTTTACGATAATACGTTTTGTTCTCTCTGTTTTACAATATCGTTTGATCGCTTGATATTAAGTGTTCTATCGTGCTCGCTTGTACATGCTACGTATCGTCTTCGAGTGGCGCCGGGAAATGCAATCGCAGGCGTATCGAAAGTAGGCCATCTCTTAAGAGCGCCACTCTCCTCGGGGGTTGAAAGGGGTTGGTGGAATGGCGTTCGCTAAAGGACGCGATGAAAGAGAAGCTCGTGCAGTCAGTTGTACGTTCCGGTACTTCTCTGAAGAAGGGCCCACTCCGAGAGACTGAGTAGTGATGCTCGAAAGTCTCTCCTACCTGTTAGAAAATGTCCGTGAAATATGTATGCTTATTTTCGCTTTACCGAATCTGCTAATTGGCTAAAAATACTAACTATGTTTGAGATCATCCGCGACATTGCTGCTTACAAGTTAACTGATTACAAATTAATTTATTGATGATTATTTATTTTGTACTTTTTATCTCAAATATATTAAAAATCGCGTACAAAAGTATACTTATAAAAAACACTTGGATATTAATAAGAATAATTATTATAATAATCAAAATTCAAGATATATGCAAGATACGAAAATTGAAAAAAAAAAAAAAATCTGGAGTTGGACTGCTCCTCGGAAAATTTGTTTAATTAAATTTTTTTAGTCATTAAATATAAAATACTTGGGTAATAACTTTTGTTCGATTTTGAAGAATTCGGCATAGGGAGGCCTTCGCCGATCCTTGAATTGCTATAGCGACATTCTCACATTTTCTACCCCTTCTCACGCCTGCCTGCGTCTCGGCATAAAGTATGACGCGCGGAGTAATTTTAATTACGCGATGCAGCGGCCCTGAATTGTTGCTACCTCGGGGACCTCAGACATATTGAACTAATTCACGTCATTCAGGCGACACTTATTAAACCCGGGAATTCCGTCGGCAAAATGCGGGGATGAAGATACGGAGAGGGTAAAGAACGTGGCAGCGGCCGATAAACACCTCCGCGAAACACAACTGCTTCTTTAAATTGAAAATTTGATAACTTTCGTATCACGAATCTATTGCGCTTTGTCTTAAAAAAAAATATGTTGCGTTCGAATTAACTGTCCGCAACGAAAAGACCAAGGGAAAAAGAAGCCGACCTTGTATCCCGATACGATTTCACACCGCGGTAATTAGAGCCACGCACGTCGAGCATTAAAAAGCCATCGTCATGAAAAACATAGTAAAGAGAATGAGGTATGGGAGGGGAGAAGGGGCAAAACGAGGAAGAAGCTCTCCCGTAATAATCGTCCTGCTTCGGGGTTCGGTAACGAAGGCGAAACAAAACACTGCACGATGTAATCGGTGAATAATAATCGGTGCTGTACCGTGCTGTTATCGGATGGGCATAACGAGCGCTATCCTTAGGTTTTAATGAGCGCTAGCCCTCCATTAATGTAACGAACCACGTGGTCCCGGGACCGTGACAGCCCGCGCGTAGGGCCCGTGACGTGACACGGTAATCAGACCGCCGTGACGATTTCAGACGACACGTGTCGACACGGAAAACGTTTCCCTGCTAATACGATTGTCCCCCGTAAACGATTGTCGCAATTAGCGATAGATTATTAATTAATTGAATATGCAACTTAATTGATGATATTAGATAATGGCTTTGGGGTCGTTAATCGTAAATTAATGATTCGTTTTCGTTCTTTTCTTTTTTTCATGTTTCGTTTAAAATATATTATCCGAACAAGGAGAGAGAGAGAGAGAGAAAATAACGCGATGTCGATGAGAATTAATAGTACGCTTCTTGATTAAAGTTATTAACTGTTATTAATAATATATTAATTAAAAGAGCGTCTCTTAAACGGATATTATTTTTGTATCGTGGCAACAAAAGAGGTCTTGCGAATCAGTTGCTAATTGATCGTAATTAGTGACGAATACTTAATTCTCGATGTTATCACCGATCTCGCGATCTGTATATAAGTTTTGACAGGTTAATCGTGCTGTGCAAATAAAAAAAGAAAGAATAGAGAAAAGAAGAAAGAAAGAGGAGCGTAATTGGATACTTGCGGAGAAAACGAGATCTCGCGTTTCTTGTCGCTCCTTGCTCGGGAGATCCATTAATTAATAGCGCCGGCCCGATATGACGTGCACGAAGTGCATCACAATGTCATGACGTGATTTCGATCTCGAACGCGTTTAATTCTATAATGAATTTTATCACACAACTTAAGTTGCAGATATATAGAATTTTAGAATTTTTTTTTTACGTATTATAAGAAATATATTATTAGTTTTTCAGAAATAATATAATAATAAATAATTGGAACAGAGATAATATTTTTTTTGGAAACAAATATAATCGTCTATTTGATATTTACTAATTTTAGCATTTCGACAATCTATATATAAAACCGATTAAAAAAAAAATAATTTTTCACCGCATCAGCGACGGATCTAGGAAGATTTTCCGCTGCAATACCGCGTGACAGTAGTGGCGAGGAATAATGTGCAGTTTGATGTAGCCCCGGTACACGGGGTTCGAGACGGCACGCAAGTCTGCACTAACATCAGGCTTCATACGTCGTTTCCGGAGGGTGGGCGCAACTTCCCTTCTTTTCGAGTCACCTTATATACTCGATCTTGTTCTTCTTTTCCTGTGTATATGCATGGGTAAACGTCGCGCTACGATGCGCCGGAGTAAGGAAAGGATGCTGTTCTCTCTGTCTCTCTCACTCTTTTTCTCTCTCTCTCTTTTTCTTTGCGACGACAATTTTACCGCAAACACGCGTCTTTATATATCTCCGATGTTATCGTCATTTCGTGATATTTTTGTGATTAAGCAGACATTCGCGCGAAGTATACACATTCGGATTTCATCACCTTGTATTTAATTCCCCGGGATTACCAGGTATAATTTGTGTAATTATCGTCGGCCTTGATGCACCGAAGCGCGTTGCAATCGAATAAAGATAATTATTTTATATTCCTCTTCGCGCAGTGGCATTCGGATACAATACTTTTTTCCATCACTTAGCTATTGCGTTTTATGACATTTCGATATTAATCTACTACTTTACGCATAAGTATCATTCGCAAAATTATCACAATCTGATTATATGTAATGTTTCTGGGAAGTTAAAATTTCTTGGAAGTCGATAATGCTAACATATTAAATATCAACAGAAAATATTGAATAAGAGTTAAAGAAACGCACGTGCGTTGTCACCTTAAAGGAAATTTATTATGACTCGAAAGTATTCAAATATTCTTTTTAGTACACATGTATTTATTAGATTTTAAAATTAATTACGAATTGAGACGGATCTTCATGCACGCTCGACACGTTTTAAATACGGCAATGCGATGGCGAAATGATATTTTAACAGCACCCGGTATATAATTTATGAAAGACTTGTAGTACACATTACCGTCCGACACATCGCCGCACTGCACAAAGCGCGCTACCAACGCGCAATAGTGCATCCTAATGCGTCATGATGCATAATAATGCATCATAATGCGTCATGGTACGCCATAATATACGAAAATGATTCTCCACCAGGATATATGACAAGGGTTTTCTTTATTTCCTCGCGACTATTAAACGCGATTTCCCGCCGGCACCGCCGCCGCAAAATAATTGCATTTCGTGGATCCCGTAACTAATTATCGGCTATACATGATTAGCGATGTATCAAAGAGCGACGTGAAAAATACGTGCAGTTTGCGAACATCCGTCATGTATATATATCCAGTAAGGGGGTCCGTTTGAACTTTCGAAAAATGAGTAAATTTTCTAGATTTTTTTGCAGTGCAACGACTTGATAAATTTTTTTTTTTTTTTTACAATATCAATATAATATTATTAAATATTTAAATAAAAATTTTTAGCTTAAATTTTTTTTAAAGCTATGCGAATATTTACAGATTTATAATCAGATCAAAATTTTTAAAAATAAAAAAATGGCAGCATGTTGAAATTTTTTTTCTCTTTTTTACTTTATCTTAATTTAGCCTAAAATTGAAAAACGCAAATATTTGTGTAACTTAAAAAAAAAAAATTTTGGAGATAAAAATTTTTATTTAGATATTTAATAATATTGTATTAATATGGTTAAAAAAAAAGTTTTTATCAAATTGCTGCGCTGTAAAAAAAGTCTAGAAAATGTACTCATATTTCGAAAATTCGAACGGCTATGCCTCTTTAATTTTTTGTTTCGAGATCTCAAGAATTATCGGTAACATTCCATTTCTAATCGAAAGCTGGAATCAAACGAGTCCCATTTAACCTGATTATAAATAACTGTCCCTTTTACTTTTTATCGCGCGCGTTTTACTCGCTGACGCGCGCTCGAATTACCTCGTAATTTCCAAAGCGAATTCACGCGAAAGCCATCGGCGGCGAGTCTCTCTCCTGCGCTCCGGTGATGTATAAAATGCATTTTAAACGCTCACGAGCGCGAACCGGGCGTCGCGTCGAGCGCGATTTATAGTCCCGCATAGTAATCTCCATCCGCACTCTCTCTCTCTCTCTCTCTCTCTCTCTCTCTCTCTTGTGTATGTCGCGGACATGATGTATACGTCGTAGTAGCGAGATGAGAGTACAGCACGTACATGACACACACAAGCGCGATAGTAGCCCGTAGTTACCCTGTGTGCGTGAGTATCGCGTGGCATATATACTTCGTTACTGTACGAAAATTCATGGCACAGTATAACTACACGTTAGTCTCTCCTGAGTTAGTCTCATTATAGAGTCCCCTAAGTACTGATCCAGCTTGTCACCTCTCGCGAAAGAACGCTCCATAGTATTTACCACATTTCCAGCTCACCAGCTGTATCTCCATACTGTAAAGAAAATTCTTGTGGTACAGTATTATTTACGCGCGTTACATACACGTACACACATACACACGCGCACGTACAACGCCCAACGCTGTACAATATTTCCTTGATAGCGCCGGGCAATGTTTAGCGAGCCTCGCGCCGGGAAGAGGCCTGGTAGAAGCCGCGGTTCAACCGACGACTTTGACCATGAAACGGATTACGTTAATCGCGGTGCCATCATGTTTCCCCATGGGAATCATCCATCGTAGTCGCTCGCGTGTATGCTCCGCGTGACATCATCGGTCATACTTTTTTTCTAGTTCGATGGTCACCCGAGAGGACGTGCCGCTACCGCAGTCGCGTCGTGCATGCCTATGAGCCCTCGTGAACGATTAAGATTTTAATTGTACATTGTCGATCTTTGCCTTTTAAATATAAACACACACACACACACACGCAAAAGTTGTTACAAGTGTGCGCGTTGTAGATGACGAGTGAATTCCTGGCGCGTGCGATACGTTCGTATATAATATAGCCGCGTCCTTGGTTTTCCCGTCGTTGAAATTACAATCGATGTAAACGCCGACGTTCGCGGAAACGAAATGTACCCCCCCTCCCCCCTCCCCTCTTCCCCTCCGCCGGTTTTTCGACGGTTGCGCGACAAGGCGCATCGTCGTCATGCGACTCTTATTTTCGTATATTCGCGTACTGGCACGTCGCGTCGTGTAAATTGGATTGGCAGCGGGCTTCGCCGCTAGACGTGTTGTTGTCGGTTCTATTAATATGCCAGCGGCGTATGCTATAAATTCTATTCCAACCCACCCTCCGCGGAGCAGCCTTGAGAGGCAAGGACAATCGATCTGCCACCCTCCACGTGGGACGAAACACGAGCGTACGCCACACACGGAGCACGCACACACACATATATGTACGTACACCAAGATACAGGAGGCTATACTGGCGGAAAAAAACGCGAGCGTGCATAAATACATGCGTACACGTACGTCCGCGAATTAGCGTCCGCGAGCGCAGCAACCCACTTTTTTAAAATATTTACTCGCCGAAAAAGCAATCGACCGTGTGCGACCCCTCCTCGTTCGCGGCCGACAATTAACTCGACTCTTTGTCGGCGGCTCTATATATATATATCGAAAATCGTCGGCGCGCGATGCGGTGTTTAGGTACTCTACCCACCTGTCGAAATTAATCGTACCACGCTTCTGCGCCCGACTGCGCGATCTACTGTCCGATCCGCTCTAAATCACGGCGCGCGGATCTAAATGGCGAAACACGCCCGCGTATCCACCATTGTATTCGCATCGATAAATAACCATCTGAGAGAAAGAAAAGTTTGGCAAGCATCGTATGTATAAGGAAACGGAAGAATATATCTCGAACGAGATATACCGAAGTAATTCACCTTTTCCAGGATACGCGGATTTCGAGCTAAATTACAGCACAATCATATCGGAAGAACGATCACTATCTGGTGTCTGGTATTTAATTTTCCTCGATACACGCGTTTACTTGAGAATATATTATCATACTTTTTTTTCTCGATCAAAATATCTCTCTCTCTCTCTCGTTATTTATCGGAGCAATTACAATGGGTACGCGAACAATTCTACGATATCTGATTCGACTCGCTTTTGTCGTCGCTTTGCCTTTGATCCTTGTGGCCATTAGCATCGATGGCTTCCAATTACGCGACGTTTCAATCCGCCACCGCTGACGTCATCTCGTGTTAGTGCTCCTTTAACGTACATCGTGTATTTACGATTTCACGTACGTGTCCGCCGCGCGATATATAGTCAAACGCGACACGCGCGTGCTTGCACGCGTTACGCGCAAAACTCCTGGCAAAACACGGCTATTTATAGCGGAGCGTATATGTGTCCCATTGGCGTAAGCGTGCTCTTTAATTAGCGGCAATGCATTCCGGTTGCACCGAATGGCGACAAGTCTCGCTTGACCTGCACATCTCGACGTTGAATTGGTTTATAACCGTATATATATTTTTCACGCGTGTTCCAAGCAATGAACAAGCAGATTTTCGAGTGATTAAATTGCGCCTTGTTATCAAATCGGATGTTTGCGAAAATAGCGCGCCTTTGACAAATCGATTATTCCCTATGTTGCAATAAAAAGCGATAAATGCGAGATATTTTGTGTCGAAATAATTAAAGAGAAATGTCATCAAAAAAATTGATCGTTCAATAAATCCACGATTAATCTTATCAATTTTTATTTATTTCTCAAAACTAGTCAATATAGATCTTTACGATCTTATACCGACAATTTTAGAAAAGAATCAACAGTCATGATCGTTATAATTAATATTTAACTTTTAATACTCATTCGAATGTGTATAATTAATGTATTTAATGAAACAAGAATAAACACGCGAAAGTTAAGTGGGAAGGTACATAATAAATTATCGTATTTACGCAAATGAAAATAGCGGGAATTAATTTTGATTGCGAAAGAGACGGAGACAGAAAAGGATTTGAATTCGACTTTTGGACTTCTTTGTAATTTATGTGACATTGCCGTTCGATAAACCCCACTGCATCGATAATCGAACTGTCGATTTCCTTCTTGCTGTTGTAACTTTGGCGCGCGACGACACGTGTGTTGATGGGAAGAGGCTGGAACGTAGAACAAATGAATCGATATTACGAATCGGAATATCAAAGATCAGAAAGACCTCCCACATGGTACGCCTCGCTAATCCCCGATTGAAACGCGAGCGCTTTCCCGCATCGCGACACAATTGTATCGCGATCGATGAACTTTGCAAGGATGCCCGCGAACAAACAGCCCGAGATCGTGACGCAAGATGAATCGGCTCGGCTTTATTAAGTGCAAATTTATTCGACTTTATCGAGAGGCTCCTTTCTATACCGGGCAATGATTTATACGCCTACTACGGCGGCGTCTTGAAACGCAAAGGGATTTAATTATAAATAGAGATTTGCGCTCTTCCTCTATCTGTGATTACAAGTGTTTTATTTAGAACGAAGGGAGAACAAAAGTAGGCAGCTGCATTAAAAATACGATTACGTATTGTTTGTTTTTATTATGCGGTCAAAAAATAATTCATATTATTTTACAGTTTATACATGCTATCTATTACGTAATGGGATATATAGGGTGGGTCGAAATTTTCGATCCATATTTCATACGAAACTTTTTGTTCAAAATTAAATTTCCTATAAAATCATAAAATCCGGCCGGAATGTTTGGGCCCACCTTGTATACATACATGATTACGAATTAGAAGAATACTTCGTACTCTTAGTCCCTCCGCTTTTATGCACAATAGCTCGAACAAGAGATGATGAAGATAAAATACATTTTGTGTCTGCGATTAGATCGTATGTTAAATTTGCCTTTGAATTAGAATCGTCATGCATGGTTGATTCGGTATCTGCTTGAAAAATCCGGCCTTCACTTGTCACAATTTATTCGATGAGATGATATGATTCACGATCACGTGTGCGTGGCTCGGACAGAGAACGCTGACGCGGAGAGAAACGTACGAGGCAAATCATTGTCACTTAGGGGTCGGGAAAAGGCCCGGCTACTCTCCCCCTTTGGAGGATGTTGTTATGTTTCTTGCGATTTCATCATTATTCGCCACTCAAACACTCAATTCATTAGCTCGCCTCGCGGCACATCGGCGGCGCTTAGCTCTGCCTAGCACCTCCTGGCACTAACACTATCTGCCTTTGACTGCCATTATCTGCTTTCTGGCGCCGCAAAATACGCCCTGAAATCAGAATTTAATTCGATGATAATGTTAGGAAAAGTTGCATAATAGCGGAAAAGAGGACGATTAGACATTCTAGTTATTTTTTTTATGATTTCAGAAGAAACTTTATTCTAGAGAGAAATGCAAAAATAAATTATTTAATTTTTATAATAATTATTTTTTATCTTGCTTATTACTAACAAACTTACTCAGTTTTCAATCTCAGTATTTTAACCTTAATCTTATATCTTATCTTGAATTTTTTTATATGCAAGGAGACAGAAAGAGAGAGATTATAATTTAAATTTAAATTAAAAAATAGTATATAATAATAATAATAATAATTTCAATCGGGATTATTGTCATCTTATTTTGCATTCTCTCATATTTCTAATTGACGATGAGTCTCACGTTATATTTTCCCAGAATCTATCTGGATAGTGAATAGGTAAACTTGCAATATCGTGCACAGTAAAGTCCAACGAACGGTATATCCTTATTGATGTCTATGATGATCGCTTCTATCGACTTAAACGATTCACGATTCCATTAGAGATGAGCCGCGCTAATCGCGCAAGCTTGCTCGACCGAATCTTACGCGCGCATCTGCATAAGAAATGTGCAAGGTACGAAACGGTGATCGTAATTAACGAGTCAAGTCGAAGTCACGTCATCGCCTGCATCGTGACCGGAAAATTTACGGCGCTGCAATTTTCAGACGATATATATGCAGACCGCGATAACATCCGCTCCGATTTACTCTTGGTCTACTAATTTATTTGTTATGGCGGGATTAACCTTCTCTCTCTCTCTCTCTCTCTCTCTCTCTTTTTAGATTGCCAATTTATCCGGGCCGATGTAGAAGAGACGCGTCTGTAAGAAAGGTTTGTTGGAGGAAGGTGACCGCGAAAAATAAATGACTTCGCGTATTCACCGAGAGATAAGTGGCCTCTCTTCCTCAAGAAGGAAGAGATATAGCGTCTTCTTCCTTCCCTTCTCCTCTCCTCTTTCTCTTCCGCTTTCTCTCTTTTTTTCTCTCTCGCGTGCCGCTAGATTTATGTCGATGCTTCGCTCTTTCGGTCCTCTGTTGTTAATAAATATACCGAGCCGTTATCGCGAGTACACCGTGGGAGCACCGGTGCGAGCGAAGGAAAGAAAGAGAGAGAGAGAGAGAGAGAGAGAGAGAGAAAAGCATGACAAGTGCGTATTAACGATGCGTGACTTCCGTGACACGCGATAAATGCAAATTCGGGGGAGCCATCCGTGAAAACGGTACCACGTGGCGTCGAATGACAAAGAAACGGAGGGAGTTGTACGAGGGCATGAATATTATGTCAATTATGCCTATATCTATACGTCGACGTTAATAAAATGCATGGCAGCGACGGGACGCGTGCATTCCGCTCGTTATCGTGCGGCTTTTATCGACGGGCGTATAAATCCCGGGCGCAATTAGCGGCACCACTGATTTCTCATTCATTTATGCCCGTCGCCGACAATTAGTAAAATCGTCGATGCTATACCGTGGAACATGTTTCTCGAGCGAGCCGGCACGGATCGCGATTCTTTTTCGACGTGAGTAACGAGCCGACGTCGCCGTATCGAAAATCATATTCCTGACCATTTCCAGAACGCGCTATGCCGCGGAATAACGTAACGCCTGGCGCCACGGGGCCGTTACCGCTCAAGTAATAACGATCGTGTCCCGGCGCCAAGAGTAGTCGGCTTTTGCTCATGACGAGCACCGTACTACCACACTGCTCGGCGAACGAATAATTTTCCAATCATCGGGAGGTAATTATCCCGTCTTGTTTCTAATAAACGAGCATCTGCTTTACGAGAAAAGTTTATCTCCATAGCCGTCATTTTTAAATCCGACACGATTATTTATGTCGCTGTAGCTCATTATTAGGCAAACGATATTTACGATAAAAGCATTAAAAAGTAGAATTAGAGAAATAAATGGGATAATGTAGAGAATTTATTATATTTATACAAACAATATTGTATAAAAAATATTCATATTTAAATAGTTTTATCAATATTTAAAGATTTAATATAAGATTGCTTTTCTAAATTTTATTAATTTTTGTTTTATTTTTTTAAATATAATATCTTTATATTTTTTATATAAGAGAGAGAGAGGGAAAGAGATATTATTTTTTTAAAGAATTCTAAATCCCTCCGTTATAACATAATTCCTGTTTATAACTAAATATTCGACTGTGCACTTTGAAAAGACTTGTTTTGCCGGAAACTGTCGTGTTATGAGACATGAGAACAACAATGTTTGCGGGAAAAATAACGCGAAGAATCGCATATGATGGTACGGAGGGACAAGAGAGAGAAAGAGAGAGAGAGAGATAGCTCGCGAATATATTCGAATAAAACGATCGCGGTGGACGAGCGTCTGAATGCCGGCGCGGCGCAGCGGCGGAAGGAACGAGGAAGAGAAGAGGAAAACGATGTGAGAATAGCACTTAAATCGTTTTACGGATGTCGTCGTACGGTAACTATTTCTATCGCGTCGCCGGCACGAGTCGAGACGACACGCGACACGACGGGACGGGACGAGACGAGACGAGAGAAAACGAAACAAAACGAGACGCGAGGATTTCGTCGCGCGAGATCGCGCCTTTTACGCTTCGCAGTGAGAGGCCGGAGAGTGTCCGCGGACAACGACGACGACGACGACGGCGACGGCGACGGTTTCCGCAGCCGCGAAGTGCATTCATCGTCGGGACGGCGCGGCATGCAAGCGGTGGGACGGCAGATTAATGAGGCTGTGTCGCCGACGCGCGTGGAAACCAGACACCTACGGCCCTGTTTCCATTTCACCGCCACCATCATGGTGGTACATATATATGTACGAGATCAAGGCGCGTGCTCGGACGCGCGCGATAGATATCGTAATCATACACGTGGCAATTAGGAGCCGAGAAAAGTCGTGTCCGTCTGTCGAATGGACCGAGCGACATACATTACAGGGGACAGATTGTTCTTTCTCCAAACGACGAGTAGAATATAAAAGGAGAAAGGCAATAGCCTTGGTTCATGTAAATTGGCTTAATTTTTTTTTGATACTTTTTTTTTTCGGTTCATATTTATCTCTCGTAATATTTTAATCACATTTTAATTAATAATATGTTAACGACTGATGCACAGCTTCAAAAGTGTGCCATAAATATAAGGTTTTATTCATTTCAATGTAGATACGCTAAACAATAATAATGCTAATTGCCAATAACTTAACGTCAGTATTCCGGATTTCGAATGAATCGTCTTTGCCTTCGCCCTTATAACACGTACCGTGTTTATACGCCGCAATTAAACGGCAACGCGGGCGTCGGAGGATAATCTCCGAAATTTACGAGTGTCTCGAAGACTAAGCCGTCCTATAAATTTCATCGGAACGGCATCGGGATTGCCGGCATCTCGGTTTTGCGATAGTCATTGCCCTCATAGTCTCTCCCAGCAAAATGTTTAATTGGTACTTGTTTGGACCAACGGAAATGTCAGTATTGCGAAACGCGTTGCCTCGTGAAAGTACAAAACGCTCGTCGGGGGTTTAAGCTGGTGACGCACGTATGTACCGGGTGTCCGGTTTAAATCCGCCTGTGGAAGCGGGTCAAGGTGTAAGTCGCGGCTATCACGGTGACGACGGTGACTTGCGTAAGAAATCCGGCTTCGTCGCAACAGGATTAGTGCAGCAGCAACGAACGTTATTGCGCAACCCGAAATCAGTTGTCTTTGTTAGACGTCGCGTTATCAATCCTCTTGGATTATTCGTGAAAGCTGTAATATCAATATTTAAAGCGTTATTCTACTCCACCTTTATTGTTTCTCCACACTCTCATTAGAATTTATTATCCGGCGATTGTGAGAAATTTCTTACGGCCTAGAGCGCTATATTTATTTCTAATAATAGATCGAAACGCGATTGTTGCTCGTAGCACCAGCATTTTTACATCGTATTTCATTAGCACGCGTGATACGATCGTAAAAGAATTTCGCATTCCATCCTGGCACGCGGATCGAAACGGAATCGCCGTCATCTCGAGAGGGCAAGGAACGGGAACGATAATTGAAACAACTGCGATCGGTATGAACGCCTTGGTATACACACCGTTCGGATAGCATGGGGCGGGTAATAGGAAACGCATTGTCCTCCGCATCGACGACCAAGTTCGCCGTACTCGCGCCGCTCTCTCACGTTGTTGTTTGCCCGTGAAAGAAATTGGATTCAATGGGAAATTGTTGAAGCGGTCGCGGACAGTTGAAATTCTCGATGCGTAATACCGGCGCGGCGACGCGACGAGGGCGAACCGAGACGGAGAGTGCAAGAGAGTGACATGAATGGAATACGAGGGCGCGCCGTACAGTAGAGAGGTAGAACGATGATGACGATGATGACCTACTCGATAAGAAACGGGGTGGAATAATAACATCGTTATCCGCATTGCACTTATGAAACCGACGAGGCCGTGCCAGGCTTCGCGATTGTTTTCAACCGGACTTCTCGCAACGGAAAACATTCCCCTTTGCGACTTTACAATTGTTTGATGGAATGACTCGGCGAATGACTTTTTATACGCATAATTTTTATTTTACATACAACTCGCGTCACGTTATTTTCTACATTAAAATATTTATATGTATTATTATTTATTATTATTATTTATTTTATTTATCAATATTTAGAATAAATATTTATATTTTATTATTAAAATATAAATTTCCTACCATTATAGTACTCTGAACGATTCGATCATTTTTACATCAACTAGTATTTAATACATATTTGAAAAATGAGATGAGAGAGAAGATATAGGATGTTGCTGCATTTAAGGATCGACGATGACAAAATTATAAAAAATTCAAATATATAATTATATCGTAAATTTGACATTTCAACGTCATAGAGAAGGATGACGCAAATAATAATGTAATAGTTACGATATCGTTGAAAAAAAAAAAAATCTATCCATAAAAATAGACTCCTTTGTGTCATGATCTAGCGACGTTAACGCATTGATCGAGGAACTTTCCATCCGCCGTTACGTTGGAATTGTTTGGGCTCCACGATCGGCGTCTCGCGCGCATACAAATGGTCATCAGCTAGCGAAACGATGCAGCCATGAATAGGAGCACGGTTGTAATGTTGTTCCAGGAAAAAAAAAAGAAGCAGAAAATGTCACTGCTATTTCAGGCGACGGCGTTTCGATACGCGCATGATGTACAAATTCGTACAACTTCCGCCCGTGCAAACGCATCCTCTGGACTCTTGCTCTTTCATCTCTCTCTCTCTCTCTCTCTCCCCTTCACGCCTCTGTCTCTGCGTTACACGGGCGGTTACGCGCTTTGCATGCAGACGATTACATCGCATCGTAAGTATACACGCGTGTGTCTACGAGTTACGGGCACGGCCGCTGCTCTCTGTCGATGCAACCGATTTATATGCATTTTAATGTAGGAAGCTTTAACGACTTACATAATGAAGTAATTTGTTTCCTCTCTTTCCGAGTGCGCGCACGAGAGGGCTTTCGCGCAATGAAATTAGAAAGCGAATGTGTGTATATATATATCTCTATGTGTTGAGATGGCATTTGCGATATGCCAATGAACAATGCCGATTGCACAATGTATAACGCCCTGAATGCGCAGTTGCATCCTCGTGTGCACGTTAAGAGCCAAGATCTTATAGCCAATCTTATAGCCAAGATGATAAAGTGTCTTGAACTTCCAAGATATAGTCTTTTTTTTTTTTGCGATATATTGCTCGAATATTATCGTAGATCTTTTACATTCCCTTTTCCTGATTTTTTTATCTGCTCCTAAAAATGAAATATCTAATACTTTAAATTGCTTCTGAAAAAGAAAGTCATCGAGTCTAATTTGAATTTAATTTTGTTTTTTATTTATTTAACATATTTAATTTTTTGTTTATATAATCATCGTTGGTTTTACGAGACAGTAGATTTATCGGGCAAGCGTTAATTGCTCGCGTAAGTCTACGCTAATCGCGAATGCGTGTACACAGACTTCCGGTTTCCGTCGACGAAAGGAAGAACGGAGGAGAAATAAGATGAAGAGAGAGAGAGAGGGAGGGAGGCGAGAGGAAAGGGAAGAGGCGGAATCAACGTCTCACTCTTACGCCGAAACGGAAGTCGAATCGCTTCGACAAGTTCGGGACCATCCGCTGAACGCGATTCCTGTGCAACTCTTACGCGGCACGTCCGGTTTCCGGCTCGTTAGACAGTATGGGACCGTTCACCTCTCGCATTCCGTTCGTTATACTCCACGTCTTTCTTAGGGTCTTCTTAGGATCTCTTTTTTCCGGTTAAATACGGCGCACAGAATATATCCGAGTGCATTTATCTGTCTCTTTTTGACAGTTCTTCCATAAATATAAATGAACAAAAGAAAAATCATCTATTTATTAAAAAAAAAATATCGACGTTTAAAGTTGACGATAATTTTATCTCGGTTGCTCATTTACCCTTTCTTGTTTATGCTGCATTTTTGAACGTGCAACGTGAGACATTTAATTTTAATCTTATACTGATCTAAATTCGCGCACACGTGCGTTGTCACTGTTGTAGCTCTAATAATAAAGCGTCATTCTATATTCTATTCTATTCTATTTTCGCGCGTAGCTCTGACTTTTAGCGCAACGTGCACAAATTTATATATAGATTTCGAAAAATATAATAGTGAATCGTTTCCTTGGGGAGAGAGAGAGAGAGCCGCGATAAAATTGTCGTTGAAAATAGCGCATACGTGCAGGCGAAAGCGCGTAACCATTGTCCCGTGAGATTTTACGAGAGGCACACCGGTGAAAAGAAAATTTTTCTCGCTCTTGGCACGATTTTCGCGCCGTAATGATATTCCGAAGGTCTTCCTGTTCATGTCAGACGTTTATGTTGCGCCCGCGAGGTGAATATCAGCAGACTAAACAAATAAAACATTATCGAGTTCTATCTTGTCGCGGGCTGTGATACAGCGAAGGTTGCTATACCATTATTCAGTGATTTAAATTTAAGCTGTGCGTACTTGGTGAAAGTCTCGCGAAAAACTACACGTTGCGTTCTACATTTCGCGTGCAACAATATGATATTCCCAAGGTCTGCTATACGTCATGTGTGTTTACATTTTGTCCACGATATGAATATGCCGTCCCGATAAAATGTTTTCCAGAGTCAACAATCATCACAACAATCCGGTGACATAGATTGCATGCGCGACGTGTAGATTAAGGCCACGCGCGTACCTTGTGAAACTCTTGTTTATGAAAATAGTCGCGCGAAGAGAGGACAAATATCGCCTCGTGTTCGCGAATGTCTTTACATTTACATAATGATGAATGTTGTCGGAAAGGCGTATTTTTAGATAATAAGAAAATCATTCAAGTTTTTCGAGAACGCGTAACGACAGTGTATAAATATTAATAGAAGTAGATGGGAAAATCAATCAAGTTTAACGACGTGCGTGTCGACGAATCGTTAACATGTACACTTGAGTGTCTTCGTAACGGTAAGCCGAAAGGATTTTGTTTATTCGCTTGTGCTCGTTAAAGTATATTCGTTGTTTGTCACGGCTCGCTTATATTCTATTCCTATAAGAGTTATCGTTTTTAATTTCTTATATCTAGCTCGAAGGGGAGCACAGGTTTAATTTTTCAGTGTCACTCGCGCCGATCTCCGATCTATTTCGATGCGTCGATAGGAACTCCTTGTCACGCAAGGGAAATCATTTTTCGTTTCTTTATGAGGGCTTGAACGCTTCCTTGACGTTGGCGATTCATTATCGTTATTATTCTACGTCCGGATATACATACATAATGTATGTCAAAACCCATATATTTTTCACACCTTTCCTAATCAGTTTGCATTTTGCTTTCTTATGGCGAAAATTATTTTAATTTTACTTTTTACATAATATTTTACACATTTTATTTTATACATAATTTGTATTTATATACTTGAAAATCTGATGCAAGTGTTGTGCTCAACTAAACTCACACTTCCTATAGAAAAAGACTCGTGAACCGAGTTCGATCGAGTAACACAAACCTTGTATAAGCGCGAGATTTTGCGATGCGATTTTGCCCGAAGAAGTTTTCACGGTCCGCCAGCGGCATGAAAGCTTTAGCGAGAGAGAGAGAGAGAGCGTTCGCGAAGGAATGTTGAAAAATATTTATGCTGCGGCTAGTCCCCTCACCGTGACCGGTGACTCCGTGCCTCCGAATGGCCATTGTCCCTAAAGGAGAACGAAAGCCGTGTAAACACGCGGCATCGCCGACCTGGAACAGCCTTGGGCCCTCCCCTCCCCTCCCCTCCCCTCCCCACCCGAAGGAAGGAAGAGCAGCCATTTGTTAGTGCTTAGGTAACGAGCGGAAGTGATGCTTCTCCGTGTATGCGAACAACTTAATACCCCCTCCCTTTCCCCCCCTCTCTCTTTCTCTCTCCCTCCCTCTCTCCGGATCTCTCGAGAGGACCCGGGATTTAGTTTAATCTCCTTTGCCGACGTATAACGAGCCCGTAACGCATCTAATTGTTGTTATTATATGCGAACAATTTCGCTTACCCCGGCATTCATTATAATAACGCCGCGTCATTCGCGGTTATTGCGCGACTGGCGTTTGATGTTTCGAAATGTTATCTCCGGCGTTTCGTGTATCTGATCCGTACCGTTAAACTACTTAGAGGATAATGACGCGTTGCAAATCCGATCGAATGTTCATGTGTAGACACTTAGGTTGAGAATTCTACGAGAGCTCAACCGTTAACCGAAAGTATTTTAGATCCGGTTAATATGTATTATTTTCGCATTAGTAATACACGCAGTAGAATTATTAAATCATTTGTGAGAATTTTAATCGATTTCTATTAATACATACATAATAGTGTGCCGAAATTATCGCGGGTAATTTCTTCTTTAAATTATAGGATTAAAAGCGATCAGTATTAACGTGAATTAATTAAATAGAAATTAATAGTTTGACTTATAAATGACTTTGTCGATTTTGATTAATACATTACGCTCTTCTAAATCAAATTATCCAAACTGTGAAAAAAGAAACAACATTTAAAAAATTTAGAGGGTCTCGAAAAGTGCCGATCTTGTGACGACAGAAACATTTGTACGACCAGGCGAGAGAAGCATGTCGTCTGTTAATCGGATCGGTCTTTGTCGCGCTCTCTCCTCGGGATTTGACAAATTTCTTCGCTCTCAGATAACCCCGGGGCACCTCCGGGATCCCACGAGGCGACGCTATCTCCGGGAATAAAACGTGACCGTTCACCGATCGCCGAGGGTATCGCAGTCTCGAATCGGGATTTCTTCCCCGAATCTCCCCCTCGACTTATCGACGTCCATCTCCATCCGCTCTCTCGGCCAAACGTCTGGAAACTCGGGGGTGCATTGTGGTCTATCTCCATTCAATGGAACGCGCAATACGGTCCGTGCCTCCGTCTCTCGCGACTACTAAACTCGAAATGGAAAATGGTGCGCGACGAGATGGCAGGTTTTCCCTGCAGCAACGCGTACTGCTCGCTTTCAGAATGTCGCCGATGATCGCCTTTCCACTAGATAGGAACACGTGCCGCGGGCTTTGAAGTAGCATATTTCAGTAACGACAATTTTCGCGTCTG
The DNA here is from genome assembly GCF_021464435.1 of Cataglyphis hispanica. NCBI lineage: Eukaryota > Metazoa > Arthropoda > Insecta > Hymenoptera > Formicidae > Cataglyphis > Cataglyphis hispanica. The sequence continues at coordinate 10,712,270 of NC_065958.1, forward strand.
CGTGTATGTGTGTATACCTACATGCACGATTTATATTCAAAATAAAATAAATACTTAAATAAATCAGTTAACGCGTACGCTGGCGGAAAATGTATGTAAAAAATTACAAGTCGATTAGCGAGCGAGCACGTTGTTTTAAAGATCGCGTTTCTTTCATCGTGAGAGAGGACGTGCCTGCATTCCCGCGTGGCAGGCTTCACGACCCACGGTCGGCTCTGAAACTCGGTCACAAGCCGCGTTAATGCGTCGGTATGACGACGCGATCGTTATCGGCGACGTCATCGACTCCGGACGCAGTCCGCCCTCGTACGGATCATCGGGCTGGTCGGCGTCCATCCTGTTCTCGAAAGATCGCTCGATTCCTCGAGGAAATAACGGGGCTATTCACCGGGGTGATGCACCGACTCTGGCCGATTCTGTATCTGATTCGTTGCCGCGATTTTTATCTCGAATTGAATGGAGGAAACCTCGCGCGCCTCGAACGGCCACCCTCGTCCTCGGCCATCGGGGAAAAGGCTTTTTTTCGCCGTCCGAAATCCACGGCCGATTAGAAATGTCGGGTCGCGACGCAGCACGACGCGAAACCCGGACGTTAATGGAAAGAGCTCCGGACCGTGCTGGTAATCCAACGGGCCTATCCATCTCGGTGCTGGACCGTGGAAACTCGAATCTCCGAAGTTACTTTGCCACACACCAACTACCTTTCCTCCTCCTCCTCCTCCTCCTCCCCCCCTCCCCCCCTCTTCGCCCCCTCTTCTCGTCCCCATCCTCATTTTATTCGACCTTCTTCCCCTGTGGTAGTGGTGAAACGTCAGGACGTGACGTAGAAATAAGATACAATGAGAAACAACGACGCACAATTTCGCAGAAATTCGCGCGAGAGAGAATTACGCGTCATGCCTTTATCACAAATATATTTTATTGTGTTAAATTGTGTGTATGTGTGCGTTATATGTGTGAGTTATAAAATGTGAGATACGTCAAGAAGTAATGATATTTCAGAAATTGTTTTTGTATTAATATATATATATATATATATATATATATATATATATATATATATATATATATATATATATATTATGACTAAAAGATTTTAGTTTAAAATGTTTCATATAACGAAGGATTTAAAAAGTAACATTTTATCATTTGATATTTTGATAGTTTTATTATTTGATATTTCTGATTTAAAGATCAACTTAAATAAGCGATTCACACACCCAAGAATTTATATTTATATATTCTATTTAAATATCCATCTATAAAATATTGAAAATATTTTTTAGCAATAATTATAAGATCAAAACGCACTAAATAAATGAATAGTTGCTAATGTATTATCACGTTACATTGAAGCACTTGTCGTACAGGTTTGCTAGAGAATTCACCGAGCGAGGTTTACATGCTTTCCCGCCAGCCAAAGCGGCAATCTCCCTATATAATCCCTGCTTGTACCCGGCTGTACACTCCCTCGCTCGCATCCCTCACCTCGGCACCACCATTCGGCCTCTATCGTAACGAGCTTTGATCTCGCGGTGGCTCAATCCCCGTATCGGCTACTCAACACCTTTCAGTATCCATTGCGACATTGCTAAACGTGCAAACAGCTCCAGATGAAGTGGAGCACAACATAAACCCCGCGGTCGCAGTCAAGAATCCCCGTTTACATGACCGCCCCATTTGTGTGCGCGAAAAGTACACGAAAAGTTGACAGTAGAAGATGTTAGAATGGCGCGAATGCTCCTTTTTCACATTTTTTTTTTTTTTCTGCGAAATTGAACGAAATTTGAATAATCACGTCGAGCGCGAGTCAAAACGTGCTTATGTAGCGTTGATAAATTTTTTAAAGGCAATTTTCTATTGGATTTAAACCAAGAGTACAAAATTCAAAACAGATTCAAGACAGTAGCGTTTATAATTTTTTATTGATTTTTTTTTTTTTTAATTGACGTATCACAAAATGTGTACGTATTTTTTCTGGCATATTACAAATTGTCAAAAATTTTGAGACGATTTAAAAGAGGCGTTTTAAAAGTCATATCTCGAACCCCTTAAGCTCTTAATTCATCAATACCCTTTAATCTTAAGCGGACAGGCCAGCAGTCTAATGCTGACGGTTAAAGGCTTGAACTTCCTTTAAGGGCCTGTCCATCGAGAACGAGCTTCATTCTCTCTCCTCTTCTTTCCTTCTCTCGAGTCTCTAATTGAAACATTGCCCAGGCCCCGTGGGGTCCGGTGCGAAGCAGCTTGTTCCAGGAATCGAGAGAGATTAACAAAAACGCTTTTAGGCCGAGGCCTTCCACCTCGTCTCTCTCTCTCTCTCTCTCTCTCTCTCTCTCTCTCTCTCTCTCTCTCTCTCTCTCTTCAGAAGAAAAGGGATCGGGCCGTCGGTTATGTTCGAATCAAGAGAGAAAGGCAGGGAAAAAGAAGAGAAAGAGAAGGCGACGAAAGAGAATGCGGACAGGAATGCGTCGCACCACACACAGCGTTCCCGAGCTTGTATAAAGCTCCATTCACAACCAGTTGTCTCTGAACGAACTCTCGTCTGTTAAGTAATTATGGCTGTTACGAGCTCGGCCTGTGGCGAGCTCGAGAGCGAGTGTGCGAAAATGTTGCGATTCTTATTTTCGAGGCGAGAGTTCTCCAGGCAAATAAAGAAATTCTTCTTACAAATCAGAAAACGAACGCGGCGATCCGGAGAGTTTTGTCTCGCACGAAAAGATTTAAATCTTTACTATACAGAAATTCCACATTTCGAGACGAATCTGATCTCTTTGCCAATGAATTATCGAATAGAGGAAAAGACATGCGGGCTAAAAATAATCACAAAACTATTACAAACATTCTGTTACAGATGTCCTTATCAAATTTTTATCGCTGTAAAAGAGTTACAAATTCGTGTGAAAAAGCGCGTAAAATGATTTAGAGTATTTCTTCTTTAATTTTAATAAGGTAATGGAAGCGTTTAGAACTCGAAAACGCCAATAAACATGCCTCGTTCGTATCGTTAATCTAAAAATGGCACGGCTTGTGTTTCTCGTGCGTGGGTTAGGGAAAGCCTGGGAGTAACGAGAGAGAGAGAGAGGAGCCCCGATTATAAATTCCGATCGGACCGGTATCGGTTTTTGCGCTCTAATATCAGGGGCGTGCACTTACAGGAGAGGGGAAGGAAGAAGGGAATTTAGTTGAAGTGGGCGCCGACAAACGAGAACCGCAAGACAGAATCACCGCCTACGCCGCTCTCGCGTTACTGCATTCCGCGCGCCGTTTTTCTACCATCCGGGAGATCGGGATTCACGCGCGCGTCTACACACACACACACACACACACACATATATATATATATATATATATACACACACATATACGTACTTATATACACGCGCGTCTATGTACAGACAGAGCGGCGTGTACTTTTCGCGTGCGGCGCACGATTGCGTGCGCGCCCTTCCAAGGGATTTCGCAGAAGCTCATTTAGCGAGCTCCGCTCGTTGATGAACTCTTATTTATTTTTGGATCGAGTTCCATCAGCGAGTTTGCCGCGCGGAGGCGCCCGGATCCGCTCGCTTTTCTCTCCCGACGTGTTCACCGGAACTCGCCACTTTCGACGATCGTTTCTCGTATTTCCATCGCGTGCTCTCTCTCTCTCTCTCTCTCTCTCTCGGGACTCGCCTTAGCTCTCTCGGCGTTATTACCTCGCTTTAATCCCACATTAGCGAGGACTTGAGCTACTGGAGTGTGAGCTACCGCGTGAGGAGAGTCCGGCGCATTCTTTCGCAATTTCCGTAATTACGCGTAAACAGCATGTCGTGTCCCACGAATACTAAGTCCCGCGGACTTGGCACGCCACATTGTTGCGATTGTGTGTTACGTATAAATGTACGTATAACTCGGAGCGTCGACACGGAATGATTTCTATTTCGCTGTACCTTGTCGTTAAAAGTCGCAGTCGAGCGAGAAGCGCGCACGCGATTGAGAACCGTCAGCGCGTATATGAACGTGACGAAAAAGAAGTTCCTCGCACGCATTGTCCGTACTTCCTTATTATGATCTGACCGGTAGTCGACGCGCGGTCGCCTTTGTGTGTCACTTTAGGTGGCACGTCCGTTCTGAATAGAGAGACCGGCGGCCGCGTACCCAGCATCCCGGCACACCGCCCGACAATACCTAACCCGAGGCGAAGAAATTGTCGATCCCGCGGACGAGACTTTTCGCCAAAAAGCAAAAGTAGCGAGCGAGCGTACTCGGCCAGAACCGGTCGCCCACACGGAAGTCCTGCACGCCGAACCGTCTCGGTTCGATAAACGGTTCGCTTGAACGGCGAGCGACGACGGTTTCGCATACCCGGATGCATCACGCCGCGACCACGCGTGGATTTCACCGAGTCACCGCTTAGTTCGAGAGTTACCTAGTCGTTAGATATATCGCGCAACTTTGTCAATAAACCGTCTGAAAATCGGGGATCGATCGATCTTAAGATCCGATCTCAATTCTACGTGAACGAGACAAGTTTGAATTTAAAGTGCTTGCGCCTTCCTTCGGAATTTTAATCAGTAACGATGCCACGAGGTTAACGAAGCTTGGTAGCGGACTCTTAATTAATTGAGATTATAGCCCCGGAGGGCTATTTCTTTATTATTTCTCTCTATTATTTTTTAAATACATTGTGCTGGCGGGCTATGTAAATTATTTAATGTAGTTTGAAACGTTACGAAACGTAAGTAACCGGCTGTGTTAATTAACATATTTACGCACGCTGTTCTTTTCCTATGTATTACGTAATAGCAACGCATGGTTTCTTAAAGATGCAAAGAAATTAGAATGATTGTTTATGTGTACATAAATCAACGTGGCAAATATTTGTTTAATCTTTGCTGCTCTTTCCGAATGTCATATCTTATTGTGATTTGACGGTTTTAATGCATTAATGAGAGAAACAGGTCTGATAATATTATTTTGTTATACATATTTCTCTCTTCTTTCTTCTCTATTTTTATCTTTGTGTGTAAATTATCAACGACATAGCATTTCTCTACATTTTCTTCTTCAAAGAAATAAAATGAAAGAGAAGAAATTTTCATATAAATCGAATATTAGTTGAAAGTCACATTGTAACACGGAAGCTGACATTAACGAGCATCGACATAATCGCGTCGAAATAAAACGTGATAAATCCGTCTTTGAGGAAACGCGACCGAAATCTTCCTGTTACCGAGTTCGATTGATCCCATTACCACGATCTCTCTCTCTCTCTCTCTCTCTCTCTCTCTCTCTCTCGCTCTTCTCTCTGTCCGCCTCTCCCTTTTACTCTCCCCTACACTCGTGAATGAGTGCGATAGACGACGAGCGTGCGGGGATCCACCTAGCTCGTACGACGGGCACAGAGGAGGAGCCGAGCTCTCGCCATTCAGGTTTTTAAAGGCTATTACAAAAGTGACAAGCCGGACGGAGTCATTTCTAGCGGGGAAGCGGAAGTGCGCCATTATGCAATGGAAACGTCAATTTCCGGTGGTATTGTCGCGACGATCCGTTTCTCCCCCTCCACCCGGCGACGAACGGCGGCGAGGGCGGCGACTTTTTGCAGGAAAAACGATGGAAAATTCCAGGGCCCGGATACTCCCACGCTTTAATACCGCGTCGGGGTCCCGTTTGCGCTCGGCACATTCCGCCCGCAATTTGCGTATCGGCTCCCTTCGTCGTCCGCGATCGACGTCCGCGAAACCGCGATGACGCAGTTGAAGACTCGTCCGATGAATGAATACAAATTGCTATGGCAAGTTCGCGTTACCGGTATGTATATACGTCTACATGTAAGCAACGCCGGTCTACAACGTGTAGCCTATCTAAATCATCACTTTATATGCGCAAGCCAAGTAGACAAACAGTAAGTAGTCGTCGCTTCTCATTGCTCTGTTTACTTAAACTGCTTGGCAAAGCGATGATTCTAGATAGTCCAAGCGTATATCACGGGTAGATGCTCGACGCTAACAGTCGCGATCTATATTCTTCCAGAACACCCACGCGAAATGGCAGTAGAACATACAAGTTAGTATAAATAAATTTCTCACATAAATACTAGTATTTTCACTTATAATTATTATATCTTACACAAATGTGAAAAATAAATAAAACAAAGGAATTAAATTCTTACAATAAAATAATAACTACTCTTGTATCGTACACAAAATTTCCGAAATATAAAACTGACGCGAAGAGATCAACCGAAACTAAGCACCGAGTAGTCTCCGCGATACCTTCTTATTTTCGCGTTTCGAGTTTCTGCATATGCGCCGTCTCGCATCTCCGCTCCGTGCTTCGCTCGGATAGATCGCGCACGGAGCTGCAAGAAAGAGAAAGCTTCTCTCGAGAAAAGCCTATCCTATATCCAGCAACGACGCATTCACGACAATAATGGCACCTACCGAGCCCGCCGTACGCCCCCGTCGTCCTCGGGCGACTCAGCGCGACAGTTTATCATCCGGTAGTGTCGGTCGGGACCCACCTTTCTCCCCGGGATCGCACACCGGGTCGCATGGCCGGTCTGTTTGCGTAGGATCCCGCGACGAAATCTTCGAATACACACTCAACCTGGATTAAGGATCAACGCCCTGCTGCCTTCGACGACGCGCAGCTGTCGCGCGTCCGCCTCTCCCCGCTCCGCTCCCCTCTCGCCCCTCTGTCCGTATATATATATGTACGCGTGTGTTCTTTCGCCTCTGCCCCCCCCCCTCCTCCTTCCTTTTCTTTCCCTCATCTTTTTTCTTTCCGCATTTTTGACGTTTCTTATCCGGTGATAAATCTTCGTGATCGTCCCGACGTGATTTGACGCGCGAAGCCGCGCTGACGACGACATTCTTGGGGCCCATTAGAGCGATCTTGTTGAATTTTATTAATAGAGATCAGATACCAGGGCGTCTATTTGTATTGTAGCTGCGCTATCGCGCCAAAGTTCCCAAAACCATGAAAAGGTACAAGGATCACACGGGAATATCAAAGATCTTTCGTGAAAATCTGTATAAAGCTTTGTTTCCTTTTTACGAATAGTCGTAATAATCGTTTATCTTAATTTAGACCTTGCCATGTCTACGATATAACATGTAAAATTTTGCTGAAAAATCTTTCACAATGTGTATGCGATAATCTCCCGTCGTGATACCGTTAACAATGTATTTCATTCGGAGAAACGCCCGCGATTGAGAACCTCCGTGACTGGAGATGCGCTATCTTACGCGCGGCATGGCACATCCGACCATATAAAGTACTTCCATGGGCCCTCTCTCTCTCTCTCTCTCTCTCTCTCTCTCTCGTGGCATCGTATGGCGGGCTTTGATCCTCACGAATACCGTGTCGGGAGGCTATAAAAAGACTGAGGGTCTTGCCGGAGATTACCTAGGCGAGTGCCGTAGCGCCGTCTTGGAGATCTCCACCGTCTTGGAATCGGCTGGAGCAGCGAGGAGGGGAGGAGAGGGACGGGAAACGGCTCTTTCTCTCTCGAGATGCGTGCGTTATACGCGGTGCACGCGCGCTTTCCGGACATCGACGCACGGCGCCATTTACCATGTCACGTCATTCCCATGGAATGACAGGCGATGTGCGTGCCACGGGGTTCCCATAAAGCCGCATTGCAGCAGGGACAAGCGCATTGCACCGGCGCGGCGCGGCGCGACGTCGCGTCGCGAGGAAGAAGTCGCGATGTTCCCGAGGACAACGCGCGTTACGAACGTCGAGGCGAATGGCAAGTAGGAAGGTATACGCTTAATGCAGCAACAAACACGGCACCGTACGTCACGCAATAATCGAGACATATCAGCGATTAGTATGAGGCGCTATTAAAAATTTTTACATTCGAGTAAAATGTCACTGGGAAAAAATATGTAAAAGAAAAATTGTCGAATATTGCGATTATATATTATTTACACGAGTACGCAGTAATTTTTATTTATACCTATACGTATTTCGAGAGTCTCTTTTTAAAGTCTCTTTTGTACGACGTCAATAGATTCGCGATAACCCACTCCATTTGCATAAGTAATTCATCATTCAAATAGGCCCGATTGATTCCATCGGCGCGACAGGTTACTTTGTTATTCCGCCTAAGATGTTAACGCGCACGCGATTTCCATTGCCGGGGCCGTTGAACGCGCTCGTATCGTTAAATTATCGTCGCGCGGACGTCATTGCGTCGACGGCGTCGCGCGTACGCACGAAAAATACTTGGGCCCCGGAGCTATATACGCGATAATCGCGAGGACGTGTCGGTATGAATATTTAGAGAGCTCGCTAGATACACAGAGTGAATTCCCATCGATACGTCGACGACGTCAATGGCTGGCGGTTATTTCATCCGAAAATTGTATCGATCGCACGTTCCGTGCTCGCGGACAATACTGCCGACTTTATTTATGGTTCTTCGTTTACTCCTTTCGTGCGATTTGACCGGCTCTACACGCCGCCACCCGCATACACTAGATATACCGGGAATATATGAAAGAATGAGAGGCGAGCAGGTGTGCAGGTGTGAGTTTAGAGTCGCGGTGGCCGCGCTGTGAGAAACATCGAAATCATAAATTCCCTCGGGAGCATCAGCCACTTCTCTCGAATATGCCATACACGCGCTTATATTCGCTACGGGCATAAGCGGGCGCTTTAATCCTTGCTTGTCCGCGCGAGAAAATCCCATGGAGACTGCGAGATGTATGATTGCAATTCAGTGACTTTATTTAATATGAGATAGATGAATATCGATGGACAATATCTTACGGTATAAATCGAATTATATAAACAGGTGTTATTATAAAAAAAATACATGAAATTACGAGACATTAAATTTTATATAAGAAAAAGTGTGTGTGTGGAACGAAAGCTTGAAGGTATTTATTAAAACTAATGCTTGAAAAAAGAAATGTGTGAAACATTCGCTTCTGTGAATAAGAGGTTGTAATGAATGCTATGAAAAATATAATAGGAATAAATTCAATCCTCGATGCTATCGCGAGCCAAATATCGTATACAATTATCTAAAGAAAAGTGGTATGAGAGGAGCGCGAGAGAGAAGCGCGCGGGATAAAAAAAAGAAGAGAACCAGACGCCGAAACAATGCGTATTAACGTGAAACCGACGATGGAGTGATACAAGAAACAGTGGCACGCCATCCATGGCACGGCGAGCTTTATTTCGCATTCGGGAGCGCGATCTAGACGATTTTCGCACGTCCCCTTCGAGAAAGTCTTTCCCAGAACAGCGGACTCTCCCTTCGGGGAGTGTATGTAAAAATGCACGCACGGTCGCGAGGTCGTAACCCGGCGAGCGATCTTCTCTCCTTCCTTCGGCGAATCCTTCTCGCTCGTGAGAGAGAAAAGAAAGCAGAGGAAGCTAGGAAAAAATAACGCGTGTGTGTGTGTATTCCGCTGTAATTTCGTGTATACGCATCGTCGTCACGCGTAATCGTCGTTCGTGGTCGGAGCGATCGCGTGAGAGCGCGAGCATGCTTATAGAGGCGTGGAGGGGGAAGAGGAGGAGACGGCGGGAGGGAGAGGCGGAGGGCCCTCAGCGAATGCGTGTGGGTAGCGTATGGCCCATTGATAGTCCACGGACCATTCATGGATCCGCGGATCCGTGAGAGGAAGTCGTCGTCGGTGTGTAAATGTATATATAGTTCCGTGTACACGGATGTCGATGTACGTAGGAGCAGGCCGTATGTAGGTATGTACGCGGCCTTATTTGTACCGAGCGCGCGCACTTTTTCGCATTTCCGATCCGGATCAAAGATTTCGCGGTGACTGGAGACAGGGCGTCCTTGAGGATCGTCGTAGGTGCGATCGTAGGAGGCAGGGAGAGGCGAAGAGAAATTTGTCAAGAACTTTGTGAAAAGAATTTGTTGAAAAAAGAGAGAAAGTAGAAAGCAGAGAACACACAATAGGATATATATATAATTAAATAGAGACAATTAGAATTGAATTCTGTGTGATCAAGAATATGTAGTAAGGAGTATAAAAATATATGCGTGGGAAAAAGAAAAATGTTTTTAAATTGACGTACACGCACGTGTCAAATGATAAAGGCTGAGGGACAAAGAGAAAGGGAGTACTATTATCTTGAGGAAATAGTCTTAGGAGTATGTCGAATGAAGGATTTTCCATGTAGAGTCGTAGACGTGTGAGGTCGTGGGAGTAACGGTATAGAACGGTAAAGCCGCTAAGAGAGTGACGTTTATCGCGCGTCTACTCGCCAGAAGTGCCTCGAAGCCAATTCATCCGTCGACTATGAAGTCCAAGTTTCTACGTGACGGCGAGACAAACTCCAACATAAGGAACAACTTTCCTCGCCTACGCGAATCTTGCTCACATACTTGCTTTGTACTGTGTGACTCGTTCCTTCTCTCTCCTCTCTCTCTCTCTCTCTCTCTCTCTCTCTCTCTTTCCTTTTCTCGGTGTACAAGGCGCGGGTTTGTTGCGGGTGCGCGATCTCGTATACGCAGCCGACAACGGAGGCACAAAAGCACAAAGAACCGTTTGCATGTATGCATACGGCTCGGGAAATAAAACACGAATGTTACGACGCGCTAAGCATGCTCGAGAGACTCTCATTCTCACGCCAAGAAGCATGTTTTATCTAATCAAGGCTCTGAATAGACACAATCCTCCGGGACAAAAATTTATTTATTTTTCTTTTTCGATTAGAAATTAAATGATTTTATAATATTTTTAATATTTTAAATTTTTTTATCACAAAGAAATATCAGTACGAATATTCAACAAAAGAGAAAAAGAAACTAAAATATGTGATGCAAATACTCTACTATTGCATAAAAACATAATTTTTAACAATATATTAAAAAGAATTTTTTTATTTTAATGATAATTAAACTTATGAATTTTTTGTTATAATAATGACCGAAAAAATATTCGACAGGGCGATCTGTCTTTTTATGACAAAGAGAAAAATGACAAGTAACGTATTGTGACATGAAACGCATCTCCGTCTCAACGTACTTATCATTACGATACCGTGCAATGTGGCCGTAATCGAAAATCGAAATAACGTATCGGAAGGAAGACGTAAAGTCAGGGGAAAACCCTTCTTCTTCTTCTTTCTCTTCTCGTGATCTTCTTCATTTCGAGTCGTAACCAACAGACGCGTTATCCGTAAAGCCGTAAAATCGAATGACTCGTCATTTTCTACTCTCCACCCCTCGCACGAAAGGTTTAGGCCTCTCACGAAGGCGTTCTGTCAACCCCCTCGAATCCGGCGACATGTACCCGGCAAATCGTACCCGTAAGGGGTCGCGGCAGCGGCCGATTTTTCATATTACCCCTCGTAACATGGATAACACGAAGCCTCACCACCCCTCGTACCTTTTTCGTTGTTCAGTTAAGCTATTTGCGTTATTACCGCAGAGAGACGATGAAATTTCGAGCGGGTATAAACGGTGAAATCGAGAAAACGAAATATTTCCCTGCTTCTCATATTTAGCATATTAGAGAATATAATTTATATAATTTTTTAAGAGCCTTATCAGATCTTAATGAATTCTCTCTCTCTTTCTCTCTTTTATTAAGTGAGATTATTATATTGAATATTAATTATTAATAATTCTTTCATTTAAAATACAGTCATCTCTCTTTCTCTTTCCCTTTCTTTCTTACTAGAATACGTTTACAGATAGAAACATTGAAGATACAAATGCGAAATTTGTATCTTTCTTTTTGGATTGAGAGAGAAATAATATCGGTCTCGGAAAAAATCTGTTTACACGTGTTATGTGACTCACGCTCTTTCTATGCAACGCTTGTAACGATACTTTTGACCTCGTGCACGCGTTCCCGCGTTTATTACGTAAGAAATTATCGCGGGAGAGTATGAGCTTGTCTTGCTTTATTCGCGGCGAAAAATGAAGGCAGGAACTGAGGCACGGAGGAGGACAAAGACGTGAACGAATCGAGCCGCTCCGACTACGAATCGCTTTAATTGCTCCTAATTTACCCGACGGATTCCATGGGATTTATTCTGGTACCGGCGCGATCTAAAAATAACGCGTAAAATGACGAGCTCACGCAATCGTTTCATTAAAAGTGCATTAATTTGAGGACAGCAGGGGGCGGGGGAGGGGGGGAGAGGGGCGACGGTCGACCCTTTGATGCAACCCAGGGCGAACTCGGCGATTGCTTAACCGCGTCGAAGCTGGGAACTGCATGACGCGACGATGATCGCCAGCGTTAAACTCGCAAACTTTGAACTGGTTTTCGAACTTGGAACTGTTTCGAATGTTCCTTGTTCTCTGATGAGATCGCACGAATTTAACTTACTATATTTTCTCGATTAGTATACAGATTGGACCGCAACACGCTTGTTGCGGTCCACCAGTGTCAGACAGATCTTTTTTTCGCGCGCGATTTTTTATTTTAGATATGTACATAAACATATTAATTAATGATTTGAAAATGTCGCTGTCTAGCGAAAGTATGCATGATATCTGCCATGTGTCATTTATATCTTAAGAATGGGGGTCTTAAGAAATTACATAAGAAATTGCATATCTCTCGATACTTTGTGGTAATCATATGCACACGTTATTTGCATAAAATATTCTGTTGCTAAAAATATCTAATATATTTTATTGACTGCGGTCTAAGACAGATTACATTTAGGTGTAAACAATCTGAAATGTTATTAATGATTATTAACGAATAGGTTTATTTGGTATGTATACGAAATATTTTTTATAAGCACATTCAATTTTCTCAACTACATTTATCATTCACAGTAATTTTGAACCTTACCGTTTGTCATTTTTTTTTTTTTTTTTGAAACTTTTGTCATTGTACTATTTATTTTTTGTTCCCGAAACAATTAAGTTAAAATTATGGGGAACTAGAGAAATAGAAATTCTCCACAGTTATTTTAATTCAAATCTATGTGAAAGAGAGAAAGAGAGGTTTGTGATGCTTCATAGCGAGAAAGATGAAAAACTCGTTGCTCTCCGAGGAAACTCGGACGGTTGCTGCAACGCCGTCTCGTTCCTTTAACTCGACACTTCCTGCAGCTCGAAACGAATTCTAAAACGCGGCCGCGAAATCCCGCGTTCGCGCTTATTGTCGGTTGTTTAAGGCCTGCATTCCCAGAGCGTGAGTCCCTCTCGCACTCTTTCTCTCTCCGTTGCCGCTAATGCCCCTCTCCCCTTCCTCCCATCCCCGACCCACTCGTACGGTATATATACGCATTACCTTACGTAATCGTGTGACGCCCGCCGCGGAGCCACGCACCAACTCTCTCTCGCCCAGACATGAATGAGTGACTCACGCCGCGCCTCGATACGTCCACGCACACAACGCACGCGCGTACGCGCGATCGTTGTTTTTCGAGTACCGTTTCTTCGTTGATGATGTATCGGCGCCTACTCTCTCTCTTTCTCATCGACGATATTCTCATTTCACATCAACAGGTAGAAAATTACGGTGTTTCAAACTTTCTTCGAGTGCTTGTTAGGCAAACGAACATGTAATATCGAAAAATTATCTAGGAGGTACCTTTCGACAGATACACAAAGGAAAGATACGATTACACGCTAATTTATTAATTATAATCGAGTGAAGCGAGAGAATGAAGCGGAGATTGCTCGAGGAAATTGATAACCGGTCGATAATAATCGTGAGAAACGGTGGGCGAGAATATTTTTGAGAGACGGAAGTGGGAGGGAAAAAATGCCGATGATGGAAAAATGATAATTCAGATTTCAGGCGTATCGTGTAATTTACGAGAGGAGTATTACACGTGTGTGTGTGTGTGTGTGTGTGTGTGTGTATAATGAAATTACAGTACAAATACCACAATTATATAGAACGCTTCGAGTAATATCCGCGCATCGCGGAACCCCCCCCCTCCTCCCCTCCCCTCCCCCTCCTGCCTCGTGGTCCGCCGCTGCAATATTGCGGAAAATGCAAGACGGTCGCCCGAGATCACGAGTAACTTACACGAGTAACTTACTCCGAGATATCCTCGTTTCCGCACACGTATATTTCATAATTTTGCGTCGAAAATCGCGCGCGCCCCCGCACGAACGCCTATATATATTCCCATCTCGCGAAATAATCATTTCACCATTTCGACTGCTTTATGAATAAAGCATTTTCTCTCTTGACCCCGAGTGTATCGTAACACTTATCTCACTCTCACGATTCGGAAATTTCATTCGCAGGAAATGTGAAACTCTCGCCGAAACGATGTATCGGTTAGAGTCGGCGACTAACGCGCTTGTAATATACTCGTAAAGACGTGCATCATTATTTATCGGCGTCGATTAGCGGCGAGCTATTTATCTCTTTCTCTCTCTTTCTCTTTCTTTCTCTCCTCGCGCCATTCTATTTATCGTATCTCCGCTCAGATTAATGGGGGCAACTAGTTTGTAGCTCGAAGGCTGCGTATATTTAAATAAACTGCAAATTATAGCGCGCGTGCACACACATACATCGGGACGCACATCGACGCACGCGTGTACCGGCTATTTATAATTCGCGGATTCAAAGGCGGATGTGATTTTTCAAAAAAAATAAAAAAAAAAAAAAATCATTCTCGAAACGATACGCCATAAATTACGGCCGGCGAACGATCGTGTCTCGTGTCCTGCCGTTATTAATGTGATTTTTTTTTACACCGCGCTTTTCGTGCTGCTCCGATCTAAACACGGAGGAGAGAGAAGCGAAATCCTTCTTCGCAGCTAACGCGCGCCTGATGTATCATCGACATCTGACGATAATCGCTATCTGGGAAGATTTTCGTCGTCGCTCGTTAATCGTGTCTCATTAATCTCGAACGCTGTTTACAAAATACAATTTTGTTGACGATAATAGATTGACTTGCGCGTCGAGATTGTAAATTTGACACAATGTGTGGCAACGTTAGCGGCGCGATAAATACTCTCATCGATTGATACGGACGCTTCTCCCATTCTTTTATGCGCTAATCAATGCGCATTTCATACATCCTATACGCAAGAATAATTTCGCATTGTAACAAAAATAGAACGCGACAAAGATAGAACGCAATATAAACAAAACCTTCGGCCGCGAAGAAACCTTTGGACTGTGCGCGCCAAGCTTTTTTACACGACGATGTTTGTACGTTAGCCGCTTAATGAGCATTTAACAAAGCGAGTTGAAATGGATACGCACGTGTGCAGCGTCATAAACAGTCAGGTGTCTCGAGCGGATCTATCGATGATCGGGACGAAAATCGTAAAGTTGGCACAGCGTACTTGGTACAATACATTCCCATTACATTGCGAATGGAGTCATTATGGGCTATTTATGGTCCCGGCACCAATGCATTTAGAAAGTGGCTTATCTGCAACGATGGGGGCATGACTCAACCGTTCGTGTAAACGGAATTAATACCTTCACACAGCCGGAGCGCGAGTCGGTGACGAAAGAAAGGAGCCCCATGTGTTATACGAGAATACAAACGTCTTGATATTGCATCAGTTAACGAAAGGGGATGAAAAATGATTTAGAATGCCAGAAGAATATAATAGATAAAATATATCGATAGGTTAAATCTCTTTTTAATCATTACTTTTTTAAATCTTTTTTTCTTTCTCTCTCAATCCTGAATATTACATTGTAAATATTTAATTCGTATTAGAAATGAAATTTTTCTCACAGCAAATATAAAAATTTTTATTCTGCAAATTAATGTTAAAAATTAATTTTTTTTTTCTTATTTTATTAGATGGAAGATTTATCTATTTTAAATAATTCAAAAGTTATCAGCCTTAAGAAAAATATTTTTTTTATTTTGTAAATTAATCGCTACGACGATTTGACAAGTCGAAGCACTTGTCAGTGTTCATTAAACAGTGCGATATGTGTTTATTATGAAAGCTAATCGAATTCCCGGTTATATATGGGTGTTCAGCATAAGAGTCTCATTCGCGCGCAACATTGCAATGCATGCTTGTTAAAAATTATGTATCGTGAATTTATTATCACCAGCACTATGCTAATTACGGAGCGGAAAGCCATTCGTTTCGGACGCATCGCCGCTAGACTGGTGTTAAATGAAATCGCGAGAACGTCCGTGACTTCGTTTGCGCTATCAATGCTATGATAATGCGACTGATTCGAGTTCACAAAATTAGACGGAATGGACTAGAGGCTGTTTCTTGTTCGAGCTAAATAACTCTTTTATATACGCGCCAGGATATTTAATGCAAGTTTGGAGTCTCAAAAAAACACAGAAATAAAGCGTATCTAATTATTAAATATGAATTCTTAAATAACTCCAATTAAAAAAAATGACTGTTATTTTAAACATTTATTTATTCTAACAGAAACTAACATAATAGAGAAAAACGCGAAAATGTGTGAAGAGGAAAAATATCAGAAGCTAACGATAGTTTTAAAAAATGGTGGAAAAAATTTTTACAGCAGAGAAATTTTAAAGAGAGAGACGTTTTTAAAATATTGCCAAAAATTTAAAATAGTGATAAAATTATTGCGCATACGCGTCAATATCGAACGATAAAAGTGATTAAATACATCGAATATTATTTTTTTAAATACACGTTTCAATCCTCTCGCTCGCAAAGATCTACGATATTGCTTGCCTTTTTCTTTTTCCTTTTCGCGAATGTACAAGAAAACTTACTCGTATAGACGTAGAGCAGAGAGAGGGAGAGCATTTCTTTTCGATGATCATTTTTCAGTTTGTCGATGTCGCATTCTCGTAAAAGGGCGTACGGGCGTTATTTTTGCGGAAACGTCTGCACCCGCGATTACATTAGTCCTTGTCCCATCGTGAGTGCGCGGCTGGTCCTAGACTTAATTTTGGACAGTGTCCACCGACTTGCTGTCGGCTAACTCAAGTGCCTATGTTACTGAGTAATGTTGAAAACACTCAGCGGGAATAAGCACGGTGGACGGATTCTCGAGACATACTCCTGACGGTGACGGGAAATACTCGAATATAAATGTTCATCTTCGTTTAGTCCAACCAAGAAAAGGGTCTCTCGTCCCTTTATGAGAGATTTTTACTTTAGATTGAATTTAGATTAAATTTGCCAATCGGCACGAACGTGAATATATTAGCTTTCTGTTCGAAGCAAATTTTAATAAATTAATTGTATTAATTGATTTTCAAATATATAAAACATTCGCGCATCTTATTAAATATTTTTAGAGTCTTATAAATCAATTTTTACGAGTCACGCATTTATTTGAACAAAGCTAATTTTTTCTACAATAACGCAATAGATGATTTGACTTGCAAATTGCGATTTAAACTTTTTGAATTATAGACGGTGTATGGATGATAATGTTAGACTATAATTTTCTGCTTATATGTTTATTAATAAAACAGCGAACCAACAGTATTTATCTAAATGAACCTTTTTCAAGTTTCATATAAACATGTCGGAAGAAAAATTTTATTTCTTTTGAAAAATATTTTACATTGTGTATGGTTCTTTATGTAATATTTCATTCTAACATTTTTTCATTTGACATATGTTTAACTCGTTTCATAAAAACTTTAAGTTTCTCTTATAGATGAAATTGCATTCTTTTGTCTTAGGTTTTGTAAGAATTTTGCCTTATTCTTTCGTTATTTTATAAAAATATTTATTAAAAATATTTTATTAAATATTTATATTATAACATTTTTTACACAAATTGTACAGTTATACAATTAAAAAGGTTTATTAGCGATTTTTTTAAATGTTACCAAAATTTGCTTAGATGAAAAAAATAGTCTTTTACAGTATAATTAAGTAAAATAAATCAATTTCTAACAGCGTAAGTGATATAAGAAATTCTAAACCAATTTCAAACAGTTGATGTGAAATTAGATTTTGCGTTGATAATTGTTTCGTTTCTCTCGAGATATGAAACTGCATTCCGCGCATCTCATCTAATATGTTCTCAAGACGAGATTCAACAGATTTGTAAATACGGGCCTAAGTGACGGATGCAACCTTCCAATCCAAGGATGTTTACAATCGAGGTTTCACTGAACTAGTTTCTCGTCGCGAATAGTGCAAGGATATGGCGTACGAGTACACGGAAAGAGGTATATATCGCATCTCCAAGTCACGGTGTGCATCTACGTAAATTAAAGGGTTGCGAAATCAATGGTTTAGCGTAGATAACTACCAGCCAATTTTCCTTAAATCGAGGTCAAAGCGTAATTATCGTAAGAAAAAAAAAAAAATAAACAAACTCGTTTTATCTCATTAATTTTGTGCAATCTGATTTTGATTGATTTTTACATATACATGTATTGTCGTTGAAATTTTTTCAGCAGCAGAAATAAAGGCAAAAATCTCGTTTTCGAATATCGATGTTTTGTTTACTCGTGAGCTTGATATTTATTATGGACGATTCCATTTGCCGAGGTGTCATTCTCCTTTTCGGTAGATTTAGCCGCAGACATTAACGGGGACTAGAAAGCAATTGACGTGCGAATTATAAATTAATCCGACCGGTACACGTGAGGTCCCTCTCTCTCTCTCTCTCTCTCTCTCTCCTTCTCTCGTTGTTGCCGTTTGTGGTTGGTGCGCGCACACACCAGTAATACACTGGCGACTGCTAAATCAGTGCCACCTGGCCTGAATAATGCGTCTAAAAATACCCGTGAACCCGCCTTTAGAAAAAGAGTCTCGAAAACCCGACCGTCGCCGATGCATGCCGATAATGTCAGAGATTCTGCGTCGCATTCTGCGGATCGCCGTAATATTTTTTTTCAAGAGAACGAGGCGGAATATATAAGCCGCGTAAGAGCGGAACATCACGTGCGTCGCGTTTCCCGCAAGATCGCGTGTACAACGCATTGTTGTTGTTTTTCCTTCGTCTTTACTTAGGTCGCGAAAAACTCCCCGTCCCGAGATCATCACGATTCGTCGCGTGACGACTGATGAAGACCGAGAAATAATTGCGCGGCAAATAGCAGTGATCTCTCGTGGAAATTGAAAATTGATTACTACGCCGAGCAGATGTCATTACGATAATGAGTTTCCCTTATTTTCGTTCTCTTCCTCCGATGTGTGATTCCTTACACCCACAGCGAGCAAAGACGAAATTTACCCCGTCGACCGCTACTTTGCCTCTGTGTATTGTATGCGATAATAATAGCCTCGGGTACCGAAATAATTATACATAGGCCTTCTGCTTGCTATAGACGAGGGTCACAGGATTAAGCTAGTACGGCGCGGCGACCTAAGCTAAGAAGGAGGTCGCGAACAGCAGAGGCGCGTGTATAAGATGGGAGAAGTGAAATTTTCCGAGATGAAGCTCCTCGGAATACTTTGCCTTCTTCGTAGGATAAAAGCTTTGGATTGTTTTCATGCACGAGCGGCTTGGCCCAGGCTAAAGTGATTTTATTGTGCTCGCGTGCCTCGCAAGCGGTGCATAAAATTTAACCGACAATCTCGCGCGTCTCGTGCTTAGAAAATTGTCGAATCAGACACGAAACGTTAGCGTCGCGATTAATCAGCGCGATAACGGTCGATGAAAAATGAGAATTATCCGTGCGTCGTCGTAATTTTTGTAAATTTGATCGATCGATCGCGCGAGTGTCCGTCTTAGCCGTCTCTTAACAGAGTACGTTGTAATACCGGCGAAAGCCACCATGCTTCCTCGTGGTTGATTAATCGATTAATAAAACGTGCTTTCGAGACCGGCCTTGGGATATCTAACGCTGACGCTCCGTCGGCCTACAAGGGGCCGCTAATAGACTAATAACCTTCGCCGCGAATGAGGCGTTATCTAAATACGCTTAGCGGTTATTACGCCGTTTGCTCGCGTTGGAAAAGTAGAGCGATCGATCGTCTACTTGATCTAGTTTCTTGTGCAAAGTTACAGACGATGAGCGTCGTGGCGATCGAATACTTGCGGATAATTGCCATGTTTTATTTGCGAGCCTTGCAATTTATAATCTGATTTTCTTCTAACGAGCTCTTGTCTCTTAATTATTATTGCCAGAGAAATCCGGCTTCAGCGTGCACACTTTGTAAGAAAAAAAAAGTACACAAAATTTAGTTTCAGCTTATTATATTTGTGAAATAACTTTTATATATTGATATTTTTATGAAAAATGTTTTACGTGCGGTTTTCCTATTTATTACAGTTAAAATTTGACTTGTATTATATTATAAATTCTTCTATTTAATCAAGGGATAATACATAATTATCTATAAATTATCTTTGATTTAAAAAATATTCATTTGAAACAAATATATGAAATAATTTATAATCATTTATTACTATTATTTGACAGATTTTTAGAAGAAATTTAATATTTTAATATCTCCATTATAAAAAATCATTATCTACAGTTTGTAAATAATACATTAATGTGTACAAATTTTTTTCACCATTTCTCTTCTATTCCATGTCAATATAAAATTAGAAACGATCATTATTATCAAGTATCACCGCGCACGATCTCTCTCGACAACAACTGTCTCGTATCTCTCGCCAACGACAATCTCAACCAGACAGCGGCTGGAAATCGATTCGATCTGGCCAGAAGATCCATTGTGCGTAGGCACCGGTCCTGGGCGCGCTCCCCCTAACGCTCCTCCATCCGCCGTTCGAGTAAGTTACGAGGGCAAGGATCGGGCTCGGGCTCCCGGTCGTCGTCTTATTCTATCACCCTGTTCTCCGGGGTGCAGGAGCACGCGACTACCAGACGGCAGGTGTTCGAGATTGTTGCACCCGGCAGATGTTGCTCCGTCGTATGCTCCAACCTTCTTTCCCGCGCGTACCCCCTCACCCCCTCCCCGCGCGCGCGCGCTCTCTCGCTCTCTTCTCTTCCTCCCTCTCCCTATTCGCGTCGCGTCGTGCCCTTACGCTTCCTTCCCTTTTACCGGTCCTCGCCCGGTCCGTCCCTTTTCGTGACCGAACCACCGCGAGTCAGATGAAGAAATAAATTCATCGTGTTTGTGCGCTCTCCTCTCAGCATCCTGCCAGGTCATCCTTTCCAAACGCGCACTTTCCATCTGCGCACTTCTCATATTTGATCTCCATTTAAAAAAGAAAGTTGTATTAATTTTATATGCAAGCATTCAAGTTTCTTTCTATTTAATTTTATTTGTATTCTAAGCCTCGTTTGTCTTTAAATGCATTATCTAATTATGTTATTATTTAATAAAATTATGATTTTTTTTCTACGGATATAAATTTAGTTTGACATTTTATAATTTAGAGATTTATTTAATTTTTCTGATCTATAAAATTTTATTTAAGAATACGCAGTTATTATGTCATTGAAGAGCTTGAAAATATAGTTAATTATTATACGCTGTGTGTTACAGCTATTATTACAGATATATACGTTCCAATTATACTGAGACAATCGTGCTTTTACGCTTTAGACATTTTCTTTACATCGCATATCTTTTCACAGAATACCCATGGGGAATATACGTTACAGAACATTAAACAAATTGCATCTCTCTCTTCCCTTCCTTTTTCACTAGAGCTGTTCCTCAAATCGATCCAGGCATCCGTAACAACTTAATTTAGTTATCTAACGTTTTATCAGCGAGAAAGAGACTCGTCGACTTTCGTGAAAGTGAAAGGCATTTTCGCGCGATATCGTTCCTTTGTACGCGTCGTACGATTGATTAAAAAACACGTGGATTTCCAGTACATATTATTTGTCGTATCGGTCGTCATGTCGTCGCCCCAGAGCTAATGATATAATCGATCGAATCAAGAGCACGAGCCAACGACGATAACGTCGTCGCGGTCGCTGCAAGGGAGTCTCGAATTCGTGCTCGATGATTCGGGATAAAATCGAGGTAGGCTCCTAACTCCCTTCTATCCCCTCGTTTCGGACAATCTATAGCGATCCCTCTCCTTTCATAGATACACGAATCTACCTCGTTAGTTTTCTTTCAGCAAAATGGCCCGGATCCTCGGATCCAGGCTGAAAGTTTTCTAAGCGATTCGACTCCGCGCTATTTGTTCGAGTTTCTTTCTCTCTTTTTTTTTTTCTCTTACCCGAGGAAAGCCGAATGCACGGCATAGGAGAGGGCGAACAAAGGGGAAGAGGCTCCACTCGCGCGGTCGACGCGCCGCGGAGGAGAAAGGGCGGAGATAAATGCCGACTGTTATTCGAGAAACCTCATGCGCTCGCACCTGCCTGGCACGTGGCCGGCGCCTTGTGTTTGCGAGCCTCGTCTCCTTTTCTTACTCGCTTTGTCGAAATGGCCGAGGATGTTCTGACCGCTCGCTTCGTCGGTTTCACGAAACCTCCTGTTCGGCTTGAGAAGTCGTCCTTTTATTCTCCCCGCTTCTAATCCCCTCGCTTCTAATCCGAAGCGAGCTTCTTTTTGCGACGCATCTCCGGGCAGAGATTTTAACGATTCCTCATTAGGACCTTTCACTTTGATATAAGATCAAATTAATACGCCATCTTTTTTTTTTTTTTTTTGCTTTGCGGCCGCCAGACCGATCGAAATGACGTTTCGGGTTTATGAAATTTGTGTCCCAGTATCCTTACCATCTCGCATCTTCGTTGACAAGACGCTCCTTAGATGCGTGACCACGTCGTATTGTCTCAGGTACAACGAGCGAGATTTTCGATTGATGCTCGTCGATCCCTTCTCGCTTCGATCACGCTCTATTAATTCCGACGAGCCGACGACCTTTCTCGAGCGAGATTGGAAAGTGGTTCCGCGATCTCGAAATATCTCCTGACCGGCCGAATGAATCGTGAGCTCATCGGGAAATGCTGGAGGATGACATTGGGATTAACCGTAAGATTCACAATTCCGCACATATTGTAGGAATCAGCTTCCAATCGCGATTAGACTCTGATAAGATATGTCCCTGATAAGTTCTCTTTAACATCAGTCACTTTTTATACGTGAAAACACTCTGACTTATTTTTCATTCTAGGATATCTTTTATTTTCCTCCTGTATATCTTTCTTTCCATATCTTGCTTATATTTCTACAAACACATTTTTCCTCTTAAGAATTTTTTTTTTTTTTTTTTTGTGAAAAGAAATTTATGTTGTATCGGAATTACTACATTACAAGGATTATAAATTGATGGCTCGAAGAAAATGTTTACAATTATAAATATTATTACAATTAGCAATATCGATAGATTTCGATGAAGAAGTAGAAAGAGAGAGAGGAAAGAACGCAGAGATAACAGATGGTGGAATGTGGGCACTTCCGACCGGTGAAAGTCTAAATAATATCCTAGCTTCTAGACTAGACGGCGGAGAGACTGCGTCATACATTCGATGAATCTCGTCCGAGAGGGGCGAGGGATGGGAAAATACGGCGAAGGAGGTGCTGTCGTAAGAGAAAGTGAAAGTATAACAGAGAGGAAAGGATCTCGTTCCTTGTCTCCTTCGGACGTTACCTCCCATCGAGGAGGCGAAAAGCGATTCCGAAATATACGCGAGAAGCAATCAACAACTTCGTAATTGAGGTTTGTTTTGCAGAAATTGTATTGACGGATGTCCATGCGTCGGAACCGCGAGGAAAAGTTTGAAGAAATCGCTCGAACAGATTAATCAATATTTTACTATGTTATTAGAGCGCCGTAATTATGAGAAATAAAATATTAAAATTTAAAGATATATAAAAATATCATTAATTCTCTTGCAAATTCTCTATTTTTTATAAAGAGATATTAGGTATCTTGAAATATACAGTGTGGGCTCAAACGTTCCGGCCGGATTTTGAGATTTTATAAAAAATTTAATTTTGAACAAAAAGTTTCCAGAATTAAATTCTTCTTATAAAATCTCAAAGGCCGGCCGAAATATTTGGGCCAAACTCTGTATATTTTTTTTTTTTTAGTAACATGACAGAAAGCATTATGGCATATGTGAGAAATTACAGTTTTTCTTCCTTGAACGGACAATCTCAATGGTATGTCTGGTTCAAAATACGAAATTCTTTGTAGAATTTATAGAAAATCGCGAGATTTATGTTTTATTTTTCAAAAGGATTTTCCGATATGAAGAGTATTGGCAGCAAGCACGCAGCTAGCTCTTCCATGAATCATAGCTACGTCGGTCGTTAAAGTTGTTTGTGTCGACGGAAAATCGCGGAAAAGCGAATATTGTCGCGATGCATAATGTATGCAGCTTGGCCAAAGATGCACCGTGGATCTCTTAAGTGGATTACGATCGTCGACCGATTTCCCAGTATACGCAAACTCGCGAGATGCTACCTCATTTCGGGCGCATATATAAACGAGGCGAAACCCGAGAATGTCGATGCATCTTCGTCAACGTCGTCGATCTCGTCGTGCGACAGGGCGAAGGACAGCTGTCGCGCACCGGAAACGATGACATCTTGCGAACGACTCGCGCTCGCTCCGAAAGAAAGAAAGAAAGAAAGCGAGCGAGTGCGTGTGGCAAGCGTCACTCGCGTGACTCGCGCCATTTCCCCAATGTTGTTGTCCTGTCCTTTTCGCGTTTACTGAACCCTCTTCCGTCAGTACGGATTTGGAAAAATTGCGCGTCTTCGATCTTCGTGCGGCAATAATTTGTTATTCCCGCGGCGCTCGTGCGATCCCGAGAAAGCGAGTGATGAGGGGAAGTAGATATGCCTCGGAAATTCTCTCGGTGACATCTCGCGAACCGCGAGAAAGGAGGAATGATCGCTGCGGACAGAAAGAGCGAGAGAGAGAGAGAGAGAGAGGAGGGGAGGGGGCAGGGGAGGGGAGGAAAGAGAGATATCGTTCGTCGCGTGACTCGAGGTCCTTTCCACGCAGGTCTGCAGATGTTGACGACCGCCATTTTTTTCGAGCACGCAATATT
This sequence comes from Cataglyphis hispanica, assembly GCF_021464435.1. Classification (NCBI taxonomy): domain Eukaryota; kingdom Metazoa; phylum Arthropoda; class Insecta; order Hymenoptera; family Formicidae; genus Cataglyphis; species Cataglyphis hispanica. The sequence goes on from NC_065958.1 coordinate 10,737,053, forward strand.
TAATTTAGAGCGGCTCGCTCTCCGCCTTACCTACGGGTCACACTCGGGGGATCCGCGAACCGCGAACGGCTACGGAGCGAAGGCGAACGTGAGCGTCACGCGATGGCCCTGGTAAACACAAAGGCTGCCGGCGCCGTTGCGTACCCTAGGTTATTTTCTCCTCTGCTTGCCCACTTAAGCTCGTCTGTCCTTGCTCCGTCTTCTCGCTTCACGCGACCTCCGTGTTCTTGGCTCTATTGTTTTTCCGATAATTAACCCAACCCTTCCTCTGCGGTCCGCGGAAAAATAATTAGATGTTTTTTTTTCTATATCACGCCGAGACGCTTCGCGTCTCGAGATTGCGCGTTTCGAAATCGCCGAGAGATAAAAAAAAATATATGTATATATAATACGTAAAAGGAAAAGTATTTAAAAAAAAATTTGTCTCTGACTTTTAATCTCGAAATATTTTTCCTCGATTTTAAAGGCTTCCGAAAATGTACAATCTCGGAATTTGCGATTAAAAACCTTAAATACATTTGGAATGCTTTCTTTCGTGGAAGACGCATTATTTTTTTTTTTTCGGGCTCGAAAGAAAACACAATCCGAAGGAGGTCCAGGGAGGCAGGTGGAGAATACTGGATGCGATTCACATAAGGCGAAGAGCGGCGGACAAAGGTTTCCGATGCAGAGAATCGGAAGGTTCCGACTTGCCAGAAGCAAGGAGGGAAGTGAAGAGGAGAGGAGAGGAGGGCCAGATAGATAGATGAGAAGAGAGGAGGTAGGGATGGGTGGGGAGAGGGGGAGAGGAGGAGAAGCAGTGAGATAGAGAGAGAGAGAGAGGGAGAGAGTACGGGCCCCGGCTGGGAGTTAACGCAGCGCCAGGGTCTCGGTCGCTAGACTCAACATCTGTCGGCAGGTGGCCCGTGTTTCGGACATGCTCCGTGGCTTGGGCCCTTTGTGCATCCGCGTGCATCGCCCTAGCCCGGCCGACGCGCACGCAACGCACGTGATCCCCCGAATGCAGCCGCCGCCGCTGATTGCAACGATCTTTCAGCCGGCTGGTTCCTTAACCCCGGGAGGAGATCGGCCGAGATAAAAGGAGACGACTTCTTTCGAGAATCGCCGTCGAAGCTCGCATGCGCGCGTCATGTTCCTCTCGTTGAACGAGACTATCTCGCGGGATTCTCGCCTCGAGGCCTGATTGCGAGAATTCCACGTATTCACCATCGTCGCCTGGCCACGGTCATTAAAATACCGCGGAATTATGGCTTCCTAACGGAACGGCCATTTCCCTCTTTAATTGCGATGCCGTTAGCCGCGTCGCGCGCGTACTCTCGGGAAGAAACCGAGTCGCGCGTGTATAGCCGGGCTTTAATCTTCGCGGTTAGGAGATATACGCTAACTCGCGTATGCACCCTGGGTTCCATCGCTTGGCCTGGCATTAACCACTTTACCTCGCTTATATATTACCGGCTCTCCTCGGTGTTGATTATTACGTTATAAACGTGTTACGCCGAAGATGTCGGCGGTCGGTCTACCGTCTCGATTGCAGCCAGTTTGGTCCGATTAGAGTCAAATCTTATTTAAAATCGTCTCATGTCGTATAGAAATATCGACATTACCGCGTTTGCAATTTATAATGGAGTTATTTCTTTTTATTAATAATTATTATTAATAATTATATTAATTACCATAAAAATCGTAGACTATTTATCGTTATTTAGTTTGATTAAATTCAGAGTCGACATTTCGGTAATATTATTTTTATATTTCATTATTTATTTATTATTCAATTCACGCGTCTTTCGTGTTTCACGTTTTGAAATCGGGGGGCGAACTTCCCTTTTCGCGGTTAAAATAAAGCTAACGGAAATTACTTTTTGCCTCGGCACCATCCCTCACGTCCTTTTCGTATTAATCTATCACTTTGACCGTAAGTTTGTACGTAACTTTTTCAATTTGGCAAAAGGCCATCCTTCGCAGACGAGGTCACCACCTATCGCGGAAGCCGGGCGGCGAAAAGGTTGAACGACCATCCCCCGCAATAAGGGCGGAACGGACAGGCATATGCAGATCATCCGCGATTTCGCGCGTCAAATAAAAGAAGAAAAAAAAAAAAAGAAAGAAAAGTTACCGAAAGTGATAAGAAAAAAATTTTCTTTTCGAGTGACTTCAAGATATCCGTAATATCGTAAGGAAGAGATGCAGAGATTCAAAGCAGCGCGAATGGAACTTGTAATCTCTAGCATAACGTGCGATATCTCGAGCGATCGATATCGAGGGGGCCGATACCGATGCCTTTGTTAACCAAGTTATTAAACTTCCGCCTGACTGGCCGGCGCCCTCGAGAGTTAACGGATAAACGCGCGTAAGATAAGTTTTACGCCCAATTTAGTGCTCGTTATTTACTTTGGCCGCGATTTAACCGAGGGTTTTCACTTTGATCCTCGCAGTAAAAATGAAGGTACATAAGTTATTGTATTTTTATTGGTCCTTACCTACCTACCTATACCTATCTACTCCCGGAGGGGTGGGGGTGGGGGGGGGCATCAGCCACGAGAGAGGGTTGAACGACCATCGTTTCCACAGAGGGGTAGGAAAGGGGAAGGGCAGAAGCAGGAAGTGTGGCAGCAGCGACTTTACCGTCGATCGCTTGATAAACTTGCGCCGGCGAGAAAGGGCAGCTTCGCCGTTTGATGTATGCTGCGCGAAATATTCACGTATACGGCGGACAAAAATCATTGTCTTTTATTCTCTCCCTTCATGAATATTCCATTCTCTCTCTCTCTCTCTCTCTCTCTCTCTCTCTCTCTCTCTCTCTCTCTCTCTCTTTGAAGTCACGGCGAACGAGTGTCTGATTTCGCGATGTGGCATTACATATCTTTTTTATATGTGTCAAATATAAATAATAATATTAGAATTCAATATCATATATAATATAATCAAAGATATCGCGATTTTTCGCATCTTATACGCATCGTTTCTTCGCTTCTTGTTCGTCCGAATTTTCGTAAGATTCTTAGGGATTATTAACATCCCCGGAGATACCTTCAAGCGCGCGCATCTGTATGTCTGAAAATTGCGATTAAGTATCGGTTGCGGGGTCTGAAATCTTGTTGGGGCCGTATACTCGTTTTCGAGGCTGCGTACATACGGGTCGGTTGTCGCGAGATAATGAAGCAGGAGATGAAGGCGAGAGGGTACACGAAAGTAGGAAGGAAAAAAGGAACATATAGTTACACACCGGCCGCCTGCTGCTCGCCTGCAGCGGCGCGCACCGGGTTGCTTTCAGCAGGTGGCACTTTGTAACCTTTGTGCATCCGGGCGCATTGCATTTACCTGCAACCTGCCGGGATCGTGCCACGCACAGGTGCGAGAGTTGATTTCGGAGGCTCGCCGTCGAGGTGTTACACTACGTTCGTCTGGTAAGAATAAAAAACGATACATCGCGCACATCTGGCGGCGCTTGAAGAAACGTCGGCTGTCATTTTTATTTACGAATTCGCCTGGTATCTCGTTTAGCAATAGCCTCCCCTTCCTCCCCCATTAAATATATTTACAAGGGATTTTTTAAATAAAATTCACAGATTTTAAAATTACCATGTTCTTTCAAGCATCGCGAGAATGTCCTTGATTGTATAAAAAAATCTTTGATTTCTCTATTTATTGGTTATATTTTAATGTTAATTTAGAAAATATTGTTTCGTAATGTGTGAAAAAAATGTCATATACAATATTTATGAGTTTTATAATAATAGAAAAAAATTAGTCAAGAATTTTAAGAGAATTTTGAAGGACATTAACCGTCGGTGGTCGTTGCACCTGCTTTCTGCGAACTCTGATAAGTCCTTTAATAAAACATTTGATAACTTTCATCGAGACATCTGCTCGATTAAAAGACACAGGGAGAATGTTAAAAGAAGTTATTGCCATCGCACACGTAAAGTATCCTGATCTTTCTTGCTTGTGTTTTGTTAATAATATCCTACATATCGAACTGTCATTTTACGAAAATATTTTCGGGAAATAGCGCGACAATCGCAATCATAATGCATCGAATTTTATTGTCGTAGCTTCGCTAAAATTATTCGGATCCTTTCGATGCATTCTCGGAAAGCTATAACTATGTCCGGTCTTTGAAAGCTCTCCAAGTCTGACTGAGGAGAATTGCCTTTAATATAGCGCGCGCGATGCACCACCTGTCCCGTTCCCTGTTAATTGCTTGTTTAATCCAAACGCAGTCATCCAAATTAAAAAAAAAAACAAGATAGTGATAGCAAATCTTATCATTTTATTAATTTTTTTATGGGATGTTTAAAATCTTTTTTTATATTGCATAAAATATATATATATATATATTTTTTTTTTTTTTGAAGCTATTGTAGATAATGATTTTATATATTTTTCTATAATTGTTATAATTAATATAAAACAGAGGTAATTGTACAAAATTATCGAATAAAGATGGAATTATTTATAAGCGCACGTGTGTCGATGTTTGGATTTGTTCTCCAATTCGTAGCGAGCATCTCGCACACATCTGGGTACCTTTCAGATATATTCAATGGACAATGCACAATGTCAAGTCTCTTCGCGCAATCGAGTTTCGACCCGAGACTTCCATCTCGGTCGTATCTCCAACCGAGCAGGTGCAAACCTTGATTCCGCAGCTGTGGCCGTGCAGCGAAGAGAATTTTGTACGCGTCCCCGTCTTTTTCTCTCTCTCTCTCTCTCTTCTTTCTTTACAATCTCGGTGAGCCAATGTGGAAAAACCCTCTACAGTTGGGACTTTCAATCCCCGTCTTACGCTCTTCAATACATGTCTCATATCTCGCGACTCTCCGCCCACGACTTTTTTTCCCGACTAGAGCGAAATAATCTGAAATTACTCGACGTATTTTTATTCACTCCGACGCTTTTTAACGCTCGCATAAAAGTCTGTTATTACAAAAATGCAATCTCTGCCGCGCCGACTTGGATATTCGGGTCGCTCTAAACTTTCTTCCACAAAGTGCGAAACTTTTAAACCAACGATATTAAATATTGCTAACCATTACCCCTCGAAATACTAGAAGAGAGATTGTTACATACGAGAGAGTCAATTTGCCCGCCTATAACTTCAAACATTGTTACTCTAATTATGAAGGCCAATTAAATTTTACTTCAGAAACTTTTTACATAGCTGCGAAATTTTTACGCAACTAATGCGGCGCCGTGTAAAATGCAGCAGATTTGCGTGTAAAATTTAAACGATAAATTTGTTAACTTTTAGAGCGTTAATATAAATTGATAATCATTGAAAGTGAGAGAGAGAGAGAAAGGAAATAGGATCCTAAATAAATAAAGCAGATGACATATCTCTCTACCGAAGAGATAATTTAAGGGAAATCAAACCTAAATAAATCTATGTAACTAATTCGATGATTAAAGCCGTCGAACGTTACATAATGCAAATTTGAACAAGATACTGTTGGAGATTCGACTGAAATGCTTGAGCATCTTTAAGAAAACATCTCTCTGGCATCAAACACTCCGAGCCTCAGAGACATACCCTAACATGCCGCTCAATAATTTCTCTTATCGAACCATTCCGTATATCCGTCGACCGGGGCTTATCGATGCGCGATAAGAGTAGAAACGAACCCTCGAAACTGCGCGTCGTCTTTAATGAGTCGTCAGTAGTAGATGTATATCGAGCTATTCGTATGTCTCGTCGGCTCTCAGGTTTTTCCGAGAATGAAAAATTGTTCTGTTGATTTAGGTTCTAAGGCCCGATGCGATCTTATCACGCCGATTATCGGGGAAATATGTGACTGAATCGATCCGCGTCCCTAAGTCAGTTCTCTAAAATCTGCGGCCCATATGGCGGGGCTTCGAAAGAAGCGCGTGTCCCTCGTCCCCATCCCACGAAAATCAGATAAAGCTCGATACATCGATCAATGACGGAAACGGAGGATCTTTGGTAATGGCAACGTCACGCATTTTCAATCTTACTAGCTCGCCTTAGCGCACGTGTTATTATCGTATTTATATATCGTATCGCGTTACACGAATTATTTTTATCCACTATCGGTTAGCTCTAAATATAGACTGAACCCTTTTCTTCCACGTACCCGTGCGGAATTAACGACTCTCCCCCTGCGCAAATAAATAACAACACCTTATTAATCACATGTAAACTTCATCGCTGCGCGGAAATTCAATTTACGAGCCTTGATAACCAAGTTATTTAATATAAAAAGAAGAAAATCTTTTTACAAACATATTTTCTGCAAAATTTCTCATTTTAAACATTTTTCCTATATTTACTTTGTTTCTCTTTTTCTTAAAATTAACTATTAACAACTAATATTGCTTGGCGAACGATTTAATTCTGGATAATCTGACAACCCGATGAAAAAACTCCTCAAACTTAAACAATATTGCGTATGTCTCTTGGGAAGAAAGGAAAATTAACTTAATCGGTTTATTTCGTGCAACGCGCGAGGCGTTTAAGCAGACGACGACCGCTTTGCTCGCCGTCCTTGAAAAAATCGAACGCACATCACGAGTTGCGTAACCTAAATATCCCTCCATCCGTTTGATCGGTCCATTATCCTCATCCCGACGAGCCGTATGATAAACAAAGCCTCGTGGAAACAGCACGGCGATAATGACGCGGTGCCTTGAAGCGCATACGGTGCCTCGTTGTTATTGCTGTTGCTGCTGCTGCTGCTGTACGTATTTACAACGTTCTACGTATATACGTGCGGGCATACACGTGGCTGCTAATAAGCCTGTCACATGTGCGCCTAGCATTGTGCCGGAAAATTGTGAACGATGTACAGGAGACGCGAATGCGGGTACCTTATCTGTGTTACGTCACATGCGTATCTTCTTAAATAAATAACATTTTTCCTATGTACACTAATATCTAATTGATCATGTCGTTTGTATATTTGTAAACTAATGTATATATCTCGAAAACGTGAGTCTGTCTATATCTCGAGTAATTCATGAGATTAATTAAGTGGATTGGTTTAACTAGTCATTTCGATTTCCTAAACATTATATAATTCATTTTCCTAACATTATGTAATTAATTATAAATGAAAGTGTCTTCAAAAATGTGATTATGAATATTCTTACTGCTTGGACAATTGTTGTAAAAGCGTCTAAAGTGGAAATTGGGGGCGCAGCTGGAAAGTAAAATAGCGAGAGCTCGTAGGAAGAAAAACTTCATTTGATATTCACGTGTTCTTCCCATTCTCTTGCATTGTGTACACTTCAAGATCTTTCGAGTTTAACGGAAGGTCTTTCCTTATATTGTGCGAGCTCGGTGGACTATTTAAATTTGCACGAAAATTAAATTTGTAATAATCCTAGCAGTGTACATTCGCCTTTCTTTCTTTCGTTCGCATTCTTTTTCCTGTGTACAGAGAAAATTAAAAATTTTATATACCAAATATTATATACATTCGTGATACATTTTTTTTTAACGAATGATTATCCAAGATGAGAGAAAAAGAAATAGTTTTTAAGAAAAAAAAATTAAAAGATTTTTAAGAATTAAATTTCTCAAGAATGTAAAATAAATAACATTATCAATTTCAAGTCGATCTTAAATCAATAGAAAATTGCTTATTATTAAAAACTTTAAAAGTGTGATGAAACAAAAATTATTGCGAAATTTTGAATCGGCTCCGAATTCATCAGAGAGTATATTTCCGAAAAACAACAAATCTAAAATATTCTATACACAAACTTCTTCGACGACGCTTCTTTGATTCGAATCGCGCCCGATTAACATGCATCTCGTCCGTCGTTTTAATTATAATTTCGACGGTCCTGGCGGAATATCTTGCTCCAAAGTTTCGGGGTACGTTGAGGAACGATCGTGGCCTCTTTTGCCGCTGTTCGGTGCAATCATAAAATTTAATGGAAATTAAATTACGGCGCGCCGTAGCGCAATATTTCGCGCCAATCTTCCTCGCGGATGCGAGAGGAGGAGGGCGCGCAGGGGCGGAAGGGGAGGAACGAAGGAGAGAGAGATATAAGTGGCGGTAGGAGGGGAATGCGGAGCGGGGGAGAGATCCGCGGTGAAAACAAAGGAAAAAAGCGCGAGTCGCTGTTACGAAACGCCAAAAACAATTATCATCGCGCCATAACGCGGCGTAGGCACGTCAATTAGGAGGCGCCAGTAGTTTGCGATTGCGTCCAGTTTTTACAGCCCTACCACAGCCTTACATAATCTCACCGTTCGCGATCAAAGAGTTTCCGTAATTCTTGGTCTAATCAAGCCGCGCTGCTTCATCCTTTCCTCTATTTGCTCTTTGTCTCTCTCTCTCTCTTTCTCTCTCTACTTCATTGTTTCCGTTTTTTCCCTCCCGTCCTTACGGTTTTCTTTGCGATGCTCGTTCTCATTTTTATATCCCCTGAGGAAGATAATATTATTAGAATCTGTTAATAACGAGAGAGTCGAGTTTTCCTCAAAAGGTTTCTTATCTCTAATGATATTTTTATGAATGGAAATATTGATTTTCGAGAATGACATTTCTGTGTGAGAATTTTTTTATAATTAAACTTTTTATACATAAATCATTAGTTTTTGTGGATATTTTTAAACAACTGTATATCTAAATTAGAAAACACGCTTTTAAGAGAATGACCATCTGATTTAATCATATTATAATTGCTTAGTATCCGACACAAAAATAATTCGAGAAATTTGGCATTGATTTCTTTCTCTCTCTCTCTCTTTCTTTTATCTTTATGAATATGCATTACGTATCTCTGCACGCGCGTGTCGACGGAATATGCGCGCAATTTCCCGTTCGATTGAACGTGAGTTGCGGATATTGCATCGATAACCTTGAAATATTCGGAGATACTAATTGCGACGTAGAAAATGACGAGAACGGTGAAATCGTATAATGTCGCATAATAGAATCGCGGCGCTCCGAGGATCTCACGACGAGTTTCTCGTCGCCGCCGGCCGGATTACCCTTCTTTCTCCGGTTGCGCGCAATTCCGTGACGTCGGCGACAATTCCGTTTGCCGTAGATGGTGCAATCGGTGAGTTACTGCGCAATTTGCACGGCATGTAAGCAGCCGCGTACACACTCGCACGTAGATACCCGCCTGTGTGCGTACACGCGTACGTGAGTGAGTGCGTACACGCGCGAGTGTACTACGTCGCGATGGTAAAGATTGATGTCACGGGCCGGCCAACCGATGATCTTGGCCCGATTCCCACTGTCGCTATATCGACGTCCCCAAGTGCCCGGATTTACGCACGTTTTTCACTAAATGCGCATATTAATTGCTGACGCAAAATCGATTCGCACATAAATTATATAATATGAATATTCATAAATCGAATTAACGCGAGACTTTAGAAAATGATAGATATATTAGAAACGTGAAATTGCAAATATTATATTTTTATATATATTTATATATATATATATATATATATATATATATATATATATATATATTTACTTATTACATATATATATATATTTATTTATTATATATATTTATTATATATATATATATTTACATATATTTTTTAGTAACTAAATTGTGCTTACGTTAGCCGCCTCGAATTAAAATTAGCATTCTAAATTATACCGCGTAATATTCCCGTGAGAGGCGAAGGTACATGGAAGGGTTAATTATTACGAGTCAAGTGCGATGTCGGTAAGACTCGTAAGTATTCCCGCGGACAGCGTTTCCCAGAATTTTACGGCATAATTGTGAAACGACGAGGTTGAGATTCCACGTGTTTGATCGCGAGGGGATATTACCGATGAGAAGGAGTACTAATTGGCCTTAGAGGAAAGTTAGCAGCTCACATTTTTTTTTTTTGCGCGCGAATTTTCATGACGGATCGCAAAGTGTCATCGCGTTTTCTAATTATTGCCCAATGTCACGTGTGTCGCATATATCCTCGATAAGGTCGATAACGCGGGGCGGCGACGAAGCGCAGGTGCGTCCCGTCGCGTCCGTTAATTAATGCTAACGCGGCTAACGAGCGTCGGTTACTTTGTAATTCGACGACGGTTTAGCGGCGCGAAAACCGTTATCCGGAATTACCCGAGGATTTCCCCGTTCTTTCTTCACCCGGTGTGTCTCTCCTCTCTCATTCTGTGGCATTCTTTCGGGGCGGTGGGGATCGCCCGTGCGGAGATGCGCCGGAAGACAAACAACCGCGATAAAGAGCCTCTTGATTGTTACCTGGTATGAGTCGCAAAAAAAAAAAGACGTATACTCTTCATTCTTCTCGACTTTCGTTGCTTCGCGTAAATAAAAGCACGGCTGTAAATGTAATTAAATTTATTTTATTTGACGGTGTTCGCACGGTGAGTTTTTCAACGATCGATATTCGATATCATTAATTGAAGTCTCGCGATTGCGTAATATCGTCGGCATTTCATCTAACGCCCGCGCGCGGGCGATATTATACACATGTATGTCGGGGAGAGGATTGAAATCCGGCATTGATGGCGTCATTCTGTGTTGCGTCGGTCTATTCATAGGTGTCTATCGTTCCAACGCGCGGCCGTCATCTTCATTCGTCGGAATATTGACGCAAGAATTCCATAGACTGTAATCGGCTTTGGATTAGTAACATTTCGATCGCTCCGTAACCGGGATCCGGATTTTCTGACCAATGGACAACCGGCGCACAGGTTTTCCGGCCGTTAACCCGCATGCTGTATCAAATTCCATCACGAATTCCCATCTATTTCATTGTATTTTTTTTTTTTTACTATACGTCATGAAACCGAACAATATTTGTAAGCTTAGGATATGTCTCGCCCAGTGGATCGAACACTAGTTTTTTTAACGAAAAATTAAAAATTAATTTAAATTTATATGTATGTATATATATAACATAAAAAATACTTCGTATTGTTGGTTCAAAAAATTTATCGAAGATATAAATGAAAAAATTGATATTTTTTGATCGTGGCTATTTTATATTGGCAATTAATTAAACGTCAAATAATAAAATCATATTTTACCGATCATCATATAATAAAAAATAAAATCATATTTTATCGATCATCATACAATGATATACATATGACAGGCTACATCTACTGTTTCATAAGGCTAGAGTTTTAATTTCGCGACCGCGATGCAAATATCGTTCATTCCATTTACAATCTTGGTGAATTAATGAAGGAACCGCGGCTGTATCGGTGACGCGCGACCGATGGACGAGTGCACGATCGTCCTCGGAATGTCACTCGTTCGATTCGTGATCGAGCCGGAAGCGAAAACGGCTTTACGCAGCGGCGATTTGAACGCGTCAAAACGTTTTGAATTCCTGCAGTCGGACGTCACGCCTCGCGTTTCGCACGCGCCGCTCGTCCCGCCACGTCACATTCCGCGCTTCTATTTCTTCGTTTTTAGTTTTTAATCGGATCGAGTTGACATTCCGCGCCGAGATGACTGCCGCGCGCATCTGTTTGGTATCCGATTAAATGTTATTTGCGGGAACGTGTTGAAATACGCGAAATAAACACGCGCCAACGAGGGAGGAGGGACCACACACGTGTTCGATCGCATGTATATCAAACATACGATCGCAGTTAGCAACTTATTTTGATTCGCGTTTGCATAAAGCGGTGACGGAACGACACCTTTGTCAGCGTCGGCGCTCTTACACATCCGCGATTACAATTTAATCCACTCTATATATCGTCGTAATGCGCAATTGAAAGGGATTTCACTCGATAAAGCTGTCAAAGAGGGAAGAGAAAAGCGGATTTACGCGGCGAGTTGCCAGTTCGTGAACGTCATGTAAAAAAAAAGAAAAAATAAATAAAAGGAAGAAGAAGAAGGAGGAGGAGGAGGAGGAAAAGGGAGAAATTCACCGGCGATGCACGCGGGTTCTCCCCGCAATAATAATTTACCACCTCTAATTACATCCACGATACTTTGCCCCGAAGTGCACTAATAACCCCGGCCGGCGGCGCCAAGGGCAGCTGCGCCGTTTTACAAATCTCGCATTTACATTTACGACTCGTAACTTACGAGGTAGCGGAGCGGAGCATTAACGATAATTGCAGCCTGGGTTACGCGCCGCCTATGTATATCGTTTCTGATAAATTCCACCTTTAATTAATCCGCGCGAGCTCGCCCCTTCTTGATTCCGTTTTCTTTTCCCATCCGCTGCGCGTCCGCGACACGCTCAGCCCATGTTCAAGACATCCGGTGAACGCAATTTCCGTTCGACTCGAAGGATCGTTGAAATTAAGCGCGAAACCGATGCTTCACCGAATGTAATTACGCTCGTATTATGATCGCGTTTCAATGGCCGATGTAATAGTCGATGAATTTTTGAACGAGGCCCCGCACAACACGCATACGAGAGTGCACAAGGGCAGGAGGAGAAGCGAGACGACGACGTCCCGCGATGTGTAACGCGACCCACGCCCGGAAAGATCATATCAGCTCCGTTGCGGCGTCTGGCCTTGAATCGATATCCTAGCGATAAAAAATGGCGGTTGACGACCGACCGAGCGATCGTCGAGGCACCACGTGTCGCGCGCAGCGTGGCGTCTAGACGAGATTGTAAAGAAACTGCGGTCGCTTAATGCAATTTCATCCCGATGACGGGATGTGCATCGTTCGTACACACTTCTCGCATACGCAGAATCTAACTTCCTCTCTCACTTCTCGCAATTTTGCAGCCTCTCGGATGACATCGTCCGTCTGGTTTCAGCGCCGTCCGACTGTGGAGGAAACGGCGCGAGTTTATCTCTTTCCCTTTCTTTCTTTTTCCTCTCTTCACTCTCTTTACGACATCCGGCGTGACTTTCTTTCCTAGTCTTTAATGGCGAGCATATCTTTTATTTCGCGCCTGATTGTCGGCGCGATTGGTTCGCGTGTTTGGAAGAGGGTGCGAACGTCTCGGCGAAAGTTAGGAGGTACAGTTAAAGAGAACGCTTATTTTTACAACTTCCTCTATACATTCTCATACCGAGATTTTTACGTCAACTTTTAATGACGCGGCATAAAATAATTATGTAGATTTAAAATAAAAATTTAGCGTGAATATCTCGTACTTAATTATCCTCAACTGTGCGAGATGCTATAATTTTACATATTCAACTTCGAACAGAGGATACAAAACTTTTATTACAACAACAGATATGTAGATAACTTTATTTTCCTAAAATTTGCTCTACAAGCGATAAGTGATTTTTAAAATTATTTATACTTATCGAATACACAAGTAATCTATAACGTTTTGTGTACACATTTTTACATTACATTGGCATTTTTAAATAATCTTATAAAAACCATTCTTATAAATCTCATTTTTTATATCCAATATAATATGATTGAATAAAAAAATAGAAAAATGATTATTTTAAGGATTCGACTCGAGGAAGCGTCTTTATAATACGATATTCTCGATGTTTGAGAATGTTGGCTAGCTTATAGCGTTGGCGCTTAAATTTCTGAAGAGAATCTCCGAAGCGCACGGTGACTAGCCGGCTGTGAAGATAGGCGCGCTCACACATAAATAACATCCGCGTGACGGAGTTGCATCTCGATGCGCACGATGCAACGGTTACAGGGCCTCGCGCCTATATGTATGTTTACGCTTATATAAATATGTGAAGGAAGAATATATACGTGGCAACGTTCCCAAAAGACGTAGGATTTTTTGTCGTGAGGTTTCCAGCAGTCACGTACCTCGTACCTGCTCTCCGGTAACCACCTGGAGTCAGCGCGTGACGCTTTCTTTCCTCAGCGAGTACGCGTGCTTTCTCGCGAGCTCGTGATTTTGTGCGCCCGTCCAAATGGGAATTTCGAATGCCGATCGATTCCGCTCTCGAATCGCGTGGAAGAGGCCCTCGCCTTTAAACAAGACGCCGCGCGAGAGTCGGAGTCTTTAACAATGCGAATTCAATCTTGGCCGATCGCCGGTCTCGTAAAATCCGATGACTCGGAACGGCCGAGAACCGCAACTCGCGGCGATCGCGGTGTCTTGAGATATTCATACCTTCTCGAGGATACATTGTGGCGGGTAAGATCGGCTTCTTTGAGACTCGCACAATTCTCTCTCTTCCGTTCCGGACCATCGAATCGCGCCTTCGAGATGTAATAACGTACACGTACAACGACCACTAACAGCCGCCACTCTTCCTCAACTAATGCGATGTGTACCAATGGCGCTCGGCGGCTTAATGGAATTCCATGTTCCATAAAACCGTGAAATTGATACTAAAAGGCAAATATGTACATACTGTAAACGCTTTCGACTGGAAGACGAGTATCGCATTATGTATATTGCGCGAGGCGGCTGCCGCCTCGCGTTGGGAATCACCTGAAGCTGCGGACCCCGCGTGTCTGTCCTTAAAATATATCTCCGTATGCTCCGCCGGCAGATTTTAATGGGATCTTATGCGTCGTAAAACGATGCAATCATTGCATTACGTGAAAGCGTGGATTCGGGATATGAACGGCACAAGTCGCGCAGCTCACTCTTTCCTCGACCTTCGTCTGTCTCTCGGTGGACTTTAAACACCAGCATTCTTCTTGCTCTCGAAAAAACACTGAAATGTACGGTATTATTTTCTTCCGCTTGGCTTTGGGAAGGAAAGATTCGTATCGTTTGTTCTTAATTAATTAACTTTTCAATTTATTAAATATACATACATACTAAATATGATAAAAATATAATATTGGCGTAAAAATTATATTAAAAATAAATTATAAAATAAGCTTCATTTGTGTATGAATATAAATGGCATTTCGGAGCTTGTCTAGCATCATTGGATACTCCCAGGATGGCTATTACTCGTCACCTAGATTACAATGTATCGACGCGTGTACCGCTTAATGGAATGTCATGTACTATAAAGCGACCAAGTCGATATTAATAGGTGAATGTGTACACGCTGGGGGATCCAGAAAATGAACGACGAACGCGATTCCTCAGTAACATTAGTTACTGCTCGCATTACGCGAATTCTTAAGAATATAGAAATTCCTATCGCGCAATTTTGCAAAATTCCGTTCTTCGCAAAACGGTAAAAAAACGCTATAATAATTAAGAGATGCAAAAATATATTATTTATTTATATCTAAATATATATTGTTTTTTTTTGCTTATATTGTCAATTTAATAATATTTTCATCCATTCACGTGTGAATCTGATACATTTAAATAGAAGCGTCGAATCGGATGTTACTTATACGTGCTGGTCTGATCCGGTAAATCAACGCAACGTTGTGGCACGCAATTTTTATTCGGTTTGCTCGCAATTGGAGAGAGAAAGAGCACGGCGAGAGCGCCTCTTACTGCATAAAACAAAGCGGAATAACACGCGAGCCAAGGCGCATTATCGAGGCGGATGCCGGGGATTCCGTTGTACAATTCGCGAGCCAGAGGAGGGAGGGAGGGAGGGAGGGAGGGGGCGGCGGCAACATCGATATTGTCGAAGGCAAAGGAAAGAGAAACAGACAGAAAGCGAACGAGTGGCGCGTAGGTAGCCGCAAACACCACGGACGAGAGAGAGAGAGAGACGCTCCAGGTGAGGAAGGGGATGAGGCTGGAGGGATTATAGATGACGAACGGAGAGGGAAGATAGACCGCGAAGAGGGAGGAAGTGCGGGGACAGCGTTAGAGTAAGGAGCGCGAGGAGCCCCTGAAATTCCGACGTCGTCGGGCCGCTTCTCGGATTCCTTTGTTTGGTCTACGCTCTTCGCAAGGGAGAGATGGATAAGAAACGACGTGCTGGAAGGCCGGGAGAGTTTCTCGTCTCGTTGTCGGTTGGTGGTCCCCGCCGCGGAGACGAGCGGTATGCGAGAACCGGTGGTCTGGCGGAGTGGGACCCGCCGCGGGCCCAGCGTCGACGCGAGGAGAGAGCGAAGAGGCGGGGGGGGGGGGAGGGCAAAACGGGATCTGGCGGGGCCTGGCGTCGGGGACGTGATCGTGTGGGGCGCCGCGGTTGGAACCGTGGGGGTCTTGTGAATGAATCTACCTGATCCCCTCTTCTCTTTCTCGCGTCTTCTAGGGTCTCTGTCTCTTTCTTTCTCTTTCTTTCTCTCTCTCTCTCTCTCTGTCTCTCTTTCTCTCTTTGCTCTTCCTCCTTCCCTCCTTCCACCGCGGCGAGACGACGCGGCGCTTTTGGTGAGCACTCCGATTTCAAACTGAAATTCTTTCACCTCTCCTCTCTCATCTTCGATCTCTCTCTTAACCTTCTCCTTTTCTTCCTCCTCTTCATTGCAACTTTCTTCCCGAGCTATCTTTTTTCTTCCTCTCTTTCATTCCATCGCCTCCTCGGGCGCTTCTCGGTACTGCGTTCGCAGGATGATCGAAGATGGGTTACGGAGATGAGACAAACCGCCCGCGTGGGAAGACTGTACGAATCTTCGGCACGTTACACCGCGTATCGTCCAATGCAACAATATTTTCTCAGCGTTTTTAACGTTCAAACGCATATTACAATCTTCGATTAGCCATTGATAATCCAAATGTCATTCGTTGCCCAATATGACCGACGAATTCGTCACATTTTTCACCGACGAATCGCTCCATTTGCGAAACGCGTACAAAGACCTTACGTCGGAAAAGTTCTTAATTTTTTTTTTTTTTTTTTACGGAGATCTCGCACTCTTCCTCTCGAATTGTACTAATCGCACCGCGGGAACTCGTTTCGGCGTAGTATACGAGCGCCATTCTCACGCGAGGCATTATTGACTTTTTGCTCGTGCTGTGAAGTGGTCCTCTCTTCCTAACTAAAAAGGTGAAGCTGAGTAGGAGTGCCCTCCTTGGGTTTAATGCCGCGCGGTGATCTTCTGTGAATGAATATACCTGCTTGCCTGCCTGCCTGCGCCCTCCGTGCGTTCCACGTTTTTCTTTTTGCCCCGCCGGTCCTCGCAGTGGCGGCTCTTTTGCCGCACGCTCCTATTTCAGACTGGAATCCACCTATACCGCCCGCTCTCGCTTTGCTTTTCCTCCTGTCATTTTTTTTTTTTTCCAATAAGCATCAGACTTCTCGGTATTCTGTTGTAGAAGTGATCAAGGGCGAGGGCCCTGGCCCCGCGTGGGCAGGGTCAATATGAACGTGTGAACGCAGCCAGAGGCAGATTGCAAGAAAGCACCTGTTGACTGGTAACCGTCTCTCTCGCTTTGCCTCATAAATTTCTTGACGATGAACGCTCCATGATGTACGTCACATATTATATGTGATATATGCTGTCATAAAACATATGCTCTTAATTTTGATAAGAAGCGACTTATAAGGGAATCTTTAACGAATATGGAATTTCTTTTTTCATCGTAAAGATTACGGGGAGGAAAATTATTTTTTGCAATTTTTTATAATTTTTTATAATTTAAACTTTTTTCTAATTTTTTTTATAATGTGTATACTTGATATTAAATATCTTGATTTTAAATATCCTGGATAGTAAATAAGTCTTGATTTAGAATTCTGGAAGAAAAAGAAATTTAAATAAAGCATAAGCTCTTACTGTTTACATTTTAGCTCTTTAATTACAGCTTGAAATGAGAAAAAAATTAGTTATTACTTATGAAAAGATTTGACTAAAGCGCGTGTGTTTAAAGAATCCGCTATTAAACATAAAAGTAAATTAAAACATTTTATAAACACATCAGTTAATTAATCATAATTTTCGAGTTCATTTTTAAATCAACATTCTTTATATCTGATTTGTGACAAATGACATTTAATTATTAATTATTTTTCTCTCTTTACGAGTATCACTATACTATTCGAAATCACACATTTTGTTATCTCGTGGGCAATAAATTTTTCTGTAGATCTTTAATTCCTTGCGATACGAGAGCGAGCTTTATAATCATCTGACAAATCTTCCCTTCACTTCGCTTTTCTTTCGGCTACGCTCGACCTAATCTCCATTTTCCCGGTGAGCGTCCTTTTCGAGATCGTGAATTATGGACTTGCACGTAAAGCCTGTGTGTACACGTGGACAGATCTAACTAAATGGTAATCGACGACGATTTATCTTCGGTCTCGGTCGCGCCTATCCCTCCCACTTGGATATTTTCATGTCAATGTTCGATCTGTGTAAGAGGCACCTGCCACTTGTTGAACCGCTGGAAAACCGCAGGAGGAGTATTTAGCCGATAATAGAGAAAAATCGCTATGTGACGAGCAGCTGTCGCATAATCTCGAAGTCAAGGATTCGTTTTGAAAAAGAAAAGCGGATATCATTCGTGTCGCAAGACATTTCAAGGCTCTTCTAGTCGATTCTCGTTTTTGATTTCAAGACCGGAGATTGAATCTAGAACATCTTTGCGACACCTAGTTTCGTAATTAAACTGTAACGACATCTCCGTTTTATTCGTCTCGCCGACCGATTTTTAAAGTCGATGTTAATCGTGGCGGTCGTTTTGTCCCGTCCGACAGCTTCGCTTTGGTTCCCGATCGATACTTCTTTCCTTCTTTACGCGCCACTCGAGAATGACTATCGAAACTTTCATCGCGAAGTATTCTAACGATCGTCCTCGCGGAAGAGAAGTCCTCGGAGAACCTGTCTTCCCTCTTCCTCCCCTCTCCTCCCTATTAAAGAAACTCTCGAGTCTTATTAAAATTTTCCGACCGACGCCGGGCGTCTTTACGTCTACCTGGCGGTGGCAACTCGTCGCTCGTCCAAGAACTCCGGACATTTAATTCCCGATAATTGCTACCACAGTCACGGACTCCGCGGGGCTCGACTTCAAATTACTGCGACTTCGTGCCTACATCCTTGCACCGTCGTCACCGTCTCAAGATACTTTCTCAAAGGGTTCCTTACCGTTTCTACCTATCTACTATGTACCCCTACGTCTTATAAGCCTTGTTCGCGCGCGCAATCGCGTTTACATGAGCGCGGCGGGATGTACAAAGCCATCTTCTTCTTCTACTTGAAGCCGGAAAATTTATGGCCGGTTTATGCTCGGGCTTCGAAAAATATTGTTTCTTCTAGTCGAGTTAGCGATGGCGTGGAAGGGAGGGGTGGAGTCGAGAGGAGTCTCGGAAGAACGTGAAAAATTGCCTACGAGCGAGCTCGTTCTTCCGCTACGCTATAGCTTGCGAAACGAGAAGAACGAGTCGTTGTTACAAAGATCCAATGGACCCCTCGAAACTGTCGCTCTTTCCATCATAGATCGCTTCCTGGAGAAACGTCACGCCGTCTCCTCTTTGCTGCTACTGTGAAAAATATATTCTCGCGCGAGGGGAACATGATGTAGATAAACGTCCGATTTGTTCACTCGTGAAACTCATTTTCCTGAGTAATTATCCTCATAAGATATAACGCTGTTCAAATTATGAAAAATGGATAGTTTTGAGGTAATTTGAAAATTTAGAAAAAAAATTTAATGATTTTATAATATATGATAAAAGATATAAAATGTATGTATAACACTACTATACACTATATATAACATATAATACAATTAAAGAGAATTAATATTAATATTTAAAAAATTTATTCATTTATTATTTATTAATATTTAAAAAATTTATTACGCACAAATTATTTTTTAAAATTTAATTTAAATTTAAATAGTTGATTATTTTTTTTCCTAAGAAAAGTGAAATTGAATTTTTAATTCGATTTTTTGATTAACAATTTTGTACGTAAGGCAAAATTCAAGGCAAAATTGGGAACGTCGTATTACGTGTTGTTTACACGCGGTCGCTTTGTTATTGTCATTTATGGCGAGCACACAGCTAGTGGCGCGCTTCGCTCCGTGTGTTGTTATTCTTTTTGTGATCCTTTTATGATTTCTCTTTTAATTTGATATATTTTAACTAGAATAAATCATACATTTTAACTAGAATATATTGTCGAAATCTCTCTTATATTTGATAAATTGCTAATTAAATAAAGGAATGTTGCTAATTACGCGCGTCTACACGATAGCGAATTTTTAACGAGTACTTAAAGGCTCATTAAAATGCAAGCAGCAACGTTTCACCGGACGATCAACCGGCGTGTGTAAACGTGCACATACTATACAACTCAATAATTATCTGTTCTACTCTTACCAACGTAACAATTTTTTTTTAAAGACTCGATTTCTCTCTCTCTCTCTCTCTCTCTCTCTCTACGTCCGGTCTTTTTCTTGTTTCAATTAAGTTCGTAATCCTTTCCTGTTTACCAGCGATATAAAATATGAGAGTATGTCGCAGTTCGAGAAACGCTTGCGAATTAATAATGATAAATGGCAAATAAACAGAGTTTTAATTCCAATGATAGAAACGTATAAAAGATTATAAAGGGTCTGGGTCAACTATTTGAACTTTGCAATAATCATCAATTAAGATAAATAAATAATTAATTCTTGATGACATTAGTTTGATGATTAAATAAATTTAGGCAGGAGATAGGTAGCAAATTATTTTTATTTTTATCGCGGTAAATCTTCTAAGAACATTGTAGACCACACAGGCAAGTGTTAAATATATATATGTATTTTAATACTCGTTAATTATTTATTTATTTATTTATTAAAGAATTTTTTTTCTCTTTTATTCTTAAAGCTGATATTTTCCTCTCAACACTTCCGCTTGTTTCGCTTGAGAATAGGATGTAACCTGCTAGATTGCGATTATTCCTATTATAGTCTGTCGACGGAATCAGCAAATCGTAAGCATTGTTTACAGGACGTGACGTAATCATTATTCCCGGTATTATTAGTGGTTACCTTCGCGTTTCTTTTTTTCTGATGATTCACGACAGGATGCATCGGCTTGTCAACGGTTAACGGTACCAACGACGCATATCACTATAAAAAAAAAAAAAGAGGGAGAGAAAGAAAGATACGGGAGACGCCCGTTCGTTTCCTGCTTGCCCGCAATTTCCGCGTAAGAATTGCAAACTATTGTCATTCTCGCTGCGGCGCCTTCGGCTGACAATAAGAAGAAAATAGTTAAACGATGAATAATTAAATGTTGAAACGTGTATGCTGTTGTAAACGCTCGTTTCCTCTATCGATTCTGCTCGAATGCGAAGCTGTTTATTTTGCTGCTTTCGAGCTATCTTAACTTTTTAAAATATATGTAAATATATCTCGATCTGACACATGACAATTAAATATGTAATATAATTTCTTCTTACGAGAGGGACAGAAAAATTGATATTAATTTCTTTTTCAATATGTTATTTTTCCATTCTAATGTCTAACAAGCGTAACTGAATGTTATCTGACGATATCTCTCTCCGGATAAAAAAAAAAACGGACGCTCCTAAAACAACAACTCATTTTCGGCCGATAATTTACTGCGCGCCGCGGAGGTCCAGCGCCTCTCTCGTTTCAAATTTCCGAAGTGATCTGCCTTCCTAGAAAATCGCCGGACATTGCCAGGCGATCCTTTGTTGTCAGTAGATTAAAAAGGAGCATCGCTTCTATTTCTGCGTTCGGCACTTTCGGCCTACTCGTCTTTTTTTTTTTTTTTCTTGACTAATCCGTTGAGGATTATCCTTCTAGTTATTTTTTCTTCTTCTTCCTTACGGGTATCTCATCGTCCTTAGAACCGCTCGTGCAAAAGAGGCGTCGCGATAAAGAATGATGTTTCGTGAATCGGCACGTGACTGGAAGAACCTAAAAATTTCAAGAACTTTCTGGATGATTTAAGAGTGGAATTTAATGTCACTCTTGAACTGCGGGTAGATTTCAACTATTTTTGCAAATATTTAACTAGAAACTATATGCCCAACGATACGGTAAATTGAATGGAATCTTAAACACAATCGTGGTCATCATGGCAAGAAAAGCTCGTAATATTATCGAAATTTTATTTTCGTTTCGCGCTCCGTATTTTCCGTAACATCTCACGTTCCGTTCAAACCTTTACGTGCCAACGTTAATTGTCGTGAGTTCGCTTCACGAGATATCGACTGTCGCCAGTAACAAACGGACGGAGAAAGAAAAAAGCGATCGAAGACGACAAATCGTCGAGACCTCGACGTGACAATTGTTACAAGAGGTTGTTGTGTCGCATAGCGGCAATAGAAATTGTTCGGTTAATTCCTGGTCGCATCCTACGTGTCATGCCAATGCGAAAGCACCGTTGCAAAAATTTATCCAACGAAACGATAAATAATTTATTTGTCAAAAAGACTGGACGTTATTTTTACGTGCAGATCTTTTGTTTTTAAAATCGTTAATAAAATAGATATAAAAGAAAATAAGGAAAGGGAAAATTATGAAAGTCGATTTTTTCTTTCATACATGAGAGAATCAAAATTGTTCGTATATGTATCATATAATTTTAATATTCATATTCCATTTTTATGAAATAAATTCCAGATTATTTATTTAAAGACATTTTTATTTTTACATTTTAAATATATCCCAGATATACATGTATATTGTATGTTTATTGTAAATCAATTATCTTTCTATTCACAGATGGAATTTTATTTATTCGTTAAACAATCGCAAAATTTTTACATATTTCGATCGTGTCGGCATTTTGTTTTTGCATGCTTATAATTGCAAAACTACGAATTTCTCTCTTTTTTTAACTTTTAATTTAGCTTCTTTTCGCCGTATCACGACTAAACGTTCGCGATCGACGTCATTCAAAAATAAATGTAATTATTCTTGCAAATTTGAATCGATATGCAGAGCATATTTTGCGCGGCTATGTGCCGTTTAAATTCGACATGTAAAATACTATCTCGTTGTATATCGATCTGGGAACATTAATTGCCGTGATGCTCCAATTTTTAGTTATTGGCTGTCACGTGCGACGGTCGTACGACGGGGAATAGAAAGAAGGAAATAATTAAAGAAACGTCGGTACCACGCTTTCCGTTTCGCGGCCTCGCGATTAAGGCTCGGTTAGAATGCTAAACAGGGGGAGGTTAGGCAATCGATTGCGATGTTTAACCAACGTACAGCATACGCGAATAAATCTGACGTTTATCCACGAAGGAAAGAAATCTCGCGTCATCTCAATTCTTACACTATAATTAGACGACTTCTTTTATGACTATTTGTTTTTTTTTTTTTCCTCCTAACACAACGACGTAACGGCGAGGCGAATTTATTCTGAAAAATATAGTTAAACTTTATGCGTGACGCGTAATACGAAGCCAAACATATGCAGAGGGGAAGTCCATTCTGCAATTTTAATATTAATTAACACGTAACGGATAACATAATTCCGGGAAAGCATGAGGATATTTACATATCTTTTTACTTTTCGTTGCGCGATTCGTCGATATCTATTCCATGCAAATCCTCGCGCTTTTTTCGCATGAAACGCATTTTACGTGCGCGGCGTAAGTATGTCGTCGAGTTTAAAACGAGAGAGCCACGTTTTTCCCTTTCTCTCCCTCTTTCTTTCTACGCCCCTAGATCTCTTCGAGGGATGCAAAGCGGGAGAGATCGCGCTCGTATCTTTTAGAACTAATAAATAGAATTTCTAGAGATAAGATTATATATCCCCGTGAGAAGAAAAACGGTTTTCGTTCAATTCTTCGTGCCGACTTCCTCTCTCTCTCTCTCTCTCTCTCTCTCTCTCTCCCCTAATTTCGATGCGTCGCGTTTCGCCGTCTTGAGCTGCGTCTTGGGAAAGATCCACCTTCCATTATTCGCGATGCGATTACAAGACGCTGCGATGTCTCGTAAAAATGTCGCTGGACACATAATATGTTTGCGAAAAAATATTGCCGGCAGAAAACGCCAAGAACTGCAATGCCGTTCGGACAATTCAATTTCGTTCTGTCCATGCATTTATTCTTTTCTATTTCTCTCTCTCTCTCTCTCTCTCTATTTTTCTCTTCGTCTTTTCTCGGCGAGTTTTATCAAGTGACCTGATCGCTTGCGTTTGCCGATAAATATTTTGATAAACTCTCTGATTGTTCGTCTTTGATCTGTGTTTGTGTATTAATTCAGGAGATAAAAAAAAGATTACGTTCCGCCACCTGACTGGAAATTTATCGTTATCCGATTCTGTAAATGGTCTCATTGAACTAGATTAAAGACTTAATTAGCAAACTTAAATCGTTTAATTGTATAGAATTATTATTAAATCGAGAAACACGTAGATATATAGCGTGATACAAATAAAACATGCTACGTTCCGATTGTCTAACCGCCGGAAATTTTCGTAATCCAAACCGAGGGGGGAATAATTGGTTCCACTAAACTATTAAACAGACTTAATTAGTGATTTTGGATGTCCTAATTGTAAATGTGAGGCGATGTATTTATAAATCAAATTAAGTATTTATAAATCAAAAGATTTTGTAACGGATGCGGAAACAAAAAATGAACATTACAAATTAACGTTGGACACTGTGTAGAAACAGAATGAACGTCGGCACAATTTTTTACGCATTTCCTTTCGCATATATTTTCTTCGTAACACATTGCGAATGATTCGGAAGCGGAGAAAGGTATTCTATATATAAATATTCCATATAATTAATTAAGTCTGCATATAATAAAAGCGATATGATCAGCCGCTTTATCATCGCGTTTTGCGCGAACGCATTTACAAGCCCTTACGATTTTAAATTTCGATTCTCGCACGCAACTTCATTTTAAAAAGACTGAGGGAGAAATCTAGAATGCGAAACATATGCATATAATTATCGACCCCTTTATTATTTAATATTTTCAACAGTTCGGCACTCGTCGACCGTACCATTACGTAAGGAACGAGCACTTACCATATGTCAGGCTACTTAAGCAAGACTCGTAGATAACGTTAAAAGCGGCGTTCCTCACATAGCGTTTGTTTACGAGTTTAATAACGGAATACTTTCGTACATGCTGGCATTATAGCCTGTTCAAACCGACGTGATCAAGGATACCAGATACATGTATCTGGTGTCTACTATCTATCGCGATACACGCATCTATCCGTTTATTTAAAAGTTTGTCATATTATCGGGAAATCGCATAGCTGCGGGCGCGCCTCCGTATAAAAAAAAAAAAATAAATATCATTGAATATCATTAAAAATTCCATTCTAATTCTCAGTTTTTTAATATACTCATAGAAAAGATTTAACAAATAAAATAGTCATAAAGCTGTTTTGCAAGAAAACCTGAACCTCAGACTATGTATAGATTGACATTGAAGATTGAAAATTGCCCAAGCAGGAAAAAGAAATTTTAGTTTCTTTTCCGATGAGTCAAAGTCCAGTCTTCAATCTTGAATCTTGAATTTTCAATGCGCAGTCTGATAGAGGCTTAAGAAGGGGATCTCGTTGTGGACGGCGACGCGGCGCTCGACTCCGTGGACTACGATCGCGAGAGACCTTGAAAGGCACGCGAGGAATCTGGCTCGCCGCGTACATACATACGTTCTCGGCAGAGTAAAGCGGCGAGTTTCCTACACTCGTGAAACAGAGCGGCGAACTGAACTCACGCGCGCTGGTACGTGCGATTAGCCGGTATTTCGAATTAACTAACGACCACCAACGCGCGTCGAGTCGCTCGTTAAAGTCTCGTGCTCGCTCCGCGCGCTCGAAATAGCCTCTCGCGGATTCCTTCACGCTCGCGCGCGCTTACGCAAGCGGCGCGGAACCCGCTTGAAAGAGAACGAGGAAATCGGAGTTATCGGTGCGTTAAGATACAGGAACGGGCGCATTTTTTGACGGAGAAACCGAAGCCGGTTTCTAGAAGCGATAGCGACCGTTGCGCTAAATTAAAAATCCGCCTGTGTCTCGCGGCTTAGCGTGATCTCATCTAAGAAACGCTGAGATCACAGATAAAATCTAAGGATATTTGAGATTTGTATTATTTTTTTTCGTTAATATATATAATTTATACATTTTTTACGCAAAGAAGGAGGGAGGCCAACAAGAGAAAGAAATAGAATAATTTTTTATATAGTATCTTTATTTACTTCCGACATAAGCGTCCTAGAGAGAAGTGGTTTTTTCGAGTTGCTCTAAATCCAAAAGTTTTATCTGGACCACTCGACGTATACGGTTATACGACTGCCAGGATGTGGCTTTGCAAAACGTTCAACACAGTCATCGGGGAATTTTGAATGAATCTGCGGTTTCTTTCGGCACGATAAGCCTCTCGTTTTTCGTCCCCTTCCTCGTCCGACGAAGAACTCCTGCGAAAGCGCGCGCTCTCGTGGTCCCGTGATAAGCGCGGCTGATAGCGGAAGAACGTATTGGCCGGATTTCTGGTCCCGCTGGAATTTCCAGAGATAGATTTTTCCGGACGTTCAGATCCCCCAAATGCGCGCACATATATATGTTGGTTCGTTCAATCGGTGAAAGAAAAAAAAAGTCCTGATTTCTGATTATCACATAAAGATTATTAATGAAAAGAAAGTCTGAACGTAATTTTTTTTTTTTTAAATATGCGTATTATTTTTCTTAGATTTTAAGGAAATTATTGAGTAAAATAAACAATAAAAATTATCGATTTTCTTTTCATGCAAAATTCATAATTTGAATGCATTTATTATTTTTCTCGCTTTACTATTATATTATAAATTATTTTCTTTTCCTGTTTTTCTGAAATAATAAGATTTCTTCTATCTGTAATAACGAAAATTTATATTATAATAATACAATATTTGATGTCATTTACCTTTAGCGAAATAATTTTTCCATAAAATCGATTTCCATAGATTTATTTTTGTTTACATGAGTGAAACTAGAATTTCATGAGTAAAAAAACTGTGTTGATATAATGTTTGCTTAAAATAAACAAGCCGCTGCCTTTGCGACTAATTACGCTGTTCGGCGATCCGTCTGGCGGTTCGTTACAAAGTCACGATAATCACTGGTTTGCATTCGTCGCTGCTCGTCGATCGTTTCCGAAGAAACATTTGCCCTCTGGACACGTTTTGAGAAGAGAAAAGGCGGTGCGAGAAAAGAACTAACATTAGAAGGAAGAACGCGTGTAGCAAGAGTGTCGCGTAATAATAGAAGCTCTGTAGATCCGCTATTAGAACGTCATTAGCGTGTCATTATCGCAGGATAGCCGAAGGCGAGGAACTACGCAAGCGTGTGTGTCTTCCGGCCTCTTAAAAACGAAACTTTAAAAGGGTTAAAAAGGCAAAAGGCATAGAGGAACTATTTCAAATAAGTTCTTTCTCTCTCTCTCTCCCTTTATCATGTCGAAATCTATTTTTGCTTTCATATAATGATTGTTTTATCTAACGAAATTTAAAATCAAACAATCTAATTAAAATTAAAATCATATGATCGACCTGGCATTAACTATTTTTAGCTTGGAAATTTTATGTTATTTGTGATGACGCGGAAAAATTATTTCGACTATCTAAAATATTTATACAGAATTTATACACGCTTAATTAAACGGTAAAAAATATGCTAGAAACACGCACATACACAAACAAACACATAAAATATCGAAATCTTTGTTATTCTTTTCGCTTGTCAGGTTAATGCGTCGTATCGTTGAGTATTCCCCAACCTCCCGACACTTTTAGAATGTTCTCTCGTCAATTCTCAGAAGCCAACACCACTGATCTAGATCGCTTAATCTCGTGCAATCTAACATAAACAGATAAAAACGTTGCGTTTTACACGTTCTCGCTTACGCAGCGCGTAGGAACGCAGTAACGGCGATGACAATCTCCCGTAAACACTTGATTAAATGACGCACGATTGTTTGTCATCTGGCTAAAAAATCGTCGAGTCTCTAGTCGAATATTTTTATTTTATTAGGTCGATTGTGCTTCTTCCTCTACGTTATCCTTCTGACTTTTTATTGTCATCGTAATTTTTTCAATTACCGTTAAAATTATTAGTACACCTCGATCTATCTTATTAAGAACCAAATCATACGTTACCTGATGTAATCTCTTCATTCCGTTTGATTTATATCTCGGAGATGTTGTATTATTATTATTACTATCATCCTCATCAAAATTACGAAACGCGATCATGAATTGAATGTAAAGAGGCTCGCCACATTTCGATAAGTACTCTATCTCTACCTGCCTATCTGTCTTCCCCTGCCTTATCCTGTTATTTTGTCCACCTTCCGAAAGTGAACGTCGCTTTCGAAAACCAGATTTCCGGCGTTTCCCGGCCCGGGCTGCGTGTGTTTCGTGTTCCTCGAGAGCGCTATGAATCAACGTCGCGCCCGTTCCTGCGACATTTAAATTTTAGATCACGGGGGCGGCCTCCGTGCGCCCGCAAACTTCCAGATTTCACATTATAGAGGCATATACGACGGTCTGTTAAGTCACGTTTCGTCGATATACAGAGATTTTATAAATACGCCTACGTATAACATTGTAATTTAAGAGCGCCTCGACTTTGTGAAGAAATTATTGCTGTAAGACAGCTAAATTACTTGACGGATAAAAGGACTCGTGCAATAGCCGCTCGTTTTACGACAAGTTATCAAATTCCTAGCTTACCTTATTATTAGCTCGATCGTATCAATGCAGATTGCAGGGAGATTGTTGAATAATTTTTTGGAATTATGAGTTTTTAGAGAGAAATGTATGTACGTATATTTATTTTAATTATGTATACATATTCAACAAATACGCATGAGTTTAATAAGAAAATAAATACACGTCAGTGTATATAACACGATTAATACGCGACTGGCCTGATGTGTGAGATATTCTAAGATGCCTGGAAAAATCCAGGTTGCTTCAATATTGACACACCTTTTAAGGGCCCGATTACACCACTCGCATACCTACACGTTCCACACACAAACCGCGCCGGCGTAGTATTTTTTGTGTACTAATTGACTAACACGTACGTTCTCCGTGATATCTCATCGTAATATCCTGTTAAATTCTTGAAGTTTCTGTCGCACGATAATGTCGAATACATATTTTAGCTTCCATATTTTTTATAGCTTGATATTTTAAATTGATTTTAAGTATTCTATTTTGTTGCTATGAAAGTTTCAAATATATTTAAAAAAAAAAAGGATACATATATATTTCACACAAGAAAGTTTTAATATAATTTTTTTATATTTAATTTTCCTCCAAAAACTTAAAAATTATTTTTCATGGAAATGAGATTATGAATATTTTCTTCTACTGCCTTTTAATATCTTCTTACAATTTTTCTAGATATTCTCTATAATACATGTATGTATATTAGCTTGTTCTAAAATACTTCCTAGCATTCAATGTTCGCGATTTGTCAGCGACATGATTTTCGAGTATTTATAAAAAAAAAGCGAGCTCGACATTTCGAGAAATTTATGTAGAAGCGATAATTCCGTCGGGAAGTTACATCGCTTATAAAGAATTATTGTTGGATAAAGAATTTCTTTCTCGGTCGAGTGGAAACACTCGAACTTGACGGCGAAGTAAAAAGTTGCATCCGATCGTTGCGGTTACGGCATAAGGATGCAGCGGCGAAACGAGCGGTTGACAAAATCGCCGGGTTTTACGCCGGCTGTAAGACGGCAAGCGTTTCCGCCCCCGGATTTAGGATACTTTATCGCGTCACGTCTCCGCCGGCCATGCTGCAACGAAAGTTTGATCCAAAAGCGCGGAGAAACTTCAACGCGAACTTTTCGCGACGATATTATGGGAAGGCGACTTTGCAACGGGACGCGATTGGAATTTCTCGACGTGTCGTTCTACGATAGTGCGTCGTCGTTGTCAAAAAAGAAGACGCTTCGAAAATATGCCGGCTCATTCCGGTGACATAAAGGCGCCACAAGCCACGACGACGCGGCGATAGTCTTGATAAGCGATCATGCGTGTACGCGCCGTGGGAAGTCCGCTGATAACGGCGTGTTATTGTTGCATGTGTGCGTACGTCGTGATGCAATCCGTGCCTGTACTCGTATTTACGGAGCGCACTTTACGGCAAAAGCTGCACAGAGTATGTGTGTGTGTGTGTGTGGCCGTGGCCTATTCATTGTTTATTTAAATTATTATTGTTATTCTAATATTCGCGTCATGTACACGGTATTATAATATAGCGTGATAGTTGACGATAACGATAAGCATTCACGATCACCACCGACGCAAATGCTTTAATGTCTATTTTTGAACGGCTAGCTCAAATGAGCAATAAAAAATCGGTCGCGATGGTTGCCGAGGATAAGCGCTGCCTGATTTATTTTTAGAAATCATAAATTTATGCGATACTATTTTCAGCGCCATTTTTTTAAATGTTTCGCGTTATTTTTCTCGTAGCAGTCGCTAAAATTTTTCTTCTTCATTAATAAAAATTTCGACGCTTTTGCTAATGGAGATTGACTGTTCATTAATATAATTTTTAATTACTAAAAAATGAGTATAAATAAAATAATAATAAATAATGAGATAAAACAAAAATAGAAACATCTCGCTGATGATTATGCACCTGGCTTTCAGAAATTTAATTGATCGGACAATAATTTTTTAGCTTTTCTCAAAATTCTCAAAATAATTTATATAAATAAGTGTCGTTGATAAAAATTAATGTCATTGTTTTTTTTTTTTATTTTATTTTTTTTTCAAGCAATAGTTTACTCCCACGCTTTCTCAAATCGCGAAAAGCACAAGAATCGCAATCAGCCTTCGTTGAAGGCGAGGAAGATGACTCGGTGATTTTTATTGTTTTACATATATGTGCGCATTTGAGAAACATTACGATTATTTTCGCTATTGTTTTGCGACATTCGAAATTTTCCATCTTTCGTAAAGCATTGATTGTCGCGCGTCGCATCCGTTTAATTCGCGCGTCACACATACGTCAATCCATCGTGGAAGCACACAAGCCTGTTATATGCGCCATGCATATGCGTAAGTCCGATTGAGGATCCCGGCATGTTAATGCCGTTTTCGCGGTCACCAGGAAATCGGTTTTAAGTATCGACGATTATGCGCTTCGTCATTCGAGCAATTCGATCGAATGCTTCCGTTAGAATCCGAACAATGTGATATCTCCAATTGATTGGCGACTTATGCCATTTTTTGACTTTTCTGATTAATTTAAACTTTTTTATTGACAGAAATGAGACAGTTAAATAAATATAATTTTTCTTTTTATCTCCAAAATTTAACGAGATTTTTTTTTTTATCAGACAAAAACTATTATTACAGAGTTACATTATGATGTTAACAATAAGGCAAATAAGGCAAAATTTAATTTACCGCGTGCGATAGGAAACTCGAGATTGAAAATATTATTTTCATCATCCCTCCCTCTCCCTCTCCCTCTCCCTCTCCCCTCCCTCTCCCCTCCCTCCCTCCCTCCTCCCCATCGTTACTTCGCAGAAATCAACCGCATGGTGACTATCTCTCATAGACACGTGGATCAGTCACGAGTGAGCTGCGTGATCGATAAATCGTAAATATTATTTTCCACTTCATATTGTTTACGTCGATACATCTTCATAGACCACAATCTTAATCATCGCGTGCAAGGAGGCGGGATATCAGCGACATTAGTTGGGTAACATCAATTTAACGTTAATATATCTTTCACAATGTAACGTCAAATACTTTTATATAGATTTGAATACATGATAGAAAACATTTCCAGTTCTGTGACGATGTAATGTATATTAATTGCTTCATTTGAAATTCGTATAAGAATATTCGATGTTATTTTGATGCGCGACAATAACGTTACGAATATGTATACCAAGCTTAAATAGGTCAAAGAAAAAAAGAAAAAGAAAGAACAAACGAAAAAACGATAGAGCATTGTTAGACTTATTTAACGTTGATTGAAAGAATAATTTTATTATTCATTTTTTTATTTAGCTCAAGTTTAGTTTCTCGAAGTTTGCACAACTGTCACAGGAAATTGTTTCGAGCAAGGCTATATATATATATATATATATATATATATATATATATATATATATATATATATATATCAGAATCGTGATTCAATTCGACATATTATATTTGTGCGTATGATCCAATCGATACCGAAATAAATTTCCGTGAGCCCAGACTTGGATGTTACAGAGTCGCAAATGACGCACTTTTAAATATGCACGAGAAATCGAGAGTATTTCTCGCCTCGAGTGTGGAGAACCGCGGCTGGAGTTTGCATAAATTAAAGATGAGCTACGGTCGATCGGAGCGGAGTGACTGGGAGGATTGAGGTACGGCAGTGTCTGGATCGAGGGGGATTTAATGAAGTACACTGATGATGCGGCCGATGAGACGCTCCTGTTCGGATTTGAAGCTTCCTTTCGCGATGGTTAGCAGGTAGAGAGCGGCGCGCCGGTAGATATCGGCGCCGTTCAACAGGTGGTTCGCGATTGTCATCACATATGTGCGGATTAGCCACCCTTTCTTCTCTCTCTCTCTCTCTCTCTCTCTCTCTCTTTCTCTCCCTCTCTTGCTTCCTGGTGTGTTTCACGAACGCGTGAATGTATCGACATCAATGCGCACACACGTTGGTGTGGCAAACGCGTATGTTTCCACAGGCGCACGAGAAAGAGAAGCGAAAAGGGTGTATGAGCGAAAAGAGAATGAAACAGAGAGAGAGAGAGAGAGAGAGCATGGGGTACTTGCAACGCGGAGGAGGTGAGCATATGTTAAGTTTAGGATGTAAGCGCATTCAAGAGATCCTCGCCTTTTCGCCGCGTCATTGGACACCAGTTGCGCGAAACGTTGTCGCGGCGTCAACCGCGTTGTTGGAAACGACCGCGTGACAGTAACGATCCCTGAATACGGCGAGAAAATTTGGCGAGATAGGAGAGAAGCGCAGTGTCATGCTGCATGAAATATCGTCGTTGAGGAACGGCGCGAAATTCTCTTCCGCACGCGACACTACTCGCTATCCTTGAAAGGGATATCTTTAATTTACGCAGACGCTCGTGAGCCTTTCATCAATTATGCGATGCACTTCGCTCGCGGCAGGTTTCGCGTAAAACATCTTTTTTTTTTTTTTTTTAAAGATGAATTATTAATTCTATCCCATGAAATGTATTATGAATTCTTAATCTTATTCTATAAAGTATATTTTTTCCATGTATTTTAATTTTTCGCTATATTTTAATTACATTTAGATTACACATACGATAAAGAGAAAAAATATATTAACGATGACCTTGGGGATAATTACATTTCTTTTAGTATGCATTCTGATCTTCGTGCTCGTTTGCAATAAACAGATCATGATGTACAATCCGTTGGAAATTCCAATATTCACATCCAAGCCTTGAGAGATGTCGCACGTATGCTTGGACGGAGAAAAACTTTTCGATTTCAAAGTTATACGCGTGCTTTCCCCGTGAAATACGAATATCCGAGAAGCGGCGAAGCGAGCGCTCCCGGTAATTGTGAGGCGTTTTCAACCCCTCGAGATCGCGTCGCGGGACAGAAAGGTGAGGGTGGAAGGGAGGGAGGGAGTGATCGGTATAAGTAGGGGGACGCGTCTTCGCGGAAAAACGGTACTCCCGGCTCCGGATAATCGATTTCAATTAGCGAAACTGCCGCACCAAAGAACATTCCTCGTAAGTACCTTTTCCGCCGAGGAGCCTCGAGAGCTCCACTTCCGCGCGCCACCGCCATCCTGTCGATTTTAATTGGCGAAATTCCCGAAATGCCTCCACGATGGTCGCGACTCGTTGTCGCGCTTCCCCTTCCCATCCTCCTGCTCCTTCTTGCCCGTGACTCCTCAAAATTTCCTTGAAATCGAAACTAATCGGGAACACCGATGCCGATTGGAGAATACGCTTTCCCTCGATCATATAAAGTGTTATTGCTGGCTTTAGTAAAGTTTAGATGCATCGAAGAGTCTACGAGAAATATTTGCATAGATAGAGCATACTATTATGTATTTCTATTAATTTTTTTTGTTTGATTTTGAAATACGTGTAAAATTTTCCGTTGTAGGAAAAAGAAAAACATCCAATGATCGAGAGAGTTGATAATAGAAAATATAATGGCACTGTCTCTAATGATAAAAATCATCATTTCTAATATTTCTTATTTTTTCATCGTAAAATATTAAGTATTAAATGGAAAATAATAAAAGATTTTAGTCGGATTTTAATGGAAAAGTTTTTTCGCAAATTTTGTTGTCGAAATGTGAAAAAAAAATTTATTTTTGTTCCTCAAATATTTATTTAAATTATTCTACAGATTTCTATTATTTGCTCAAGATGTTGGCTTTATTTCAAAATTATAAAATTTAAGAACAAATTGGTCTCTCGTTCAAAGGATCAGTATAGATGCAGTCTGAAAAAATTCAGATCGATAATTCGAGCACATGGATAAATTCGCGATCGAGTAGCAGTGGAGATTATTTTACGCTTCTCTATTTCATCTGTAATAATGCGCGCGGTCGTGCCATCGATCAGTTTCTCAACTCTGTCGAAAGAAAACGGTCGAGAGAAACGTAGTTAACTGAGACGTGCAAATAACTGCGCAAAGCGCGAGCACGGAGTGTGAACTTTCCCCTTGTAAAAAGATTAAACATCGTTAATAACGGATTAAAGGGGCTCTCCATCACGTGCTAAGGCAAATTCTTCTCTATCATTTTTTTTTTCTCCCAATTTTTAACTCTTCTCTAGTCTTGTAGAATTTCAGGGATTATTTATATATAATTTATTTCATTTTCTTTAATTAGTAATTTTAATTTCATTTTTTATTACACTGCGCCGTAAATTAGAAAAACAATAAACATAAATCTTCTTCTTTCATCTAAATCATCGAACCGAATAAAATCTATGTTTGAAAGCAATATTAAATTAGCTCTAGAAGTGAAACTTGGCAGAAGGCTCTTTTAAAGACATTGAGAAAATATATTTAAGCAAACGTATAATTCCATATCTATTATGCAACGTGTAAAAACATTAAAAATCGAATTAAATTTTACAATCTATAACATAATGTTTTTATTTTAAGTATTCATCGTATATTTCTTTTTTCTTTTTTTTTTTTTCTTATCTATGATTTCTCTCTCTCTCTTTCTTCTTTCTTGTTTTCATGGACAAAACTCGGGAATGAGAGAGAAAATCTTCCACGTACTCGGCACTCCTGCAAGCTTGATAAACCTGCCGCGTAATTGCCACTATGGAGCTTTCCTCTCCAAAACCTCCGGTCAAGTAATCGATTCGAATGGAAGGTGAGGTCGGGAAGACGACCAAAGAAAGCCATTGGTAAATCCGATCAATGCGAGCTATACGTCGCTGCTAAGGCTTCTCAGTACACACGGAAAATCAATGATTTTTATTGGTCGGTGCAGACGGCGGAAATAAGTACAGGACCGAACGGCTAACTCAGGGGAGAGGGGCGAGGAGACCATAAAATGGCCCGTTTATCGTGCTTCAAGAAAATCGCATCAAGTATATCATTGAAACGGCCGAACCCGTAATTCTAAACGACAAGTGCTTATTTGCTAGACACGTGAAATTTATATTTTTATAAATTTGTTAAATTAATATTAATTTCTTTGTAAAATTATTATTATTATTATTTTGTTAGAAGAAAAGGCTTCTTTCTTAAAAAATTGTCTCTCTATGTAAATAATTTTACAAAGAAAGCAATATTAGTCAAAAGCTTAAAATACAAATTTTACATGTTTGTTTTGTAGATACTATGTTGTGTCTACAAGGATTCGTGGAAAAACTAAAGCGACTTAATGAGCTATTCATTCACTAGACATTTTCTACATAAAGGCGAAGAGAATGCTACACATAAACAAAGTTTCGCAAGAAAAAGGTGCGAGATCATTTCGCGGAAGGTGCACATAAGAGAAGTTACGATTGCTTTTACGCGCGTCTCGCTTTAAAAGCGCGCGTTCGCCAGAAACATTTCGAAATCCATGTCTTTCCCGCGAAATCGCGGAAAAAACAGAGTCCAGAACAAATAAACTTTAACGATGCATGCTTGATGCATCGCATAGGGTGATTTATTTATTAAGAGTCAATGTCAGGACATTTGCAGCGAATATAATAATACGGAGAAAATGTTTCTAAAATTCTAGAATTTTTAACATTTTTATCATTTTATATTTTTTCACATTTTATACATATTTAATCATATTCTCTGGTCTAGAACTAATTTAAAGAGGAAGGAAATTTTTCTATTGACTAAAATGCGTTCTATAAGTTATTGAACACGAAGGCTGTGACGTATGAAAAGAGAGATACAAAAAATTTACGTTTGACATTTTTCACTTCTGATAATGCGTGAAATTTTACGAGTTTTAATTTTGATGTCGCCGTCGATGACGGAAGAAGAAGAAGAAAAATATTTACCGTTTCTCCTTCGACAAAGAATCAAACAAGAATCTTGTTCGGTCGATTTCAAGATATCTATGTAAATTTATTTTTATGTATATATATATATATATATATTTACATACATAAAAAGATACTGTTTCCATTCTTACTAGCGCGCATTCTTCACGGCTGCAAGAAGAACGTTCAAGAGAGTATTCGCTTTCAATAGCACATATGCTTTGCGAAACCTTCATTCAATGAATCATGCGTTCACGATCACAGTTTTGCGGTACTCCTTCGTGAACGTGCGAATCGAAAGGAAACCGTTATCGTCGCAATAATATTTATTATCGCGCCGTTAGTTTTTCCTTTCCCGTCCGCGTTGATTATTATCTAGTCGGCAATTAGGAATCCGACGAGTGTTTGCGTGCTTTCGAAGAAAGTAAAGATCATTATCATCACATTTAGCTTTCGAGTGGCCGTGCCTAAACAAAGAAATGCAATCGCTCGCTGTGACGCAATATATGTGCCACTCTTATATTACCTTATCGCTTTCGAGATAATGCATGTCGATTAAGAAAGAATAATATCTATTATTTTTTATATTTCTGCCACCTATCACGCGTTAATTTCATTATATAATGGAGTACTCGAAATTCCGTCTCTTGTAGCATCGCAGCGACTGCTCTTTTGAGAAGCTGATGACTATCAAATATTACGTTTAATGTAGCGCGATTTTTTTTATTCCCTTCATTCAAGAAGACTGTAAGATAAGTTGCGGATGAGTTTTGCAACGAACTTACATTGATAGCGATCTACCGATCGTCTTTCCTCACGGATCTGATTTCTTTTCCTGTGCGAGCGGCGTTTCTTCGTACAGGCCATGTGCTGAGTCGTATAGGTTCAGATGACCTGAAATGCTGAGAGAAATAAATCGAAAATCCTTGAGGATGCCTCTTCGTACTAAGCAATTCTAAGGGAGTTCTATCACGCATTCCGCGAATAACGCGCAAACATCCCGTGCGATATTGCTCACATCGCAAACGACGTCCGTTCCGTTCGAGGAACATGATAATTTTTTCGACATGATGGAAGGGAGTGACTTACTTAATCTGACTATTGATAGTAATGGGAATTTATTTATCGGTTACGTGTGTGTATCTAAACGCGCGATAGATTATTGACATATACATTTAACATCGATAGATTCTAGATAAGATTGGCAAGTCTAAGTTTTTCCTCCGCAATAATTATTTATTATGTAAAATTTATCGATCGCATTTTTAAATTTAAAATGAATAGATTTAGCCCTCTTTGTTACGCAGACCTAATATATTTCCTCCGTCTTTTTTATTTATTTGCATTTTTATATTAATTTATTCGCGTAAAAAAAAATGTATACTCTCAAACTTATCGTTAGCTGTCTTAGCTGTCTTAGCTGTCAGTTGCTGAGAATTGTTCGTGATTAGTAAACACTAGAATGTACAGTTAATGACGTCTACACGTGTTTGTTTGAATGCATGAAAAATACGATAGAATTAGATTCCTTTGAGCGTCATACGCGATAAAGCTTCTTACGAGCGGCCAGACATTCCTACAACGTATAAGTGTGTCTGGACCAACAGTCTAGTTAAGTGCGGATATATCTTTCCCTGACGCAATGAGTGACCCAATCGCGTCATGGGCCGATGATGATAGTGCCATGCAAATTAGGCGCGCGTTCCGGCCGGATAACGCCCGATTGTATGTAAATACGATCGGATTCTGACAGTAGATCCGGATCGGATTGGGATCGCGTTCCGCGCGCGCGGTCCTCACAAAGCCGGATGTCGTCGGTGTCGCCAAATTCGGGGGCTCGATATCCGGCTTATCATTATCGTCGATACTCCGTATGTACATACGGATCCTCGCGATTCGAGATTGTTGGCGAAATAACATGAGAAAAATTCTACTATGAGAAAAGAAAAGAAAATATTGCGACCTCGATGGATTTTTCTAATTAAAAGATTTTATTCAATATTATTGATGTTTTATTAAGATTGTTATAATTGATTTTTCTGTCATAAGAATTAAAATTCATATTGAAGTAGATATCGAAACTGTTCGAGTTGACGACAATTATATTATGCCATCGAAAAATAAAAATAAAATTAATATTAAAAATAATGAGTGATGAGAGCTTGCAAAGAATTACCATCTCGATATAAATTTATGCTCGTAAATTGTTTTCATAAAAAAATAAGAGAAGATGAGGAAAGAAGGACACACATATATATATATATATATATATATATATATATATATATATATATATATATTACATTTCAAATATTTTTTAAATCATACAAATGCATATTATACTACTATTGGATTATATCATCATTATTATTATTACGAAATAAAAAAGATAGAGAACACAATAATATAATTGCAGCATAAAAAATTGCAGATGCTTTCTTCTTTGAAAATGCTCTTCTTATCATTTAATGTATTCGATGCGCTACTTAAATTGAATTAATGTACCGTTAAGTATATTACGTTGCTTTTAAGGAAATGGGAGAAATAACGATTCGCGTTATACGGTTCGCAGACTTTCTTTCCTAAATTCGGAGAAACTCCAGGCGCCAAAACCGGAGGGCCGAAACCAACCTCGGTTCCAACTTGTCTCTCGTTTCTCGGTGGGAAAAAGGGGAGTAACAGTGGTGTGGCACAATGCAGCCAGTAGGACATGGACGTATATGTACGGACGATGCGCTCGGGGGAAAAAGCGCAATAGACGGGAACGTCTTTTGCGGGAGCGCGAATGCACCGTAAGCGCCCACGCCGTCATCATCGCCGCGTATATGCACCCACGTGTCCATATAATCGGTCTTATTGTCTCGCAATAAGGCTTTCAGCCTTCTACGGATTAGCGCGCTTGTTGGTTTTACGCCGCGGCGCATGTCTCTTCTGTTATATTCGTGGGCGTGCGTGTTTCCACGAAGGAGAGAGCGATGCACACGACGCCATACCGCAAGTAGGCGAGCACGTGTCGTATGTGGTGGTATGGCATATATTTCTCCCACCATTTGTGTCTTCACGGGCTCGCCCAATTTATCGTCAATTTTTTTCGATCCATTTTTCATAATATTTTAGAGCCATTTATATGATCGTCTGGGATCAACGCTCGATTAGATTATTTTATAATAAAGTATCGCATATTTTTTTTTGACGAAAAATAAAGAAAATACATTAGATTGAAAATATTAGCTTATACCCTTTAAAAAAATGTAAAAGATGACGTCACAACTTCTTCTTCGAAATCGTAAATCAGTAAATATACTAGTTATCTTATATTTATCTTATCTCTCATATGATCGTAAGTAAGCATTAATAAATTACAGAATAAATTCCTTGGAAATCGTAAACTACGAAATCTGAATTATCGCAGTTACTTTCGATAAACGCGATTGCTGATCGATCGCGTCAGCGAGTATCTATCAAAATATTGACTTCCTGTCGTCGATAAAGCCCGACATTTCCTAAAATTTAACTGAGACCGCTTATCTTCGCGCGTTTATTCGCGAACATAATCAGCTGTTTCCTGCCTAGTCATGCGAACCGGTTTTCACCGCAAGTGCGTTTACTTTATTAACAACCGTAAATACCGACCGAAAGTGTCTTGAAAAATTAATGGCGTTTATCGAAGGAACTCTGAGAGAATAACAATTAATAATTAACGATGGTACTTGTATTAGAACGTAATAAATATATTTAATGATACAAAGTGATATATATTTATTAATATTTTACTTTTTGTTACTTTTAATTATTACTTTTAATTTTATTATATATTATATTTATTATATATGTAATATTGAATAATATATATAAGAAAATATTTATATCAAGTATGTGAACAAATTTACAGAAAGAGAGAGTTTACAAATTCTCATCATCTTTTTTACATCTTAGAATTCATCAGTTGTGTCATTCGTGTCAAACCTCTTAACACGAATTATTTATTTTTCTTCGATAGAAATATACGTTTTATTCTCACGAACGTTACAGTAAATACAACTGCCAATCGCGAAAGCTAACTTCCGGATTCAGTATATACACGTAGAAAGGAGCGATATTTAAAGTCTATTAACACCTGGCTTTGAAAACCGTGTCTTTTTTTTTCACCCAATATCCATCGTTTCGCCTGAAAGAGCTGACCACCTACATAATCAAATAATCGCGAGAAATAATGTACTCTACAGCTCTCAATTGACGCCACGAGCGGCCTCGGCAGTAATTGCGAAACCGCAAAAAAGGACGAGAGGAAAATAAACGAGAGGAAAACGGGCTGAAATCCCGGACGTTAGGGAAAGAGAGAGAGAGAGAGAGAGAGAGAGAGAGGGCGTCGCGTGAGTCTCCAAGATACCGGAATATTCGTGGAACTGGTCGTGCAACCGAGGAACTTCCGTTGTGCCGTTGTTTGCGTAGATCGTTTGTATACCAACAAGTCGTGAACTTGATCCTGAAATAGCTGGCCGCGTCGTCGTAACGGTAAAGAAAGAATGAGGTGCGCAACGAAGAGGAGAGGGTTGACCACCTGTATTCCGCTTGGCTTTTAATCCTCAAGAGCAGAACAAAAAGATTGACGGTCTCTTTTTCTGTTTTACATTTTACGAGAAAATTTATTAATCTCTGTTTTCTTATCAGAGTAATGAAAATTAAAAACTAATTTAATTTTTTTTTTATAGAGAATTATACACACTTTTATCAATTTTATATTAGAGAAATTTAAACATTGTTGCGCTCTTGTGTTATAAATTTATTTGTTTATTTATTTTCTTATTAAACAGGCAT
Organism: Cataglyphis hispanica; assembly: GCF_021464435.1. Lineage (NCBI taxonomy): Eukaryota > Metazoa > Arthropoda > Insecta > Hymenoptera > Formicidae > Cataglyphis > Cataglyphis hispanica. The sequence goes on from NC_065958.1 coordinate 10,777,982, forward strand.
ATCTGTGCTGATAAAAAGATGTGATATTTAATTTCTCACGATTCCATCGAGTATCCAAAGATCAATGAGTTTCATCGAAAGCTATCTTGTTGATCTTTGCGGCGCACATGAGCTCCGAGAATTTTCTAACATTGACACGTCAGATTCGGTGACGTAGCAACGGCGCGCGATTATCAAAGCGTTTCCTAGATATGCATATACGTATCAACCGTTTTGTTGCGCAGATGTGTTATTACGTGCCCATGCCAGAAGGTTAGTTATCATTCACGTGATACGATGAGTTTGTAAAGCTCTATAAGATTAGCACACTACGCGCCTTTCGTAACACGGTTCGTAAACAATCCGCGCGATATTTTTCTAGCCAAATTGCGGAAAAGCGGCGCCTGTCCCGCATTTATATACTGATTCACATGTAAATTCGCGAAATTCAATTATCAGAGGCGACGAATCGTCGTCGTCATCCGACTAAAACCAGTTCCAGTTGCCTGATGATGATTCACGGTTTCAAAACGTTTGTTAGATCCGTCGCCTCGTTCACCTTGTTGACGCTGACAAGACATCTTTCGGCGACAACAACGCAATTATCACGTGGAAATTACAGGGACGTAATCGTGATACGACGACCTCGACGATCGCTCGTCATTGGTATCCGAGATTCGAAAGCAATACCGAACAGCGCTGTTCTTAATTCCGCACTTCGTTAAATCAACCTTAAGAAAGAAAAGTCGTGGTAAACTTAATGATCCATGTCAGCATGAGTCAGTATATTAATGAGTCGCGTATTTTCTAATGTGTAGATTTCATATGATTGCTTATAAATCGCCAATTAAAATTTTTCAATATAATCTAAAATAATTAGAGAATTTTAATTCATTTTTTTTATTTTTTAGAGACTTGTTTCTATCAACTGACCGATTTAATCGACACATGCGCATCGTTGGCGTATGATAGATTTATTAACGGTCGCGTAAAGATAACAGGTTGTTTAAAAGATCATCGTGAATTTTGCGCGTACCTAAGGTACGAAACAGCAGATTCCGTCTCTCCGGGCCGCGTGTCGGAATCTCAAAAATATTTTTCGGTCTTAAACGCGCGAGCAACAGGTGCAGCCGCTCCTACGGTCCATTAAGGTGTTTACACGGGAGACAAGAACTTTGAACCGTCCGGTTTAATCTCTTAAGCGCTTCTCCCGGAGTGCCGCTCGCGAGAGGAGCGGGAGGAAGAAATTCGAATCTCTCTCGCTCCTCTCTCTCTCTCTCTCTCTCTCTATCTCCACTTCTTTCCCGTTTCCCTTGACGTGATTCTGAAGAATATTTATGAATTATCTCGACCCATACAATGTGCTCTCCTCCGGGTTCTCTTCGATGGTTTCGACCTCGCGAGAGTTTACAGTCAATACGGTTTTTCGTAGAATTCGGAAAACGAATCACGATATTCCATTAATATTGCGCAGTAATATTTTCTCTCTGAGGCAATGTTGCGTCGTGGGATCAGTTTTCGGAATCTTTCTCGTGTTTATACGATGATCCCTCTTACACACATCCGTTTAAATATAGAAAGATTTGGAGAATGTGCGCGAAAGAGAGAGAGAGAGAGAGAGAGAGAGAGAGAGAGAGAGGAGCGTGAGAAGGTCTTCATGTCTTCCGGGTGATACCGGTATATTTCTGCCGATCTTAAATGATGGAATATTCAAATATTCCAATACCATCGGTAAAAAAATTTAAATTTGCTTTGCCCATTAATGTTTTACCGCGGCAGCTTTTAAAGAATTTTTTTCGGCGAGAAATACCAATCTTATTTGCTTTAGATATTTATATATCTGTTATTATACATATTTTTGTTGATTTTTAACTTTACATATTAATGCTCATCATAGATCTTAGGTTTAATATTTTTTCCTTTCATTAATACTTGTATTTATTCGTTTGTATGTACGTATGTGTATATAGATTCTTATTTAATCACTGATTTATATTGCTTTGACATTGGTAATGTCGTTGAAATAATCTCTTCTGTTTGAAATGAATTATTCACTATTTTTGGGCTGTCTTTTGGTATAATAATTCTTGAAGTATACTTGAGAGAGAAACGATTTATCACACAATTACCTTTTATATCACTACGTTATCTTACTAGATCGGAACGTGTATCTAGTGACATAGCACTCTAACGATGTTTGATTGTTATAAATTTCACGGCTTTATTGCAATTATTCTGTTATGTTTGAGAAAGGCCAGTAATCGAAAAGAAGTATATCGGGGCCAGTTATCGATCACGCACACACGTGTCGGTCTAGACAGATTGACACGGTAACCTATCGGTCAGTCAATAATAGCGAAACCTTAGCGCGGATGTTCTTATGCCTTGTGAAACGCCATAAATATAACAACGAATCCTATTTGCATTGATTTAGACGACTTTCCGAGTTTTTGGCATCTCGGGCGAAAAATTCCATACAAGACACAGTGCGAGCTGTTAATATGTTTTTGCGTTAAAGTTTCTCTTTTTTAAAACTTTTCTTTTTTATGCTTTGGAATCATCCAAATTAATAGAACGTTTCGAATTTGTAATAATTAAATAATTATTTATTTATTTTAAGAATTAATTTTTTTTATTAAGAAAGGCCTGGAACGGATCGATGACATTTTACGGTCATTATTTTTACAACTTGTCCCTCATTAGTAACATAAATAATTTAATATTCTTACAATTGTTAATAATATGATCATTAGTGACATACTCAAATATAATACTCGCCAAGTTGCCTTCTACAATAGCATAGGATATACAATAGCATAGCGTTCTATAATAAACTCTCTTCACGTCCTTCACGTCCTGTAGAGAGAGTTTACATCGAGGGAGAAATTTTTTTATTTTTTCTAATTGTAAGAAAAATTGAGGGAAAAACGTACTACGAGATAGCCGCGCTTTCTCCGTTCCGTTAAACGTCACATCGGCGAAGCCTTCGAAATGTCGCAACAAGACACGTAGCTGTCACGTCGACGATACGATACGGGACTTTGATGCGAAGGAGCAGCAGGCGTCTCGCTTCGTATTCTTCAATTCGACCGCGCGGTTTCGTTAACGGGCGACACAGTCATCCGTCATCCGGATTCGGGCTCGTCGTCCAATTAACTGCCGTATACGAACGACTTCGTTTCATCTCGTCGCATTTGGGGCTTCATCTCGCTAACTCGCTCTCGTACTCTCTGTTCCTCTCTCCGTCTCTCTCTCTCTCCGCGAGTGCAACGTTGAAACTCGGACGCCTTCGCGATTCATTCATCATCCCGTTCACAGCGAAATCTATATAACTGGAACACCTTTCATCCATCACGCGTCCGCCGCCGCGACCCGAGATCCGAACGACTTCATCCGGTTCTCTAACGTGATCTCCCGCGCCGCGAGATCTACGGCTTTGGGCCGCGATGCTTTTCTCAGACACACCGTTATTAACATCGCATTGCGCTCGTTGACGATTCCTCGCGATTATTTTAGGTATCACGGTATGTACGGTCGTCCATGGTTCGCATTGCGTCGGGAAGGATTCCGATATCCGTCCTTTCTTTCCTCTCTCGTTTCCGAACACGAGGCCTCTTCCATTTCCGTAACAATTACTTAGGAATGAAGCTTGGAAAGTATACGTGCAGTGGGCGAGGCGAGAGGGAGATTAAAGATGTCCGTGGAGAGGAATCCTCGTCGCTTGGACGAGCGGCTAAGTATCCGCTAATTTATCGCTCCCTGCACGCGTATCGCGCGGCGCTATTAATTCTGCGCGCGAGCGTGAATATTAATCCGACAAAAACAAATCTGACTAACGCTCTCTTAGCAAAAGATTCTCTCACGTAAGAGAACTTTCTACCCTCGAGTGACACGCGTCTTAAAAGATCATTAGAATTTCTCCGTCCGGGAATTCGAATGGCGAATACACCGCGAGTATTGCCGCGTTCGCCAATTACATATCTACACATCTCGCTTATATTTATCGAGGTCGATTGAGAATGCAAGACGCAGGTGACAGTTGAGCGATCTAAATGATTCTTATTTTCATATATACATTTTTAATTATTATTTCACGATTGTATGTGTGCAATCATTAATAAATCATATTAAATAGAAAATAATAATTAAATAATTAATTAAATAAAAAATAATAAAATTAAATAAAAAATAATTAAATAATTAATAATTATTAAAGATTTATTTAGCAAAATAAGAATTATTTCCGACTGTGCGACGTCGTTATTTGTCATTTCATCGTGTGCACTCGTCGTGAAATCGACGAAATCATGCCTAATTTTGAGCGCGGCGAAACACCGTATATATATATGCTGGCGAGCCGTAATAAGCGGCGAATTTCATTTCGAGATTATATGCCCGGTGCGTGATTTAGCTCTCGGCGCATCTCCTCGCGGCTAATAAACACCCGAGTACGGCGTTCCGCGAAATTTCGTTCACGAATACGAGCGGCTGAATCAATTCCGGAGCGCCGCCGCCGCCGCGCCGTGCTGCCGCTCTCTGCCGCCGAGATAAAATTCTCATCTTCCTCGAACCGCCGTAAAGCCGTTTATTGCGCACCGCTGCGCCTTATTATCCGCGTCCTGGCGTCGCGCAAACCGGCGTCGTATACAGAAATACATCTCTCGGGCTCCGGATCTCGTCTCCGCGAACTACTCGTGCATCGCAACGGGGTCACGGACCGAAGTTTTCCATGGGTTAGATCGGATTTTCGAAGAATATGAAAATTTAATTGAGAAGAAAATGGATTATAAAAAAAAGAAACACATATAAGAAAAAAATTTATTCATTTTAATATCTCGCTAACTGAAATAATTGCAATTAGGCGCTATATTTTATTATTAAATTATTAAATTATTTTATAGTAACATTAAAAATATCTTTTATTATATCAAATATATTTTTAACGTTACTATATAATTTTTACATTACATTATAAAATAATATTTGCTGCAAGATAATATTAATACAGTTTGAACGTATGTATCTTTCTGTGTAAAATGTAATTCATACGCTCTCTCCACCCTTTTACATAGTGAACTGCGAGATCTGACGTATGATGATTCCCGTTTTGAGATGAATTCGCGAAACTTGGAAGGGCCGCCGGCGCCGCGACTGCATTCGCGAGCGCATTTGACTTCTACACAGTGTTAGGTGTTAGTCCTAAGACGTTTATCATCCGAACCGCCGTGAGCCCTTCTCGCCACGCTTCGTCCAACAAAAGCTATTGTTCCGTCGAAGCGCGACGCGGCTGGAATAATTGCCTTATCGACGCGGCGCGAACTTTCCTTGAATTGTGTTACTTGTTGCACCACAGGTACTGCACCAGGCTCTTCACCTATGGCGACGCGATTATGACGGCTTCGTCATAGTCCTTTCAGCATGAAAACGCGCGGGATGTGTTTCTCATATTTCGAGCCCACCTTCGCACCTGAAATAGTCTTCTATGGAAAACAAGATTCTCGAGTGGAAAGAAGCACGCGGTCTTAATCGAATTTAAATAAAGCGCCTCGAAATGTTTATCGAATTTATTTTAGTCCGAAAAGAATTTCATCTCTCATCGCGAGATAATATTATTCGGTCGAAAGATTTTTGACGCACTGTTCGTAAATTATATCGATAAAGGATAGTCGTGTTGAAAATAGATCGATAGTCTCTCACATCATCGGGAAATAATTGTAACAATATTTTTATGAAGTTTTAATTATATGACACAATAAATATTTCTTTCTTTCTCTTGCTTCGAACACACAATTTTAATACATTTATATTATTCGTATGTGCAAGCGGAAGTGGAAAATTAAGATTTAGCTTGACCGTTCCACATTTAAAGTCGGGGCCGTTTGCAGATCTTTTATCACCGCCGCGTAGGAGTATGCGGAAGTGCACACAAGACGTTTCACATGCGCTAAGCTTGCACGTTCAAAGCTGCACGGCGGCCTTAACAGCGGCAATAACTCGCCCTACCGAGTGAGTACTTTTGGTACTTTTTTTTTATCGAGATACCTCTCGAGGGAATAAGGCCGCCGCCTTCGCGTTTTAAACGTCACGAACGAATGTCCTGCACGTGTCCCCCGGAAATTCCCCCTGGGAGGACAAAGTGCAGAAAGCTAGAAATTAGAATTCGCGCAGTGATATTCACGAGGGTGGCAAAATGGGGATAGGTCTTCTCATACTTCGACCCCTCGGTGCGCATCCGTCGCGCGTGCCTTCTGTCGTATATATATATAGTCGACTGCGGAAAACCAGTTACTAGAAAATGGGATTTGAATTGGCGACGTATATAATAACAGCTTCTCCAGCTTAGCGACATGTGGCGAATCCTTTCAATTTTCGAACGCATTGTGCATTGTCAGAAAGCCATTTTCCAGAATTTCCAGCCAAATTATTGGACCGTCCAATAAAAACAGTGAGTTATTTTATTGACTTTAATTTGATACTGTAATTTATTATATTTAAATAAAATATTTAATTCTTATTAAAATGAGATACTAGAAAATTCTCTCTTTCTCTCATGCATAAACATATAATAATTTATTAATCAAATCTCTATCAATTTTCTCACGTGGGATATATCATTTATAAAAAATAAGAAATAATTAAAAAAAGACATAAAAATAAATTAGAAAATTCTTACAAATTATATTATTTTCTCTTTAAAAAACAGGGATCTATCTTAAGTATATTGGCGAGTTTGCGATTAAGAAGCTGATTTTTTAATATAAAGCGCAGTTAATTCGCTTAGGAATAATTCCATTTGCCGAGCAATTTCTGAGAATCTTGTCATTGAGCGACACTGAGCGTTGGAAGCACGTGGGTGCGGAGGCAAAAAGAAGCGCGATAGGGAAACACGTAGGAGAATAAGAGAGAAAGCCTCCGCGAGCGTAACTTATCTGCGACATGCAGGCGGCACGCGTGCGTTTACTCGTGTAAATCTGTCTGGTTTACTTTTTTCTCGACCGTCTTCTTTCCCTGCGACTGATACGCTGAATACGCGCAAACATCGTTACATGACGCAAGCGCAGCAGTGTACGAAATTATAGCAGACAATGGTAAACAACCCTGGTTTTTATTTTAAAATTTAACGAATCGCACCTTTTGGACATTATTTTAAAATTATTATTTCCCTCTCGCACAAAATGCAGAAAAGAAAAAAATTATTTGACATTTAAAAAAAGTAAATTTTTGATAAAAAATTATCTTTTGAAAAAAAAAGAAAATGATTATTATTTATTCATTATTTTTTTCATCGTGATTTACCTCGGGAACCATTATTTTATCCATCTGCCTTTGAAGTAGCGCATTAGCGAATAACAGAAGGGAAAAGTGACGCAAAAGTGATAATAATTCAATTTCTTTCGTTTAGTTTTGTAAATATTTTTCCGGGAATAACGCGTGCGCGCAGAGATAAAAAAAATTGGAGCAAAACATTTAATAAACATCGAGCGTGAACTTTTTTACGTTCGCTCTACTAATAATGCGACTCCGATTATGATTATTGTTTTAATTCCGCGCAACGAGATCGCGGAACGCAAAACAGAGTACGATGAAATCGCAATACATAATTTCGCTATCCACCTTGTTGTTTACGTTGAACGTTATCCGATAAATATGATATCGGCGCACAGGATGATATATATTCTATCGACGAAAAGTGACGATTATTTTCTCGTGGAGGAAATACCGAGGATGCCCGCGGCACAATTTTATGACGACGATTAAATTATGCAAACAGACCAATATTTGTCGTATTGCTATTTTACGCATTATCGATACTAAACAATGGAATTCCGCGATCGCGTTCCTCGCAAACATTTATTCCATCTTATTAACATACTCATTATTTAATAATTTATTTGAGGAAGCAAATTTTAAACAATAAGGCACCAGCAATTCTATCGACAACTCTGGTTAAATCAACGTTAAAGTTGCGATGAAGTCAACCATGAAACTTGTATTCTTGGAGAGTATTTGAAATTCTAATTTGCAAATGAAATTAGATTATATCGATGTTTCCATATTAACTATTTTTAATTGTACCCTTTCCTATGCTATGACAAGACGGTATCGAGAAACGAGAATAGAAGACTGAATAAACTCTTTCTTACCACTTGTTATGTCATTATATAAAATTATTTTACGAAGACGAAAATTCTGGAGGAGGGGAAGTGAAAATAAAATAAAAGCACAAGTGTAGTGATTATATACGGCGATAATCCTCTTAAATGTTAAATAAAAATCATTTGATGTAGCAATAATTTTACGAAAATTAAAGCAGGATTCTTTGCAGAATTCTTTATCAATTATTAGATATATTTGTTATAGATATGGGAAAAAACATGAAAACGGAGACGAAAGCAGCGAATTTATCTACAAATTCTATACCTCTTGCACAAACTCGATAACGTGGATTCCCTTAAAATTAAAATCACACAGCGCTGCAATATCGGTTTCTTCTTGTTGGATCGCGAGGAGACGAAAAACTCATAATTCTGACAAAAAGGAGAAAAGAAATGTAACGTTCGCAGAATAACTAGAATAACGGCAAGCCGTTCCCACTAAAAAGATAACGAAAATCCAACAATGCTGATTGTTCCACATTCCAAGTAACTTATATCCATCAATATTATCAGCCAGTTCTCGCGTATTATTGTAGTAATATTATCATTGCCACGCGCGCGCCACATCTTTATTACGCCTCGCTTTCTCTGCGATAGATTTATTATCAAACATGAGTTCTTATCTGAAAACGCGTCAAACGGCTAAAATAGACTTTTAAATATTTTTACTGAATCGTAAAAAAATTTACTACACGCGTGGAGCTCAAAATATAGACAGAAGATCGATGGGATTTTTTTTGACGTCTCACTCCTTTTGAGGTCCGAAGAACGCCCGATTCTGCCACAAATAGTAAATAAACGGCGAGTCCATCCTCGATATCAGCCTCGGACACATTCGGAGCGAAAGATAATGGCAACGGCTCCGCACACTAACTCGGAAATAAAATAATTTCGCCTCCATCCGGGAGTTAATCTCGGAGGACTTAATCAAGGACGAGGAAGACCAAGGAAGCTGCGCTGACATTTGAGCCCGGTAAACTTATACCACGAACGTGCCAACTTCAAAAAGGAGAGGGTAACCCCACGCAATTACCGGGGCCAGACCGGTCTTCGGGAGTCCGTCCCTTGAGATGTGCCACTCGCAAAGAAACCTCATTTGTAAGGGATGAACGTCTAACCCTTTGTTTTTCTTGTCCGCGACAACGATTTTTGACATGGTTTTCGCTAATGTGTGACGTCAGGTCGATAGCAAATTTATCAACAGTCACTGCTATAAACCTGCGTTTCGTAGAGAGAGAAGAGAGAAATATTAATAAATTAAGAAAGAAAAAAAATTTATTTCCATTTTAATATTCTCATCTCTACAATTATTATTATTATTATTATTTTATCAGAGTATAATATATAGTTGCAGATTGTTTACCGTAATAATTATAAAATATCTCATCATTAAAATATCTTTAAATGATTTTTGTCTCATTTGTCGATTTTTTTACGTTTGAAGGTCGATTTCTACTATACCCGTGATTACAGAATAGACATGATGGCGAAAACAAATCACGAGAAGAGTCGTGTATCATCACGAAGCATGAAAAAAAAAAAAAATTTTATCCAACTTTACATTAATGCCGCGAGGAAGATAGAGACGCGAACGCCGCAACACAGGAAGACTTTCGGTAAAGAGACGTCGATCATCACGATTACCGAGGCGCCGTTTGCAGCGCCGAGCAATGTTTATTTCGTCGTAAACGCCGGGCGGATTACATCAGCGCGGTAATGATCGTGTTTTATTCGTGATGCTATTGCGTTGTGCTTCCTCGCGAGGATGAGGAGGAGGAGGAGGAGGTGGAGGAGAAGGGAGCATAATTCTCCTCTTGCAGTTTCTCCGTTTGCGAGAATTTTCCTAGTCATCGAGAGTGCGTCTAATAGACGACCGAAGGAACGTAATAGTCTGGAAAATATTATATTTTATGCCGGATATTTTCTTGATTTAAAGACGACAGACACACGAATGATGGATACATATTATGTCTCATTAAAACGTCATTTGTACAGATTTTGTAACAGGTTGCCAATTTACATGTTTAGCCGTTCGAAAAGGCTGGGCGTGACATTAATTGCGATTTACTCGAATGTCAGGTTCTTTTTAATTACTTATTTATCTCTCGAATTAAATTATAATAATTATAATATGAGTATAAATAAACGTGAGGCCCTTGTCAAAGTAGAAAAATATATCGCATTTTTGGGAAAGGAATAAGATTACCGCGAATTACGTAATCGGATCGAAGCTTTTCCATTTATAAGTTACATTATATTTGTAAAATGAATTCGTCACTATTTCAGGAAGAACTGAATAGCGCAACTCGGCGAGTTAAAAAAAAAAACCTTGACACGCGATGCGTGTCATTCGGACGGCGGCCACGTACTCGTTTCCATTGAGAGAGCTGTTGCGCAGATAGTTGACCTTATTTCGCCTGCTGTGCGTGTGTGCATTATCTTCAGGAAGTAAACTATACGCCTGACATATGGCCCTCATAAATACGGACTATTTTCCACTATGCGAATACGCTTTTTATAGACAGAATATCGATTGAGCTTTATTGATTCATTCAAAATTATTTTTTATTGAATTCAAGTTAAAAAAATTACAGTTTAGCCAGTATGCTAATAATGATAAGAAATGATTCGATAGATTAATTTTTTTTAACATTAAATATCTTGATAAATAATAGGTTTTTTTTTTTAATTAAATTAAAAGAGTTAATTGTCAAACAAATTTACATGGATTGCCTCTGCATCTTTAGAAGCTTTACGAAACGATTTGTTAATCTCACTGTTGCATCATACACGCGTACAATATCCAATGCGGAGTACGATGGAAACGTCAATCGAGAGATACGTCGAGAGATACGTCCGTCGCAATAAAAAAAAAAAAATAATAAAAATAAAACGCGAAGCGTTCGCGGATTCGCGTTCCGCCACGTGACCGGAGACCGTTGGAAACACGATGATGCGCCACATGATGAAATCATTTTCTCGTTTCGACATTCCATGCACACGTGTTGCGGTTCGCCGAGTCGAGGCGTCAGCCTGATATGTCGCAATTTGGGGATATCGGACGCGTTTTCCCAAATCGCGCGCGATGAAAACGCGGGGATCCGCAGGGACAGACAGGCGGTGCACGTGATATCTATGCGTGTTCTCCGCGATGATAAAAGCGATCCGAATGCTCTCTTGGCTTTTCATTCATCGCTACAAATATGAACGAACGCGCATACATTGCGCTTCGAACTGACGCGTGTCGACCTCCTCCCTTTTTTATGCGCGCGCACTTTTTTTCTTTTCTTTTTCTCGATTAATTAATTACAATTTATTATTTCGACTCGCGCAGGTATAACGCGAGCCATGGATGGTCTGCTACAAATTTAGCGAGATCTCTGATCGCGAAACAGTGTTAAATGCGATGCTAAATGCGTGTCGAAGCGCATCGGTGGGAATCGAGAAATCGTGGCCGTCGTTTGCTCAAAATAGTATCACACACACGTATGACCCATGTCTTTTCTTATCTCTTCGATATATTAATATTTATAAACAAGCTATTTTTGTCAACAAGAAAATACGAGGAAGTAATTTAAATTCTTTTCGTTATGACGGAATGTAATTATTTGAACGATTGTAAAATGATGAAGGAGATGATAATTCGCATTTAGGAATGTCTTTTATAAATGACAGCAATTGCGCGTCAAATGGAAAGAGTTTCTTAACATTGTGAAACCGTGCGGCGTCACGCGTGTTTACCTCGTGCAGGTAAACACGTGGCGTAAAAAGAAAGCCATTGACGTGCCACGCAGAAACTGGCGGACCGCGTGCTGAAACTGTTACGTGACACACTTATGTAATTACGATTAGTCGGTTATATCGCTATTGTTATTGCGCCGCAAATGATGTATGATGTACAAGGCTTGTGTCCTCGCTTCGTTGTCCATGAGGAATGAAATAATATCCCGTATGTTACATCGAAAGGAGAAAGACTGCGGACAAATTGTGTCGCAATTTATCAGAAATAACAGAACAAGAGGAAGAGAGAGAGAGAGAGAGAAATGTGTGTATAAAATTTCATGAATTTAAAATTGAAAGATATGCTGTATATTGAGGAATATTTAATGCGAGAGTCAGAGAGAGAAAAGGAAACACTTTATCTTCAAATAATCACGTGGAGATAAGGTGAAAAATATGCGCTAGTTCGAAAACAACTGAAATAGCTAGAAAAACATTTGCGAGCGCGTAATTTTTCCGGGAAAGGTAATTTCCCCCGTGGGGTTTGCCCCGGACGGGAATATCTAACGATCGTCCGCATCCGCGATGCATGCGTTATCGCGGCGTTTATAAATAGCCGGACTCCGCGGAATTTCCTGCGCGTCATCGCCGTTATTTACAACGTCGCCGGTAATGAGATGCGAGAGCGGCTTTCTTCCGAGAACGGTGGTGCGATGCAATGCATCGGCCCCCGATCGAAAGGAGCCAAGAGAGGAAAAAGATGAAGAGAGGAAGGGGGAATTCTGTCGTGGTAGATGTGTTCTATTATTATCCGAAATGCAACGCGTTACCTCTATTATCGCGCATCCGCGCAATCTCCGTCGCATAAAGCGATAATAATCACTTCCGGGATCGAGATAATTTTCATGCCCCGCGGACGAATTTTTTTTTTTCCTTTTTTTTTCTTTTGCATTTTTCTTCCACCCGACTCGCATGCGTAAGAACAACAGCCGGCAACGCGCGCGCGTGAAATATGTCTCCGGCGTATCATAATGAAAACGTAATACAAATATACGGCTAAGTACGCGCAAAATAACCGTGTTAAACGCGTGTTTTTCTCGCGAGAGAGTAACGCGACTTTGCGCACGTAATTCACGCGTTAATCCTTAATCCCACGCCGTTACGCACGGCCGTGAAACATTGCAAACGACCCGAGTGCGGTTGTTTTTTTTTTTCCTTTCTTTTGTGCACAATAAAAAAAAAGTATACCGCATAATTGTATTAAGCAATGCGCGTTAGACACGCTCTTGTGTGAAGCGCCACGTGTTCCTCGACAAAATCGTTTGAGAATACGGAGGTGCTTCGGCCAAAACAAGACTTCGAACAATATCTGTTTTAAATTTGACAAGGCAAATGAATATATTGTGGTGAAAAAAAAATTAGCGTTGCGCGGAGATTATCTTTTTCGCCAGAATTTTTTTTTTCAGAATTTAAATAGGCCTATGTTTTATCCGGTAAAACTGAATTTTAATTATATACAGTTATATTTATTTTTTATAATTATAATCCATGACAATTTATGTATGCCAATTTATCCATCCTCTAGAGTCAATTAAACTTAATTTAGGACATTCTTCCACATGTGAAGGGCCGATGTCGAGAAATTCCATTCTAATGAAGTAGCCTTGCATTGTAATATACAACTTTGAAATCTTCGATTGATATTGACAGATAAGTACACTTGGATAATTACATGATATTTATGGGCCCATCTGCTTCTCTCTCTCTCTCGGGGATTAACGCAATCTCGCGCAATCATTATAGAACCTAGATCTACATATGGTGGTGCGCGATGTTGAGTAGAAGAAACGAGTCTCGATAACGACGACAGCGGGACAGCCGCAATCAGCGTCCGTCGCGATTGCGGCGATTGCCAATATTGGGAATCGATAGCGGGCGATAATTGCGTCAGCTGTAACGGCGAGCGTTTACATATCGCCGTAGACTGGATCGAGAGCGGACGAGTTACACCATGTTGCGTAATCGCGCGGGACCCTGTTGAATGGAACTTGAACAAGATGTTGACGGATAACATGGAGCGGATCGCTCGGCGAAGAACTACATAAATATGGAGAAACGTGCCCTCGATGATGCCTGCGTACTTCATGAATAACGATACTCGGTTTACGGTATCGTCGAGCGTTACGCAACATCATTGAGAGCTTATATCATAAATACATAATAATTATATACATTGAGAAGTTAGAGAGAAGTAATTTAAAGGAATATATGTAAAAGAAGATTGTAACGTTTGATTATGGATCTATTTTTGGTGTAAAAAAATGTTTACATATGTATGTACAGCTGAAACTGTTAGGCATTTGCGTCAAAGAGTGTCAGTTTGTTTACGAGCGGTTATTGCTTTGACGACATCCTTCTCAACGGTGTTGTCAACAATTACCGACACATTGCACAATGTTGCGTACGTATCGTTACCTATCCAGGTCGCACTTAAGCGAGAAACTCTTGCTTGCGTTTCGCATTTTCTTCCGCATGACGTCATAAATACCAACATTCCGACGATTGTTTCGATAACGCAACGACATTTGCCACCGTGTAAATTCCGTTTCCATTAATTCTTCGCCTCTGTCTTTCGCGTCGTTTTTCACGCGGTTAAGCGACAAGCTTTGTGTTCGCCCCGTGTAGAGATACATCTTCTTCCCCAGCAATTTGATTTGTAAAACGACGTGAATGTCGAAACGAAAGAGTCGAGGGACGAAGGCACGAGCGTTGTTCACCGTTACCTCGGCGTACCAATGGCAATTATATAATGTCAGGTGGAGACTTTGCTCGCGCAAGCCACACACGATCGTCCTTATCCTTTAGATACTCTCCGAGCTATTCTCGGTATTCCACGCGTGTTTAAAATTAAACAAATCTGCGCGCGCGAGTAGAGATAATAACGGCGTAATCGCATCCTTTAATCGCGGCCGGCGCCATTCGTAATGTGCAACATTATCGTCGATAGTTGCACAATGCTATTGGCACACTCCCGGCGTTCTCGCCCTTTAGCGAAACTATTCGCAGTAACTAGCCATGGAATCTTAAAAGCGATACGCAAAGAGATACATTCCTTTCTCGCAATCGTCGACGTTGACCGCGAACGTCTTAACTCCAGCTCTTTATTCTTTTAGTGTCACCGACAGTTTATGCTAATTTTACACGTACTACGATCTTTTCTAACGCATATCACCGACAGGCTTCTTTTAGGAATTCTTTGTTCAATTCAGAATCAATTTTTCACAATAATATATAAATAATTTTTGAATTGTAAACGAGCCATTTTTTATAAATTAAAGCTTCAACGATCAATAGAATGGATATTTTCTACTTAATTTTGAGATTTTATTTTAATAGAATTTTAATGATACCTTTTAAAAGAATTGAGAAAAGAAAAGGCGCATAAAAAATAAGTCCTATAAAAAATATTTTTTTTTATTTTTCTTCTAAAAATACCTACAGATGTATCAGATACACACACACATTAACGTCTATTAGGGAGATCATAAATGACAAAGGTTACAATTTTTAAATATGCCAATAAATTAAAATAAGAATAGAGCATTGATCGATTTTCCAAGATGACAAGCTTGCTTTGAAATCAGACAATGACCTGTCTACAACGATGGCGCATAAATGACAAACATTTGCGCAATGTATGCTACGCAGTCCATGCTGCTTCCCGACCTTTGAAAAGTTATTCTAAGTGATGCTCTCCGTCGACACTGCTGGCTAAAATTATAGAAAATCCGACTGCGACTTGTACGCAGCGTCGCGACGACCGGTTATGCGATCAATCATCGAGGTAAACGTCGCTCACGATCATATTCTCTCTTCACCCTTTCTCTTCTGTCTGAGTGTCGGATGAGGCCGAGACGATCGTCTTCTCTCGCGCGTAGTGTATATACCGTCGATTCTCTAAATTCTAACGAATCGTCGAAAAGGTCACTGCTTACGTCGTCGTACCTTCCAGAAACCATTTACGTTATGGTCGGCGATACAATTTTCCGCGATTCATTATTAGAGAGTGCGGCGAAAATGTTAAATGTTAAATAAGAGCAAGGAGAGGAGCGCTCTTTATTTCGTAAGAACTATTTATCAGGCCGATAAATATCGTTATCCGTATTATTTTCGATCTTTAGACGCGCCTAGCGTGACCTAGAACGACCAAACTTAATTCCAACGACACATTTAAAATTAAAATCTCTGGTTACAAAACACATCCTGTATTCTTATGACGCCACAATAGTATCCGATTTATTCTCCACGTGTTTTGCTTCTTTCTACAAATATATATATACATATACATACACACACACACACACACATATATATATATATATATACTATATATATATATATATATATATATATATATATATATATATATATATATTCTAAAATATTGAAACGAGACGAGGTTTAACGTGAATAACGGTCGCCGTCAATAGAGACTCGACGGAGTGAAATCGGTGATATTTTAAAGGGTTCACCGGCATCTGTCATCGTCGGCCCACTGTAGGATCATCGCCAAGAAAAGCACGCGCGGGCCTTCCATAAAGGCCTCACCTGCATTTCAATACGTCTAACAAACGCGCTCTCATTCGGCGGTCTCTACGTCGCAGCGTCGTGGAACGAGAGGAGAGCACCTGTGTACTAGCTAGCGGCTATTTACGCGCGAATATACAAGCGTGCTACTACGAATCGACGCGGCTAAAAACATGGAAGTAGGCTAGATAGTCGGCGAACTCTCGGGGGAAGAGAAGGCCTCCTACGTATAGATGTTGCGTCGCAATAATTCACCGTAAACTTTCGACGCACACAAGAGACAATTTGCGCGAGCGAGCGAGCGAGCGATCGACCGACCGACCGACCGACCGCTTCGTCTTCTTCCCTTCCATCCACACGATCGTCTTTCACTTGTGTGCGCACTCTACATTACGATGCACTTACGTGCGATACATATGAGCGACGAGAATGACGGCTCCATACCATCTTAGAGCGCGAACAAACGTGAGCTCGAAACGAAATTCTCGTCCAGGAGAAAGATGAAGAGAGAGATTTCTCTCTCTCTCTCTCTCTCTCGATATTTAGAAAAAGAAAGAACTATGTCATAATAATATCACCATTTCGTGTCAATGCGATGGCGACATTGGATTTTATGCCGGAACTTCCCTGTTGCACAAACGGAGAATTTCAGTTGCAGCAACGGCAAAGTTATGTTAATACGACACACACGTACGTAACGTACGTGTTGCAGCATTGAGAGGTATGTATGAACATTAACTTCGCTATTGCGGCAACTTCGATTGGGCCGTTACCTGAATAGCGAAAATCTAACAGTGAATTTAACTCGACAGTGTGCTATTATAACTCGACGTCACGATAGCGTTTTGGAATTATATTTGCCAAACGCTAATATTACGCGGCCAATAATTATTATCGCTGCAGCATTTCGCTTTTCTCTACGGCTGTAATACACGATAATTTACGCGTATACAAATTACCGTAATATAACAATATTATCTACATGATTGAAAGTAAATATGACAAATTAATCGAGATACCCTTGAAAAGAAAAATCGATCTATTCGTTTTTGCTTTATTCAGAGCTATTGAAGAAGGAGAGACAGAGAGAGAGAGAGAGAGAGAGAGAAAAGAAACCTTAAAGTGCTCTCGTATAAAGTATATAATAAATATATACATATACTTTGTTACACATTTTATTCTCTCACAGTCGATCTCTTCGGAGTTTAACTTTCCTCATATCCGCGATCGTAGCGAAATTTCCTCCCCCGTTGCACCGAGGGGATCGATAACAGCGCACGCTCGAAGAAAAATCGCGCGGGGGATGATCCGACAAAAAAATTGCTCCATTGTCCCGCACCGGCCTCAACCCTTCCCTCCTCGTTCTCCTCCGCTACGCGCCTATCCTATGTAACGTGTGTGGCGTAGCAGCGAGCACCTAGTTTATGTAATACCGTAGGTACATCATTCCATCGTGTATATATATATATGTGTGTGTGTGTGTGTGCAGCACGCAAATGCATGCGCCCATCTCCTTCTCTCTCTCTCTCTCTCTCTCTCTCTCTCTCTCCCCCTCTTCCTCTTCATGCGCACGCTTCTTCCAATACGTAAGTCGCGTATACACGTGGATGTAGCTCGCGCACGCGAGCTCAAGCAGGGAGAACTGCGCCGCGACCTACTTGTCTAGGCCACTGTGTCTGCGTTTCTATATGCAGGTTATGTTTTGTGTGAAATTCCCGTCGTCCGGTATGCATCAGTGGGGCGGGAGGAGGGGAGGGAAAGAGGACGCGGAATCGCGCTCGCCCACGCTCTCCGCACTTGCGCGCGGATCTCGCGCAATCGACCTTTCTTGCGATTCTTATGATTCTCTCCCGACTGCGCTCCTCGACGAAACGGATGCGCCGCGGCGGAATAATTGCGACGTTAACGAGACCACCCGGCCTTCCGACGATACGTAATACGCTCGCTTTCCGCCGCACGTCTTTCCCTCCCTCCTCCCCGCCCCGCCACCCTTTCCACGGCATAATCGAGTATCGATCGTTTCCCCTTTCAGTCTTCCCTTTCGTTCTTTTTGTCATTTTTTCTTTTTTTTCCTTCTCTTTCGAGCTCGTAAGCTAACTGCGCTCTCCTCGCGACGCGATCGTCTATACGCGCGCTCCGCGGCGCAGTAAATTATGCAACGATCGATCGCGCGGCGACTTCTCTCGCTGTGAGAACACGAACAGGCATCTAATCCGTATGGAAGAGACAGTTGCCGGCTTTCCCAATGATTCGAGAAACTAGATAAATAGAATGAGGATTGTACACATGATGATTGTTATGCTTTACGATATTTTTGTACGACTTAATATATACACCCTTTATAAATTGTATAAAATAATGAGATTATTAAAGAATTTTTTTTTATACGATTTGTTATATTGCATAATTTGTACTATACGATTTAACAATGAGATGTAAATTGTATAAATGATAAAACAAATTACTCTGAAAATGTTTACGCTACCATCCACTAGTTTACGATTCATAAATCTAGATGTGTTTCAGCACAGAAATGCATAAGCTTGACTTTAATGTGTCGCTTTGTGTCTTGTTTACGTCTACGATTTATATAAGCGCGACTTACTGCTGAATAAAATTTTTCTTGTCGATATTTTTTTTTTACTTTGAATTAATACTGAAATAATTTTAATAAAATACGCGTTTACCTCTTGTGTATGTATGTGTATGTGTGCGTGTGTGTTACGTTTCGTAATTTTCGATATAAAATTATGTGAGGTATATTTTTATTCATCGATTCGCGTGAGAAGCCCGTCGATCCGGAAGTCGTTGGCATTCCGTTCCAACGTTTCATCTTCCGCCTCTCATTGCCACCGAGAGGCACCGCGACCTAAACAACAATTAACTACAGTTATAAGAGCGCACCGGATTCTGAGGAATCTGGAACGCGACTGTAAAAAGCAAAGTAAGCGGTATTGCGCGCTTGCTCGTCCCGGTCTCTTCTCTCTACATCCACCACCTCCTTCCTCTTCATTCTATCTCTCATCTCGTTCTCGAAGGAGTCTTTCGCAGTCGATTCGAGACAGAAACGACGACATTCGACAGTGACGAGACGGTGTCGAGTGGGGAGGGAAGGGGAGAAGAGCACGCGCGCGAGAGAGGAGATCGAGGGATGCAGGGATGGAGAGGACGATAAAGAGAGATAAGAGAAGTAACGGCGGTGAGAAAGCGAGGCGTATTAATGAAGAGAATAGAGCGAGATCGAGTCTGGTACGTGGAAGGATAGGGGAGCGAAAGCGCCCGCTCACAGACGAGAATCTCTTTCTTTGGCCGGGTGATACTCCGGCTGTCTGCAATTTTGCGCAATGCAGTCTGCATTGGTGAGCTTCACCAGCTGCAGAAACGTTACGGCTGTTACTCGCTCGTTTGTTCTTTCCTTCGAGCAGGTTGATCTAGGGAAGCCAGTCCAGGAGGCTTCGTTGGCTCACGATCGTAAAATCTGCTGGAAGGGTGGGGGGATTTGTTTGTAAACAGACCGCAGTTGGTGAAGATACGATGGTGATGATGGTGAAGGTAGAAAAGGAGGCGAAGAAGGGAGGAGAGGAGGCGGTAGCGATAACAGTAGTTGCTGGTGGTAGAGAGAGAGAGAGAGAGAGAGAGAGAGAGAGAGAGAGAGAGAGAGAGAGAGAGAGAGACGAGGAGGAGGAGGAAACGCGATGAGAACGACAGAGAAGCAGTGCAGACTTTCTCCCTCCGAGGGTTACGTAATCTCCGCTTGCGCGCTTGTCGGTCGTCTGAGCGCGTTGCGGGAACGACCTACTTGACCCACTGTCTCTAAGCCGCGACGCGGCAGCGCTTGGAGACCAGGTCGCCTTCGTCGATGTCCTCGTCGCCGGCATCATTGTCGCCGTCTTCGTTCGAGCGTATTCGATCCACTCTGCTCGAGACCGGAACGGCTACGCGCCATGTCCGTTTCGTCGTTAGGTTCGCGAATAAAGCGAGGAATAAGCCTCCGATGAAATCCTGCTCGGTTTCTATCTCTGTCTCTCTCTCTCTCTCTCTCTCTCTCTCTCTTTCTCTCCTTGTCTAGATACGAAGCGCCGTAACGTAATAAGAGTTGCAAAAGTCATAATTTCATAGTAACATTTATGATGCACGATCGTTTCCAAGTTTTATTTAAGAAATCGTTTAAGAATCTTATGCAAGATACATAAAAAATATCGTTAACATATGCATATACAGGGTGAACCCAAACATTCCGGTCAGACTTTGAAATTTTATAGGAAATTTAATTCTGAGCAAAAGGTTTCCTATAAATAAGGGTTGAAAAATGCTTCCTTAAAAAGTTAGCGCCTAAAAATTTCTAAAATTACGGTTATTTTATACATTTTTTACAAATATCAGGAAAAGTACGTGGTTTTTAACAAAAATCGAAACAAAAGTTGTAGAAAATTGAATTATCTTTCAAATGAGGTCAAAATGATTGTAGTACGTTCCATAAATTTTGAGATAATCAATTTCAAATGTACAAAAAAAAAATGTTTTCTTTGGCCATATCGATAGATTGTTCTATAAAATGTCAAAGTCTGCCGGGAATATTTAGGCCCATTCTGTATATTTAAAAATAAGAGTCAATAATATAACTTTATTTTAATAAGGCCGGGAATACGTGAAAGGATTTCGATACAGAAAGAATATAATTTTTTACGCTCCTTTTTTTTATATACTTTACAATAATCTATCACATCCGTCTGAGTAAACCGATGTTTTGTACCGGCCGACCGCGCTCAACTTGCTGGGAGGCCGGAACGAATCCCGTCTTACCGTAAACGAATGCGCTTAACGGGAACTCGCATAGCGGCGCGATACGATGTATAGTATCGTCTCGCGACTTGATAAACGCGCGTCGCAATTATAATAGCGTTACATACACACACATGCAGAGGCAAGGCGCGCGCGCGCGCGCGTACGCTGCGCATTAGTAAGACGGTCGCGTTTTTTGCGTCGCGAGGAAGTCACCGCTTGACTAAGAGGAGAACCGATTCGATTGTTCGACTATTTCCGGACTGACCTACCTACTCGACTTGCGCCGGCCAGCCTCTCGGGTCGCGCAGCCGAACGAACGCGTCTGCTGCACTCGACCCAGACACGAGGGAATGAGTCGCGTCCGGTGTGTCTGATGCCGTGTTCCGCAAATAGATCCGTCGCGGCCACCAAACCTCGCGCCGCTCTAATGCTTCGGCAGATATTCCTAGTAGAGGTATATAACCATGGTGACGGCGGCGCTAGCTCGGATACTCTCGTGACAGTCGCACGCAAAAGGAAAGAGAGTATCCGTTCTCTCCGCGCCGTTAATTGTATCGCTCGATTAACGCGGACAGCAGCGCGTTATGAAAATCAGCATGCGGTTGTAGCGATATCGAGTTGGCGCGATACATGTTATTAGCTCGTGCACGGGCGAATATTGTCAAACGGTAATTACTATCTTACGGCGAGCGAGCGCTTTGTACGGTTCTCCTGTCATTCGAAATTGCGGAGGAAAGGCGCGAGATAATTGCGAGGCCGCCGTAAATTGTGCGGCGCCTATATATAATTGTGCGGTCTTGAAATATTCTCCTTTTTTCCAGCCACGCTTGACGTTTCTCTCTCTCTCTCCCTCCTTCTCTTTCTCTTTCTCTATGATTTTCACCCAGCGCGTGCTCCGCGTGATTTGACTTACGTTCCGGGCGTGACGTACGCGCGTCATAGATAAATGGTAAGGGCGAGCGCTAACTCGCGATTTTGGCAATTAAACGCGAACAGGCGAAACACGCCGCGCCATATGATGCCAATGTTGACGGCTCGATTTTACGTAGGTACGTTTTCCCTACAAAATATCCCGTCTCACTTTCATGAATATTGCACACGTGTCCCGGGCGAGATTATTATTATGCGAGATATGTTTGCCTCTCTCTTTGACAAATGCCCCCGTATAAATCAACTACCGCCGCCGATTCAGCTAATGGTATTGCACATATTAATGGTGTCGCTCAGAGTATAGTCTCTCGAATATTCCATAACAATTGGGCGTAATAATTTCCAACGGCGCTGGCTCGTCGTTAGGCTCGGCGATATCGTGCCCGTTAACGATCTGCCAATTTAAATAATAGTAATTGTCGGTACTTAAGCGCGAGACCGCCCGCGCCGTCCTGGATCAATAGGACGTCTGACCATTTCGGGACTGACCTACTGCCCTTAAATCTTGCCACGTGCAAATTGTTCCGATCGGATCGCATTCTGCGGTGTAATCAGTGCTGCATATCTAGGTGTTGCGCATTGAAACACCTATTTTTAAACCCCGTTCGATCCTATTTTGAGTAATAAACGTGCCTATAAATACTTAAATCCCCATTTTGCGTGTATAAATTGGACAATAATATAGGAATAGGAAATAGACATTTTTTCAGTCATCAGTAGCATTTATTTACGCGATTTATTTATGTCATTCGTACAGTTTTAGTAGTGTTTTAAATTCTGTGCGGACGCCACTTTCACAACAAATGACTCACTCCTCCGTTTAGATGATGTGTGACGCGATAGTCCAGACATATTCCGCGTAACTACGCGCGTAGACGCCTAACGCTGGTAATAATATTCTCGGAATCTGTGGGAGGAATCGTGTCACGCCCCTATGACTACGGAGGCCTACCGTGGTCGTTCGATTGCGCATTTACACGAGAAGAGCGAGGGGGCGCCAATCATGCCAAAGTAAACTGCGCCGGATTTCTCACTCGCGCCTGCACTCCAAACAGCCGTTTCACGCTAAAACGTATCGTGTCCCGCTTGTCACGATCAATTCTCACGTTACGGGGAAAAGGGATAAATCCGATAATCGCGAAGATACATATAATACGTGCGATAACAGGATTATGCGCGAGGATGGGACGCGACTTTTCCATATTTCTCGCGAATTCATCGAAGCGAAATTTTTGAAGGAAAAAAATCGGGGCAAAATTTTGAAAGGAAGAAACTACCACAGGAAGACTCGTCGAGAGGTCCCCTCACGTTCGCGAATAATAATCAACGCGATTATTTCTCACGATCCTGCCCCGGAGCAGGTCCTGCGATATTTGCGGAGTTGTTCGCACTTGTCACGACGCTTCCTGTACGCGTCGCGGCCTCCGATAGGAGATAGACGTTCTCGCCTTGACCTGGGTCAACCGTAAACCGCGCGAGAACCAGCCGGAGAGAGACGGTAATTTTTTCCGCTTGGAAAAACGTGAGATATTGCGCGGAGGGGAAGAGGCGAGAGCGCGGCGAGGATAACAGCGTCGGCGGCATAAATAACATCGTAATGCCTCATCGCGCGTTTGCATCTGATTAATACTATCGGTAATATGCGAAGATCACTCACGCGCGCCTATAAATGTCGCATTTGCATACATCGGTTTATTTGAAATTCATAATGTGTTCCGTTGTTTCTCTCCGTTTTATCTTTCCGTCCCATTGTAACGCGCGATCGAGAGGATTTACGTCTTTGACGGTTTTACAGCGATTTTTTTCTTTTTTTTTTTACGGAAATATATACGAATACAATTGCGTAATGTCGTTTTAAAAAAATTAGGTATTTTAGAGGAGGAAATTTCAAAATAACATGAATAGAAAGTTATATATACATAGAGAGATTAATTATACTTTGTAAATATTTCATGCGTAAATGCTTAGACATTTGCATATCAGCAATTTCTTTCCAATATGTCACGCGAATCATGTCCTCGCTTTATCCTCGTAGATTTTGTTTACGTAATGTTAGTGTAATTGCGGCGATAATCACGTATTGCTTTATGCATTGTGTACGCAGTTTGCCGATTGCGCGTCTATTAATATCTCTTTTTATCGTCGACTATTGTTAACCGTCATTCCATCGCCGTAAACAAACCTTTCTATATTTACTTTTCCTCGTACAGGTGGTGACGATGTACACGACCACCGACAACACACACACACATACATATCTGACTGCGCTTTAATAATGACTGCGTGCACGCACGTCCGTATGTGCATTTCAGTCGCGCGGCACATTGTAAACAACGCCCGTGGGAGCACCGCGAACAGCTGATTCACATTCCGTGCTCGCGAGGCCAGCGTCTAGGTCATCGACTAACGAGCGGTGTACCAGATTTTATGAAACTATAACAATCAATTCTCTGAATCGTAGGAAGAGCATTCGCATTTTCTAAAGCGCATTCTTTACGCATCGTTTCTCACCGCCGTAACTTATCCCCGCCTCCTCTCGGATCCGGGGGTGCAGTTTTATTTTATTTATCGTCGACATACCGTGCGACAAGTAACCCATAAATTATTAATGCCATCAAAACTCGCTGTGTAATTTATAACGCGCTTTGCCGGATCATCGACCATTTGTTCACCTCGCAGGAGCTTCCGCAGTATTATTTTTATTAATATTATAAAACTGACACGGAAAGCGAAAGGTTAGAGATACGCAAGCCGTAGTGTAATAGATATATAATTTATTTCATTCATAAATGCTGTAGTTGATATCCGCGGAACGCGTATCTAAAAGTCATTAAACGAGCGAATATCGATATTCGCGTATGTAATTTAAAAGAAAGTAAAAGCCCGCTTGTGAAAGGATGTGCTTAGCTTTTAATTTTAGCCAACCACGGATGTCACGATCAATGCTTCTTATCGCGATCGCGGCGTGCAATTACTTGCCGCTCGCGTTTCGCGCCGCGCACGAAGTCGGACGCGCGTGATTAATTAGATTTCATCGAGGTGACATTTAAATAAAGGAGTCCGGGTATAACAGCGCGTTTTAATGACCGTATTCAATAACGAGTGCCTCGTCGACCGGTTGATTTATGTCGAGGCTGATTAACTGTTAGCGCCATATCCGCGCCATTTCCGCGACGCCGTTGCTCGCGCATGTCACAGCGCGCTCAATGGAAGAAGAAGGAAGCACGCCTATTTCGCTAATCCCTTAATCGCGATGACATAACACGAAGACTCGCGGTCGCGATGAGCCACGGCCTTGCCCTTTTTTTTCGCAGCCTTGCTTACACAACGCGCGCGTGCATCTAATTATCGGCAACGCCGACTACTATTATCATCGTGTTCTATTACGTCAATCCGCGTATCACGTGCCGATAATTAACACACGTAGCGAAGCCATCGCAACTGTTTCTTTTTTTTTTTTTCTTTTTTTCCTTTTTTATTGCGGAAACGAGTATCCGAGCGCTAGGAGACCACGAGGAAAGAAACTCAAGTCTTATCGACGACAAGCGAAACCGGCGTGTACTCGATAAAAACAGGTACTTCCCGCCAATATTGACATTCCGCGGTAACCAACTACAACATATCGGATAAAGGGCAACAGAAAGCGAGATAGTGAAAAAAGAAGTACGTTTATTGAATTGTGGCCTCGTCAATCTTTGAATGAAGAAGAAAAAAACGCGAATTAAATACAACATTGAGACATAATTAAATAATATTTTTTCATACGCAAAGGTCATATATCGGCATGCTAAATATCGTGACGCGACCCTCGGTAACGCAGACGGCAGTCGTATTAGCAACCCCATAAAGCACATTGGGGCCATAAACGCGACTTTGCGCATCCGGATGCTCGCTCAATGTCCACGCTTTGTGAATATCGCCGGAAGTCGGCCAAGAATCACGGGCGCGAGAGACTCCGGCCAAATAGGAAGGGGCGTGCAATCGGAACTCCGAGTCTCGTTGTAAATATTGATCGAGGCTGTGCAAACGCTTCCCGGAAACGGGAGCGGAATCGATAGCGACCGCGCTCGTGAGAGAGAGAGAGAGAGAGAGAGAGATAGAGGGAGAGAGGGAAAAACGAGAGAGAGAGAGAGAGACAGAGGGAATGAGAAAGGTAGTGCGCGAAACTTCCACGTATCCGCGATGCAATTTGCACGGCCAAGCGGATGTACCTGGAATCGGCGACCGACAAGATACGCGCGAAAGGTGCAA
The DNA here is from genome assembly GCF_021464435.1 of Cataglyphis hispanica. Classification (NCBI taxonomy): domain Eukaryota; kingdom Metazoa; phylum Arthropoda; class Insecta; order Hymenoptera; family Formicidae; genus Cataglyphis; species Cataglyphis hispanica. The sequence continues at coordinate 10,804,390 of NC_065958.1, forward strand.
ACTCGTTTCACACGTTACGCACGTTCCGACGTTCACAATCGCGGCCAGATAATCTTCCGGGAATGAACGAAGCACGATCGGTCGTTTGTAGATAACTATCGATTAGCAAATTCTCTCGCTACCACCTCTCCGTCCTCGTCATTTCTCGAAACGGGAAAAATAAGTTGTACGAGTTAAAGATGAAAATTCTGAAAATTCCAGGAGGCTATATCGCAACGGAAATGAAACGGAATTTTATCGAAAGGCAACGAGAACAAAAGTCACGTCGTCTTCTCGATTCAACCTTGACTGCGAAATTCTGCAAAGGAAAGCGGGGGCGCGAGCGATTTTTATGTTCGTTCTCTGGAAAAGAAGACGGAGAATATACTCTGACATTTTACGATTTGGTGATATATTATTGCGCAAGTATGCGCCCGCGGGCAACGTACCAAGTCATATGATGACTAAAGCGTGCGAGAGCGTCGGTCAATGGGTTGCCCGCCAAAAATATAGCGCGCCTCCAGTCACGCCCGCTTTTAATAGATCTTCTTTCTTTGCGGGAGAGTAGAGGAAGCCGTTTCAAGCATCTCACCCGTTATGTAATACGAGACCGTAACCGGATAACGATGACGGCCACGTAACCTTTGTAATCCGTTTGTCAAACGCGTTGTTCCTCTTCTTCTACGGTGAAGACTTTTGTGCAAAATAAAAATATTTATGCAAATTATCTTATAGGGAGACAGAATTTCAAGAAATTTGATTTCTCTCTCTCTCTCTCTCTCTCTCTCTCTGTATATATTTTCAAAAATTTATTTGAATATTTTAATAAATGTTCAGGCACTACAGCTACTAATACATTATACAAACATTTGTTTTGCATTATATATATATATATATATATATATATATATATATATATATATATATATAATATCGATAAAATCTTTTTTATAATCAAGATTAGAATAGCCAAGCTCGTAGTTGAGGATTTTAAATTACACACACAATAATACATATATAACATTATTATTGAAAAATTCAATGAGAAAATACCCCGCCCTCTTATACTGATATTTACCAGTCTTTTTATTATTCATTTATTTTCTTTGGTTTCGGGAACTCCCCTCTTGAATATAAAAGTTTTCCTTCGAATCCATCTTTTTTCTTTATAAAACATTTGCTAGATTTCCACCGCTGGTTCCTCCCGTCGCCGCTTGTTTACTCGCACACGTGGCGCGTCAAGAGAGCAATCTAATTTGCGTGGGCGAATACAGCGGTGGCGGCCCTTCGCGTTCGGATGAAATAAGGGGGAGACGGGGACAGCATCGGGAATTGTAAAACTAAGCCAGCTGGCGTCGGGAACGACGCGGTGACGATAAGCGAGTCGGCGTTATCGGCGCAAATACACCGCGTCGTCACATCGAAGCGCGCGAGTTCGTTACGGCTGATAAAAGACGGCCGTGTGCGTATATACGTGTGAACGTGTGTACACGGCGCGCGTTTCATTCATGGAAACGACGTACGTATTGCGTGTGTGAAACTCGACGTTTCTATTTTTTTCGAGACGGGAGTTCGATATCGCGCCGGCGATAACGAGCGACGCGCGCGAAGTGTGACGAAACGTTCGCGTTTTTTCCTTCTTTTTTTTTTCAAACGTCGGCGGAACACGTAAGGGTTTATAGAACTACCGTATTCTCGCGTGCATCGAAAGACGCGAATGAATTATGCTAATGAATTCCTTAATGAGCGCTTCCTCCCGCGTTCATGGGATCCGGCAAAGTATTCGTGTTCTTGTCTTTAATTACGAGGATACATTTATTCCGCGAAATGAAATAGATTTAAAGGAATTAATAGGAATTTATTTTGTGAGATTATGAGTTTTTAATCGTTAAAATCAGAGAGATTGACTTATTATTCTTTTCTATTCCACGTTATATCCATCTTACATAGTACATTTAAAAAATATTAAATATCAATAAATTTTATATACTCAAAATATTTATATACAATTTACACATAAAAAAAGCTAAATTCTCAAACCTAGAATTTTAATTAAATCTTTTTTTATTCGGCATTTAAATCACACATTTAGACATTTAGATATTAAATCTCATTACAACAAATACATTAGAAATGGAGGAAAGACAATAGTATCTCCAAGAATCAAATTTTTTATTCTGGCATTAATAATTATAACATTCTCATGTATTTATATATATATATATATATATATATATATATATATATATAACATACACAATCAAAACCCATCGATCGGAATCTTGAAGGCGTGCGAAGCAAGTATTTCTCGCGCTCTCGCATTCAAAAGACAGAGCATTCGATCCCTCGAAACGCTCGCATCAAAGTATTTGCTGGTACGCACGCGTACTCGCCCGAGCGGGAATACCTGCGGATACCTAGAAATATACTCGAGGAGCACGCTTCTCACTGATAAGAATTATTCCGAGGCAAGACAAAGTTCACCGTACGTCCCGTTTATCGTTATTGCAGGCACGCATTCATGAACGAGCCATTTGTCTCCTGCCAGTCGGTATGACTCGGTACGATCTCTTTTATAATCGTCGATCGGTTCGGCCACAACTCCCGAAATATTTTAATTAAAACGCAGGTGCGCCCTTTAAGACGCGAATTACCCTGTCAATGACAAATTACGCGGTCGCACGCGAGTTTTTCTCCCGTGTCGAATTTAATCGCTCTATCTAGAAATCTAACGGAGATTATCAATGATTTATTATCATGTTAACTCTGCTTTTCTTAAAACCTTCTTTTCCCCGAATAGACGTCGCTATATCTGACGATTCTAATTGACGATTCATTGCGAGGATATCTCTGGAGGATGATCTCCGCGAAAGCGTCATCCTCGCCGCATTCCGTGGAAATACGTGGTAAGCAGTGAATAATAATCGAGTCAGTTGGTATGTCAGTTATGGTGACTCATGTCTCGGCTTCACGATGACGGGATAATTTATGACAGCTGCGTAGGATTGACACGCGGTTAATTACGCGCGTGCCGTAAAAAGTAAATAATTAATTAGTACACGCTTTCGATACAGCATATCTCTTTCATACCGTCCATTAAAAATATATAGATCGATATAAGTGGCAAATTATCCAGACATAATACATCTTCGTACATATAATAGAGCCTTTATCAATCATTAGCTAATAATTCATTTTTGTGTTTACGCAGTTTTTCATTTCTAATTTATTCGATAAAATGCTTCGATTACACTCCTATTAGTTTTTCAATAATGTTAAAAGAAATATAGAAACGCCGTGCTGGGAACATTTAAAATTCTTCAATTCGCCGTCGATTCCGAACACGTTCGAATTGGCAGACCCGTCGCTTACGATGATTCACGATGATTTTATGATCGGCGGCTACGACGTCCCGCTGTTGCCTTAAATATTGCCGGTTTTATTGCGAAGGTGTCGCGAGTAAATTTATAACATTTCGCGGACGGACGGTGCGAATGAACGATGACGAGAGAAGCGAGAAGGCGCAACTTTTTTTTTTTTTTCCGCGACGCTCTCGCAGGGTTTTATTATTGAGGAGTTATATTATACGTGCGAATCGCGTCGTAACGCCAGACCCGCAATGCCGGCTGTGACGTTGCATAATGCGTCTAACTATTTATGCAGATCTGGATTTGCGCGTTATATAAATAGATCAACTGCTGCAGAGAATGAGCTCGGTGCTTTTTCTTTTCGCACGTACCAGGCGATTGTCTGGCCGCTTGACTGCCCGTCATCGGGCTTTCGTAACTCCTTCTTGGACGAGAAACGAGAAAATGTTACAATTGCAAAGAATTCAGCTGTATTTCTTCAGCGAGCAATTATTTTTAGAAAACTCATACTGTAATTCGTAGTCTTAACTAATTGAGAGAGAGATGGCTTTATCATTTTATTACATCAATAATTGCGAACGTTGTTGAAGAAATCTTGGAAAAATATTTATCGCATCTCAAAGCCTTTTAAAAAATGATTGAGATGAACTGGAAGCATTTTTTTATCAAATTTTTTTTGCCATAAATATTTTCACATTTTCTCGGCTAGTTTTCTTTTTTTACGAATGTATTTTTAAAAATCATAAATTCTTTTTCAAAGAGAAGGTAAATGCTAGAATAAAAAAAAAAAATATACTATTTTTTACGAAAGCATTTAGTAACTAAATATATAGTAGACGTTTTGTGTGGATACCTCTGTAAAGTTTTTCATTAAAAAATCAGGGTTTCCAGATCGGCAAAGTTCTCTGAGCATTTATCTCTTTCCGCTGAATGATTACGCGGTATTCTCTACTATACTCCCATTCTATAATAAATTCGTTAATAGTCCTAGAAAACACGTAAAGGTAATTTTAGATAGTTGGCGTGAACTAAGAAACGACCGAAAATAATTTCGCGGCAAAATGTAGAGTTATTTTCGTAATTTACACGATTCAATAATAGCAGCAGTCACGCGAGTGTTATTCAACGGAGAGAATGCAAATGTAATCTCGCGCTTCTCTTTTGAATTTTTCCATCTTTCGTCGTTCGGATCTCGAGCTTATCGAGCAATCCATTGTTATCATATATATATATACCTACATCGAATTTCTACATTTCAAACTTTCGACGGGCATTTTTGCGACTGGCGGCAGCACAACGTCACGCGAAGATCTGGAAACGCGTTCACGTTTCGTTCCGGCGATTTCGGTCGATCCTGGCCGGCGCGATGGAAGAGGTCGCAGTCAATTAGCGGAGGCAGATCTTCGCGCGAGATGCAAGGCCGAGGCTCATCTCTTCTACGAACCGCCACACCATACGACGCCTGTAGCCGCCGTGATACCTATATTGGATCATTAATCTTGCCGGTTAGTTGGTAGCGCCGCTGCTCCATCTCTCTCTCTCTCTCTCTCTCTCTCTCTCTCTCTCTCTCTCTCTCTTTCGGGTCCGCACGCAACCCGGGAAAGTGTGTGTTTCGCCGCCACTCATGCGAGAGACACTACTACGTGTCGCAGCGATATCGAGATTTTCAATCATCGAAATCAAAGAAGAATTCATGGATAAGTTGGTTTGACGCTGTATTTTGTGGAGATGCATTGCAAGAGAAATGCGATGTGTTTAGTTAAATTTTTTTATTGTCTTATTTAGTATTTTATAATGTTTTCGAGTGAAGCAAAGTTTTTTTCGGAATATGGATTTTCAATCTGATTAATGATTAACAAATAAATATAAATAATACATTAATAATATAAATAATCGGCAGGATATAATGCTAATATCATAATATAATAAGGAATAATAATGCTAAATATATGTTTTAAATGCAAAAACTAAACACGTGCGTTATAAAATTCGAACATCAATGAAGGATACAGGGAGAAACAAGGTTATACAATAATGACATAGAATTTTTTTTTTGCAAAACAGATCGTTGTCATTGCAATCGACAATATATGCGAATAGCAAGAAACTCGAATAACAGGAAACTCCGACTTATTTATAGACACGTTAATTCTTAAGGAAACAAACACAGGAGGGACCGTGTCTAGACTTTCGTGACGAGTTTGAGGTATCGCACAATATTTGTCGTCTATGCAAATAATTGCGAAACAGCCAAGTGTTTTAACGTCACGGTATAATTGGCAAAAACAAGACGGCACTTATTAGTTCGAATGAATATTCTAACGATCGGCAATAATCGTTAAATAACGTTAACGTATTCGTCGAGAGTAAAACGGATGCGAAGATCTTTCATGGACTTGTAGGCAATAGACTTTGATTTTTTCTTCAAAGGTATAATGATGCTAAATTATTATAGAATAATTATGAATAAATATTCCTTTTCTTATAAGTTTCACGATAATAATAAATAAATTTAAAAAGATATTTTTTAATTATAATTATAATACATCTAATCATTATTAAAATATTGCTATTGAAACATTTAATGGATATCCGAGAATGTTTATTAATTTTACACCGCGTGATTTTATTTTGGGACTTTCTCATAATCTCATTATGCGGCATTCTTTCGTCGCGGGTCAAGGAAACGCGCCCCAAACCCGGAACGAGTAGACGTCGAGGCCTGACTTCCGACACGAATAAAACCGTCTACGGTTAGCGAGGGTCGCTGCTTTTAGAAACGCGCTGTAAACAGCCGTGGCGTTTATAAATTTAGAGAAGCGCTAAATCCCGCTTATTGACTAGAGGACTGCGCTCACTTAAGACACCATTGTTTACGCAATCGGCGACATCGTCCTCTTTCTGGTCCCGGAGAATCACCCCAATTTCCCGTAGCTTTAAATAAATAACAGCCGAGTGAGGGAATTCATACGCTCTTGTAGGCCTCGCGCCCAGTCTCTCGTTCGAGTTTCGAGAGCGAGATACGAAACAGTTGACAAAAAGAGGGCGGCGAGCGTGCGAACGCGAAACGCGGCGAAAGTGAATTCCGTCTCGGGTTCGACTTTCAAAAGAGCGACACACGGCTCACCTTGTGTCTCAAGCACGCACGTGCGCGCGCGTGCGTTCGCGCGATTTATTGCGCGGCATTGTCGAAAGAAATCAGCCCCGGGACACCGAAACCGTTCCATAACCGCGTCGATCAAATGTCTCCTCGGTATTGCGCAGCTCTTTCTTCCTTTTTCTTTTTTTTTCTCGTTTTTTTTTTTTCTTTTTCTTCTTCTATACCGACGTTGAGCCGCGGAATAGAAAAGCTATTAGGCGGCCTCTAATAATACAGATTGATCCATCGCGGCCAGATTCGTATCTATCGCTCTATAGCAGCGACTCGTTACCTTCGAAATTCTAACGGTACCTGTCCCCATCATGATGTGTGATCGTTTCCCGTATGATATACGTGTATTTGGAGTGGCCTCGACGAGAAACGATCCATATGTGAAGTCTGTGTTATTAATATTGCGTATTACCCAAGCCTATCTTGCGGGCAATAAATAAGCGTATACAATTTATAAAAATTTTTTATAAGAGGATGGACAATATATTACGATGAAAAAAATATTCTTGTTTAAAAAATAAACGATAATAGGATAAATTAATTTTAAAGGGAAAATGGAGTAACATGGAATAGTATATTTATCATGTCGATAAGTGATAAGAGATGAATCGTGCAGCAATACACGGGATAATCTGCCGCGGATATTCTCTCCTCTGGATAGAGATAAATAAATTCAACGTATCGCCAACTTTGGTGGGGAATAAATGCTACGTGAGAGCTATCTATCTGCGCAAGAGGCGAATCTCGGCGAATAGATCTTCCCGGCTCCGCGACAGATACTCTCGCGAGAATTCCTGCTCCCGTAATAAATTCGCGAGCGTAATGATACCGTTTGGCGGCTTTTTACGCAATTTAGAAAGCACACCGACTCGGCGTAAATCGACGTTCGGGGCACCGTTAGATCGGCGGATGACAAAGGGGATCTGTGCTCCCGGGGAAATCTAATATTTCTAATTTATGGAGCCAATTACGGGGAAAGGGGAAAGGGCGCCGCCGCGCGCGCGCGCGATGATGTCATAGCCATTATTAGTGGTGCAATTCCGCGGAATGTCGGCCGCGCTAAGTTATGAAACTACAGAAATCTATTCGCGCCGCCCTCCCCCCCGCACGAGCGCGCTGTATCTAGAGTACACTTTCTTCTCTAAGCGAGATAAATATCTCGCGAGCGCGTAATTGCAGCGCCGGCGTATTCTAAAACACGCGCGACCGGCCGGAGTGATAATTTCATGATAACTAGATTTTAATCCCTTCCGGGCAACAAATTCAATTGAGACACGCGCTCTTTCACGCGATATTCATAAATAACTGACAAATGAAACATTTTCTTTCCATTTGTTGTTCAATAATTGAACACAATAAATTCTCACCGTAATTAATTTCCTTTAAGATAAATTGGCATAGGCTGAAAAATATCTTAAATTTTATTTTATTCGGGAAATGAATTTATATATACATTTTTAAATATATATATACATATTATTTAATTTATTATATAGATTTATTTATTATATTATTCCTATAAAATCTCAAAGTCTGGAATGTTTGGGACCACCCTGTATATTATTATTGCAAATATATAGCAGACGTGCCATATATTAATTGAAATCGTTAAATCTCTCGAAAAGAATGAAGAATCCCGAATGCATGAAACAGACAGGTGACTTTTAATTCCGCAACTTTATAAGCGGAATGTTGTCGGCGAGAGGCGGAGAAAGATAAGTAAAGATAGACTCACCGTACAGCATAAAAGCGATTAAGGCAGTTACGGGCGAATTATCTCCCGATCGGCTATAACTCAAGTAACTTTATTTCGAGAGTCGATCCCACGCGGCACGCGGTCGATCCTACACGCATCTCATATTCGACAGATTCCCGATGCTTGTTTCCGCCGGATATTCTTGCATCAGCGGAAAAGAAGACGTTTAAAAGCGAGATTAGTGACGCTATGTATATATTTTCGCTGACTTAAATCTCAAAGTTGTTGTTGGAGATTGCTCGAGAGCTCAAGGTATTTCTCTCGGCCGCATCTGCCATCGATTATTCACACACAAAATATTCCGCTCAGCTTCGTGAAAATCATGCCGATAAGTTTCCTTGTAACTACGAAACATGAAAGACATTACAATGCGGCCGGTCGTGAAAAATCGATCCGAGCTCCACTTGCGTTCGTCCGAACTGACCTGGATCCTCCCCTGCATCGCGACGATACGCTTCCAATATCCGAGGATAATTGAGCTTCTTCCAGTAGAAAAGGAGAGGCAGAGAGAACACGGGCTTCTCTGCCAGCCGTCGTATAATCCTCGACGTTTCTGAATTGCGAAGGAAAATTCGTGCTCGCCGGGGCACGATAGCCAAATGGCCGTGCAACGCGATCGCAAATTTCCCGTCAAGTTTTTCTGAATGAACCTTTAGCCGAGGAAAAATATCGCATTAACTCTGCGCATTTTCCGGAATGGCGAATTCTCTCGAGACTGGAAAACGATCGATGCGATGATGACGAGATTGCCGAATCACATTCTCCCTCTTGCATGAATAAAACTGATAGAATAGGACATCGAGAGGGATACGGGACGATTGTAAAACCACGTAATATCTAAGAATCAAATTACTTGAAATTAGACTCATTGGGATGAAAATATTTGAAATTTCGTGTGTGCTAAAAGTGGGACACGTCAGTTTGAATTTTGATGTTATTTTGGGAAAGACTTGCGATGTTTTAAGATGAATATCAATTTTATTTATTTAAATATCGAGCATGATAAAATATTAATTTTGATCCAGAAAATAATTGATCAAAAATTAATATTTTCCTGCCTATGTATACATATGATTTTATTATTATATTTATATATAATAAAAAGTATTATATTTTTATTATAAAAAAAAAACGAGGAAAATTTGTTATATGAATTAATATATTTCGTAAAAAGCATATATATTATTTATTTATTCATTTATTTATCATTGCAAATTTATATATGATTTGCAGAAAATAAAAAGACTGCGGTTGAGTACCACAGAGTGTATCGTTTCAGGATAAATCCGAAGCATCGGTAAGTACATACGAAAATCTCAAAAGAAAAGTATGAGTAATAAATCGACGCGATAGATAATCTCGCCAAACAATCTATTCAATAATCTATTCAAGGCAATTTCTCGTATCGATATTCGGCTGTGAAATTCGCGCGGGGATAGATCGGCGTGCGCTGTCTTTGCATAAATCCGGAGAGCCTTGCCGAGCTCTTACCGCGAGTCGCGCAAGGCCGTTTCAACCGGTGGTATTCGGGCCAGCCGTTTCTTTAGAAAGGAGCGCGCCGCTTACGCGGCCCCGCGACACCAGGCATGCAGAGAACAAAAACATTTCTCCGCGACTCGCGTGCGGAGACGATCCTGCCGTATAAACACACGGATAGACCGTATCCCGATAGACGGATTCTTTCGCGGATGATACGTACATAGAGAATCTTGTGGATTCACGTTGCTCGTCGTTCTCCGGGCAAGACGAGCGGTACCTGCGTCGCAAAACTCGCGACTCGTAACAATGTACGAACCACCGCTAAACAATGCGCTTGAGAAACTCGCGGCCAAAGTATGAACGCTCGTCGTGGTGCGCGACAAATTCCTAGCATATTTAACGAAATCCGTTATGTAAGACGAGTCATACTAGCCATACTTTCGAGGGAGAGAGAGAAATCCTCGTTCCAGTCTCGGACAGTGGCGGAGGAGAGCCGAGCGAGGCTCTCCTAGGCTCTCGGGCACGTTACACGCGCGTGCTACGTAGTCAAAGGCCATTGTGCCACTCCAGGATTCCGACGTGAGTCACTCACACACACACACACACTCGGTGCCCCCGGACGTGGTGCGCCCGGTAATCGCTTCGGCTAATTGAGATCACGCTGACTCAGAAAGAGAGCTTGTCGGTTGGAGAGGCTTGTCATTTAAAACCGCGCTTGCCTAATAAAGCGGGCACTCTTTTAGGCGCGGGAACATACGCGCATTCCTCGGGGTCACCGAATCCTTGTCCCGCAATTCGTGTGTGTGTGTGTGAGAGAGAGAGAGAGAGACGGCGGATACTGGGGGTCGCGCGCGCGATTGCCATAAAAGGTCCACCGCCTGTCAAAACTCGTCCCTCGACTCTCTTGTGACGGATCTTCCCTTATAAATCAAGTATCGATCGAATCGTTGACGTTGACGTCACGTGAGAACACAAAAGTCGCGTCCGCAGACAAGATAAGGATCGTCGTGGATGTCGAAGGGAGTGGCTCTGGTCCACTTCGTGGGAATTACTTTTACGCATCTTGTGTTAACTCCACTCGGTTTTTTCTGCGTATCTCTTTCTCGTTATATAAACAAACGTTCGTTATTATATAAACCGAGTCGATTCGGTATAACGATGTGCCAGGCAATTATTTCGAATTTTTAAAGCCCCTCGCGCTCCAATATCAAAGAATATCGCTATTGAAGGAAAAAGAAACGACTCTCGTTATTTCGCGTACTACTCCGAATTCTCTGGAGGCACTAAAAACTTGAGAGCCTCATTTGGCAGGGCAAAGAAAGAGTTCTTCTCCAATTCTTGGCTCAACTCTCTATATTATCTTTTGCCGAAGGAGCGAAGGAAGAAACCGAAGATTGCAACGTCTTACTGCATCTTCCTCGTACATTCACTTCGTTAAGATCATCGAGCGGATCTCTTGATTTTGCCGCTCGGCATTACTAGCCGTTTCCGGTTCTTGCGGCGCGTATCCGTCGGTGTATCAGTTATGCGAGAAGCGCATACACATATGAGCGTTTTAAGGCACACGTGCAAATGAGAGGCACGGCGTTCGATCATTAGCATATCCTGGTTCTCAGCGAGCCGATCATTTCGCGATCGGCAATAAAGTACCTTCTCGCAGGCGAGTTACGCAAAGATTATGCATTGTGAACACACTTGGCTGCATCGCGCATGCACTCGCTCTTATCTGTATATATAGACACACACACATACACATACACATACACATGTAAGTATGTATTCCGGAGCCGGACGCGCGCAAGAAGGCGAGCAGCACGAACGACGTACACGCATCGTTGCGGATCGCAGACGACGTAGCCGAACGGAATTCCGCCGCCTTCGAAATCCTGGAAGTCTCGCCTTTTTTTCCGGGTCGCTTTCCTTCGCCCTCGGTTTTTCCGGCAAACGAAGAAAAAGAAAAAAAAGAAAAAAAAGAAAACGTTGCTCTCGCCGCGATGCCAGTCGGAGCGATGTCGGAAGGAGAAATCCAAAAATTGAAGTTTTATCTGTACGTGTATTAATCTAAATAATTTCTTAAGACAAATATCGAAGGCCAATCAGCTTTCTTTCGGCAAAAAGATTAAGTTGCAACGAGATACATCGCTTGTCATTTTCTCTGTCTTGGAATAAAATGCCAAGATACGAAAAAATATCCCCTCGCGTGCGTTTGCGGTAAAATAACTCCCGATTTCGCAGCTGGACGCGAAATGTCGATGTCGCGAGAGTGTTCGCCAGACAATACAGAGAAGAGAGAAAGAGACGATACACATATCCGATAAGGGCTAAAGAGAGGGAGGAGGGGGGGGGATGGAAGGGAGCCTCGCATGCCTTACGTCTCTGCGTTAGGGGCGGCTGGCGGCTGCGAGCGTGCTAAGAATACCGACCGTGAAGAGAAACGGCCTGGAAGAATGTAAAAGACAATGGAATGTGTCGCGTCGCGCATGCGTGGCTCCGTGGAATGCGGCCCCGTAACGGCATATCCGTTAGCCACGGCGTCTGCCACGAAACGAACGCGGGGCCTTATTGCGCGCAATCGCTTCTCTTCGCCGGCCGCCTGCATCGGCGAGTTCACGCATAAAGCCCGCTTATTGCCGCTCGATGATTTGTTTGTCGTTTCTTCCCAGGCGCTCACGCCGTTTTCACGGATACACGGCGATTAATTCCGCGACGTTAACGATTTCTAAAGAGTTGAAAAACCGATCGTTTTGATTTCGTCACCGCAGTTTGTATAATTGTATAACGCATTTGAATAATTCTCGCGAGAATTATATTATTACACAGAGTGAACGACTTTACAAGCGTGCGAATCATACCTGTCGGTTATAAGTAAAGCCGTCGGTATTTTATATATCCCGTTAAAAACCTGTGCCTTAAACTGTACACTGCCGGGTTCGAGGGGGTCAAATCTGGAAGAAAAAAAAAAAATTATCGCGGTTTTACCTTTCGCGAGAAACATGTTATGATAATTATACTTCGCAGTGACTTCGCGGCGTCGCTTAGCATGAAAGGAATGTCGCGAAATCGCGGATACGCGATCCATTTACCGGTCACCGCACACACTTGTCTCGCAGAGTTCCTTCATCGGAGATTCTCTCTCTCGCCCATGAGTCCGAATTCTCTGGCATTCCATAAGATGCCTAAAGTAACCTGTTGAGTATTTATTTACGACGCGTGTATATATATATTCTTTTTTGTATTGAGCGTTCCTCTTATATATACAGATGTTACGCGTTGAATTTTGGTCGGAAATTGCGATATTGTTTAAGAAAAATATTTTTACGAAGGAATCGACTCAAGGAAACGATCGGCGTATCTCATCGGATCGATTCGGGGATCGGCGTGAGGAATGCGAACCCATCATCATCGCCCGGCGGATTATCGGGGCCCCGTTTTCGCACCGCGCTCGATTGCGAGTGTTTTCGAGAAACCCGGCTCACGAGCCGTCGACCGTACCCTTCCCTCATCCACATCCTCTTATTTACTCCACATCGTCGAGATGTATGCGAATGAGCTCGTTATAAATTTTTCGATGGCCGATCAAGCGAGGAGGCGCGGCGAGGCCACACGTTTCGACGAAAGGGGGGACCCGAATAGTTGATTTTCAATCGTTGGGACTGTTGACGCATCGCATGCCGATTCGTAATCGGAATTTCCTGACTGTTTCGTAATATGTAACTTCGTCGGAAAGAGATCTTGGGAAGAGTTTTTTATTCTTCGAGCTGGAATTTTCGATAGCCACATAACGGAAAAACTTGATGTTTGATTTAATTCAACGCATACGATTGACAACGTCGAAACATTTAAATGTCAAAACGCTTAAACGTCAACTTTCATCGTTATCACTAATTTTTTATTTTAAGTGATTTGTTAACTTTATTTAGAATTGCAAGTGAATCAAGACGACAATAATTAAAATTAAAGCCTAACCGATTTATTATTAACGATCGAGCTTGTTTTGTTTCAAACAGCAAATGAATATTTTCTATTTCAAAGATTCCAACAGATTCTAATTACCGATTAAATAGTATCGACTATGATCGGCTCATTGATTGCTAATTGCAGTTTCCGTTGTAAAAAGAAAAAAAAAACATAGCGAAATTAAAATTTTTACCAACTCTTTCGCGCTTTTATACTCTCATGACTGATTTTCCGCGCTAACTTTGCGAGGAAGCATATAATTCTCGCAGATTTCACGCTTTCACTCTTGTCACACCGATACATAGAGCAGTCAAGTAGATATTGCTTATATATCATAGACCTATAGCAAGAAAAACGTGGCTAAAACGATACTTGATCTCGACGTTAAAGGATTAATGTTAGTATTGCCTTTCAATTTGTGTATTCAATTATCAAAAATTAATTTAATCAATAAATCATTATGTATTTTTGTAATTGCCTAATAGTTGTCGAGATAATTAAGTAATTAACATGCAAATAGTAACGTGACATTTTATAAAAAGTTTACGTTTCTTTTTTTCCTTCTGAATAAAATTTTGAAACTTTAGAGATATGTTTTTACTTGTTTTACACGACTTATTTTATACAGAAAATTTTAAAATTATCTTGAAAAATTCAAGATATCTATTCGTTATGACTACACGTGTCATTATGCTAATTATTTATTTCTTTGTTCATCGCAGTTGTCGTCAAACATATGTGCCGATGAGCTTGCTAAGAAAACACGCGTGACACATTCCGGGCGTGTTTCCGATGATAAGATCGATTCGCTTTTATACGGTAAGTCGAACGGTATTTCGTCCCCGCGGCGACTCTCGGCCGCGTTTTCCCGCTGTCATAAAACGATCGCAATAATGAAAACATACGTTCGTACGTCGTTGTTCGATCGCGGGCATAAAGGCGGGCCAAAAGGAGCGGGGAACAGAGCGGGCTAACCGTTTCTTCGAAAAGTGCCGTAAACACGCTAAAATGCGCTCGCGAACTGGTCGGTCGCTGTCGACATGTAGCGAATGGTAATGGCTGAACTAACGGTGGAATTTCTCGAAACGCACACGCCGCCGGCCCGAGATGTTTCGCTCCTTCTCGAACGTGTGTCGCGAAAGTCGCACACGAGGCCCTTTTCACGAGAGGAAAAGGGTTTTTGTAATTTGTTCTCTCGGCTTCTCACGAAAGGAACAACGCGCGAGCAACGGACAGTCGCGCTGTTACTCTTTGTGCATTTCTTGAGAGATCCCCGCGTCAACGAGTCAGAATGCGCGCTAAAACTTTGACAGATCGAAACGTCAGTTGTGAAAAAGTCGATTCTTCTTATCTAGTTAATTAGAAAAAGAAGAACATGGTGTAATTTCTAAATTAAACTTTTTCAAAATGTTCTCTCTAATCTCACCGAGCAGTGGTGTTAAAAATTCTTCGATTAAAAATTTGTATGAAATTTTGCAAGGCTGTTTTTTTGATAAAAAAAATTAAATCGTTTTTGTACATTTACAAATTAAAGAAATGAAATAAAAATCTACAATCTATGCTAAATATAGCCAAAGAATACTGTATAAACATTTTATTTTAATACTCAGAGATGTTTTAGAGGAATGAAAGGGCGAGGAGAGATAAGATCGCGACTATTACAAGAGCAGACGCGTAAGAAACGGGGCAAATGTCGCGGTTCGCCCGGAGGTTTCACTCCGCGCGGCATTTATCTCTCGCAAAGTTTCCGTTAAAATTGAAGTACCGAGAATTATTGCCTATGATTATATAACACACCATTTCGTAACCGACGGTTATAGTTGAACCACCGCGACGTGCGAACCCTTCCCCGGGTATATACGCGCGCGTCTCGCAAAATTTAATTAAAAACTTTCCGGGCAATCTGCTGCGCGGCATCGCACCGGTCGATTGCCATTTTTGTGTCTTTGCTAACGGATGCAGAGAATGCATATTACAACGAAAATGTTGCGAAGAACGCCAAAGACGTCCTCTCACGCTCGTTGCGTTGTAGTACAATTTAGAAAATTGAATTTCAAGCTCTTGGGTTTTCGAATCGCCACGTAATCATCATCGGACGTCCATTATCGAGATTACATCGGCGATTTTTGGCACGACAGATGGCGAGATAGGAAAGTCGAGCGTGCCGCTCATTAAAAATGGAACGAGGTTGATTCAATATCACGGGAATGAAAGGCGCACTGATCCGTATATATCTGGAGAGGCTTTATGGCAAGGAGTCACGAAATGATCATCAAAATTAAGCGGTACGTTATATTTCGGTAAAAATCAAAGACAATTTTCATTCATTTTTAACACAATGCTTACTTAAATACAAGAGGCAAAATAATATAAATGTGTCTCAAAATAAATTTATAATAACAAAAGCGATATTTTATTCGAATAATGAAATGAAAATTGGGGAGATAATCTCGCATGTTTACAAAGCGTTTCAATGTTTACGTTCCATATTTTTATTGGCGAGATTGTTCGACAACAATTGATTTTGCCGAAACAAACGACTATTCAGATTCGTGGTTATTATTTCATGACTCTTGTTAAAATGGATACCACGCGGATCGATACGTACGCGCCTTGTAACACCGCCAGAAAGCCCAGAGGCCACGTTTAGGCGGCATCGCCTTCGTGAAAGTTGCAAAGGGAGAACAAAAGCGGCTTCGATTTATCTTCCGGTCAGGTGGCGCGGGGATCTCGCTGCGGAGAGAACTTCTGACGCGACCATTAAATTCCGCGCGCACCCTCGATGCCCTGGTAAGGATATTAGCCTAGGGAACACATTCCCCTACCCCCGCCGCGGAATCATCCTTTTGATGCGCGGGAGGATGATATTTTATTGTTAATCGATGCCCTGATCGACTTGGTTCGCGCGCGAGCTTATCCCCCCTAAATCAAATTAACGACGCTTGAAATGTGGCTGGAGGCAACGCGTTAAGCTCGCGATTCTCGCAGGAACGGCGTCTCTTTAACGAATTTCAGCGTGAAATATATTTTTAATTCATTGCCAGTTTGAAAGTTCCCGAATCAGATTACCCACTTGATCATCCGGTTATACGTCGAACGATAGTAGCCACGGTGTCACCATAATAACCACGGGTCGCATAATCGGCGCGCGGACGTTCTCCCAGAGCGGAATCGACACGCATTAGCCGACTCAGGGACGTCGAGTTTAATTTCGCTGCATGGAGCATTGTTCGGAGAATTCCTCACTCTTCTCGGGTATTACCACACGTGCCAAGGTTGCCGGTAACTCACGAACTAACGGCGGAGTAATAAAAGTTATTTTACGTCGCCTAGGCGCGAGTGGCTAGAATACCATCGACGATGTGTTTGCTGCACGTGTCTTAACACCGGAGCGACTGAACCGGTCATTGCGATCGCTGAGTGCCTTTTCCTTTCAGTCGCCAAGTGCGTGTTTTTATAAACTTTGTCTCGATTAATATTACGAGGAACTGCAGCTTTCCTTTCTCTACAATTCGTAGATCAAAAAATGTGCACTCCCACACATATCACTTAACTTATTTAGATCGCGCAAATAGTAGAATAGATTTTCGCAGCAAATAGAATTCTCAATAACAGATTAATGCCAACGGTAGAAAAAAAAATTTATTTATTTATCGATTAAAAATCGATTTTTCATTTTTTCTGCAACTTTTTTACAAACAGCCTCTAACAGATTCTAGTTCTAAGATTAAGGGAAAAAAAAAAAAAATGTCGGTGGATGTGGCTCGATGGACAATTTCGATTGGTATCGATTCTTCGTGTATTACATGGAGAGAGAAGTTGGAAAACTAGAGATAAGATCACACACACACACACACACACACATATAATATTCGAGGATGAAAATTCGCGCGCGCGATATAGATACGAGCGAGGAGCAATTTTCGATTTATCGCGGCAAGGAATTTTCGCAAATCGTATAATATATATCATTGAGATACAACGATCTTATAAAGAATACCAAACGGATTACCAGTCACGGAAAATCACTGGGAAAGGGATTGCAGAGTGGGAATTGCCGGCGTCAGCGATAGAACACTAGAGAACACGGAGGACGAAATATATATAAGGCGATTTTGGCATCAAAGGAATATGCTGAACACCGTATAGAAAGGGAGCGGGGAATGAAATCGAAAATGAAAATTTAGGAATGTCAGGTCTCGGGGCCAGAAATTCGGCTTCTATCCGATAAAAGTTACGGGTTTATCTGCAACATCGGATATGAAAATTCGATTTTTCGACGACGAAAGGAAAAAGAGCGAGTGTTGAAAGCACGGTAATAATGAAAATGTGCCAAAGAAATATTTCAAATGCGCTAATTTAATTATGGATTGAAACGATAACAATCCTGGTAATTGGAGAGAAAGAGGGCAGAAAAATAAATTTAAATACATATTATAGATGAATGTAATTATACTATATTTTTTTTTATGCATTATATATCATGAATAATATATAACATGAAAAATAAATATTAAAATAAAGAGAAAAATAAATTATACATCGTTAATGGATCAAGTAGAAGAAGGATAAAAAATCCGGATTTTAATCGATAATTATATAAATTCGAAATATGTTGATTAAAGATTGCGGGATAAAATTGGTCGAAGTAGAGAATGGAATTCCGAGAACGCGAAGCCAAACAAAAGGATTCGAAGCTTATCGAATGATGCTAAGCCGCATCCTGAAGAATTCGCGGAGTACGAGAGACTAATTCACGCAAACAGAGAGAGAGAGAGCGAAAGACAAACGCGCGCGGAAGAACCACAATGCGCGAATTAAAAACGTATCGCGCCGACAAAGGGCGAATCCTTTGAATGCGTAAGAAGCTGCGAATGAAGAGAAAAAAAGAAAACTTAAACAATAGACCGATTTAAATTGAATTATCCAACAAGAATCTCTTCGAGATATCGCCGGTTACGAATCTCGTTACGGATTCTCAACGTCCGGTTTCTCGCTCGCGACATGAAATTTATAAAAGATTTTCCTCGAGAGAGATTTAATCTCCGGACTTAATCGAAAAGTAAGCATAAGATCGAGAGATCCACGGACGAGGTATGGGAAATCCGCGAAAAGAGGCAGGGAAGGAGAGGGATGAAAGAAAGGAAGATGCGTTCGATAAAGTTCGCAGAATGGATTCGTCCGCATTGTCGCCGTAAGGAGGAAAGTCCGTCGCTGGAGTCGGCTGGAGCGAGCGGAAACTCAAGAATGCGGAGGAGCGAAATAAAAGGACTCTAAGTCCAAAGGAGGATGCTGGAGCTTCGGTCCGAGAGGGATGAGATCGTGGCGTAGAAAGAGGACAACGATCGGGACAGGAGAAAGAGAGCCAGCCGCATGGAGGAGAGACGGAAAGACAGAAGGAGAAGTGGAGAGAAGAATAGAGAGAGAAAGAATGCGAAGGACGAGGCGCGGGCACGAGAAGGCGAGAGAGATCGAGGATGCTGAAGAACAAGGAGAAGGAGAAGGGGATGGGGGAGAAGGGGCAGAGGAGGCTGGGATGGCCTAAGGTAGCGAGAGTGGAATACTGGAATGTGCTCCCAGAGGCCATTTCAGTTCGATGTCCTCCGTTCGTTCTCCTGTCTTGCCCACTCCAAGCATCTTCCTCCTTTCCAACCCCCTTCCTCTTTCCCTCTGTCTGTCTTCTTTTCTCTTCGTGCTTCGCTTTGCTTCTTTACGGCCGGTGTGATCTCTCTCTCTCTCTCTCTCTTTCTCTTCTTCTCTCCTTCTATCTAAAGCCGTCTCTTTCTTTCTTTCATCTCCTGCGTTCCTTTCGCGAAGTTATGCAGCATCTTTCACCTAGAACCAAAGCGATCCTTGGCCATTAATCCAAAGATCCACTATGGTCCACTATGGAGATCCCTATATTGCTCCTTCTTTGCGACATTTGCACGCTGCCTGCCTGCGTACCTGCCTGCCTGCCTGCCTGCCTGCCTGCCTGCCTACCTGCCTGCCTGCCTGCTTGCTTGCGCCGGTCATCGGCTTTGCTTCGGCTCCGGGAGACCACCTCGACGATCCAGACGCGTCGTCTTTCGGGTATGCGACGTCATTCCCGGTCATTGGTCTGATGCGAGTTTTCACGAGTACCGCCATAATTTGCTCGTGCGTTAACGCATTACTCGTATGTCTCTTAAGATGTTTACACCAGAGAGAATATATATATAAGCTTGCATTAATTTTTGTAAGAATTTTTTACTTTTTATTTATATTTTTTTATATTTTATATTTTTTATATCTTATATTTTATATTCTGAAACTTTTTGAAAGTTTGACTTATATTTTTAAATATTTTTATTTTATATATTTTTATAATAAAATTTTACTAATTTTATTAATTTTGTTAATTTTATTAATATACATAACTAGAAAATTAAATTAGAAAATAATTTCGTTCGAAGGAAGACATCTAAAGAGGACATTTTTGTGGAAACCAGTACGTCTGGTTAAATATCTTAGTCCGAAGACCTCCTTCCGAGATCGGCATTTCCCATAATGTTCCCCATAAACTTAACAGCATTCTTCTACATACTATAAGTTCACTCTCTCAATCGCGCAACGCTCGCCCGTAACTTCGGAGAGTCGATACAGGGGGCTTTATCACACGCCGGTGGACACGTGTCGCGCTCGCGGGTATTTCACATGGGATACCTCGTACGTACACACATACACATATATCTGTGTGTAGTATATGTGCGTGCAGCGCGCGGTCGTACCTTATCCCCCAGAGTATTGTTATCGGCGTCGTGAATCGTACTACGCCAGCTATCTCTACGTGCGAATCGTGCTTGCGGTGTCAGCAGCGTCGACTCGCGATAAAATAAAATAAAAAAAAGAAAAGAGAGCACCGCGTGTCCCGATGAAGTCGACGAAGAGTCGTCCCATTACGTGAATCCGCGCGTTGCTCTTTGCCGTTTGAACGAATCCGGCGAGCTACTAGGCTACCCCAAGCTTTCTATCGGCAGATTCTTGAGATAACTTCGAATAGATCTTTTCTTATCGATGTACCAAAAATCATGGGATACACGTCATTAAAAGTGAATTTTTTGAAAGTAAGTTTATAGATGATAATTAACCAGCGTTGCTAATCATATATATTAATCTCCTATATTAATCGTTGATTCATGATTAAATAACAAAACCTTATCGCTCACTTAAATATAAGTGGAATTTAATTTTTCAAATTCTTAATGTAAAATATCTATTTGTCTTTTTCCTATTTTGTCTTATTAGAAAGTATAAATAAATAATGAATTTCCTCGAAATATTCTCTGAGTCATCGAATTCTTTGAATATCTAGGATATCTTCAGATACTAAAATTTATGTCACAATAAATCTTTAGTATTTTATAAAAAATAAATAATTTTTTTAATAAAAAAAAGTGACAAAAAATTTTTAACAAAAATTTAACGCGCAAGGCTTATTACCGATATAATGACGACATAAATGAACGTATCGATTATACGACAGCGATAACCAACGAAAATTCTATTCTTGTCGATTTATATTATATTTACGTCCATTTTTTTGTATGCAAGTATATACGTCGAAGTGTTATAACCGACGATAACGATAATAGCATATATTTGTCCGCGGTGTGACAAGAAGGAAGCGCTTATCGCAACTATTTTTGAAATCACTCGTGCGCGCGTCACGAGAGATATTACGAAGAGGCAGATAAAGGAATTTTTTTCACGTTAAGTAAAACTACCCGAAATGAACAAATTTGTATGTACGCGGCGACGAGCAGTTAAGACGTACCGTATTACATTTATATTCGCCTGGCCAATGCTGCGTGAGCGAATAAGGAAGTTGTAAAATTCCTCAATTTGTTTAAACCACATGTATTAAGATACGACGCGTATAAAACTCGGGAAAGGAGGGGGAGAGAACGGCATTCAAGGCTGCCTGAAATTAACGTCGCGATTTTAAAAATAGTTTAGAGAATTCCTAATTAACTCGACGATAATCCTCGCCGAGAACGGAGATTTCCACGATTCGCGAGATAGACAATAGTGGCGCGAGCTTTAAGCCAATTTGAGTTTCGCACCCTAATCGCGAGGTCCGGTCAAAGATCACCGGCGTAAAAAATATCACACCTTGGCCTTGAAATATTTCACGTAGGTGCGATCGTGTGAGTATCACGAAGAGCTCGTATGCGGATCCGCGTGTAAACTCGGCACGCATGTTTATATGTATACGCGAGTGCATCGGCATGAGGAGGAGGCATCAGCCTTGGTTGCAGCGGACAGCCTTGATCTTTAGCAGCGGTTCGTTAGCTGTGCTAATGGCCAAGCGAATTATTAGAATTACAACTACCGCGAATTTATCGATATCGAAGCACGATACACGCTGCATTCGCGCTACACATTCAAAGAGATATATATACGATGCATGAAAATTAATTAGCAAGTTTCTTTTTTTTCTTGCCTTTCTTACTAAAAGATATTAGCGATTTATTTTATATTAAAGGCTCTTTAAAAAGACGTGCGTTTAGATTTAGATTGTATTAGATTAACAATTTAAAGGACCGCAAATTATTAATGTTTTCAAAAGAGTTTTGATTTTGATTGACTCGAAAGAGAAGAATATATTATATTAAAAAGATATAATATTTATATAAACACATTATTTTTTAATGTCTTTAAAAATTGAAGTAAATACTTATCGCATGTTATATAATATACATAAATATATCTTTCCGAGAGTTTATATTTATAACATATAAATATATAATAGACACATTATTTTTTAATGCCTTTAAAAATTAAAATAAATACTTATCACATCTTATATAATGTATATGTAAATATATTTTCTCGAAAGTTATATTTAACATCTGAAAAACATTTAATATATGACACTTGAAAGGAATTTCTCATTAAAATTCAAAATTGTTTTTCAAACTCACGTAATTAAACGTGTATAAGATGACATGTAAAAAAAAATTTGTCATATTCGTCGCGACAATCTTACTCCGAGGAAAGTGATCAGCCTTCAACTATTATTAGCAGTCCCGTTAAGAATAACTGGAGGAAAAAAAAATAGGGGAGGTCGGACTTAAATGGTATTGCAAAAATATCTTATATTGACATAAATAATTCATTCGCGGTATATGGAAATTTTGTATACCGCGAGACCGGTTGTCTCCCATTATTCTCGCGTTATTTATTCCACGATAATTATGTGCGGAACCAGTTGTCGTGCCGATGGAAGTCGAGATCGTCGCGGATTCTCCCGTGCAGGACCGATCGTCTGCCCGAGTTCTTCGAATAATTTATATTACTACGGGTATAGCGCACGGACAAATGCGAAGGAGAGAAAACGGCGATGACGACGATGACGAAGAAGCCGAAACGATGTTTGTTCCCTGGAAGGCGTTGTTAAATCGAGTAATTTATTCACCGCCGAGTACACGAGAACGATTATGTATTCGTCGAAATTCAGCGAATTTGAAACAAGCAGTCGTTAATTCGATAATACTCAGTCAATTTTGTTAATGAACACGTATTATTAAGCCAAGTCCGATTTGCCAAGGCCAACTTTGAGTGTCGACTGCAACCGAGTAGCACGTTATGTTGTTACCAAGTCGGCGAACGTGCGGATCGAGGGTCTCACGGATCCTTGATCTCTCCTGATAGCGAAGGCACGAAATATCGAAGGCGATGCTCACAATCCGCGCCGAATCTTACGAATCGCCAAAATCTGATAAGGCGAACGTTAAAAATCACGTACGCGCATCGCTAAATGGAATTATAAATAACCATCGATGATATAAATAAACGTCGAGCGTGTGCGCGAATGTAAATTCTGATGTTTACAGATGGGTCTGAATTAATTTCCGTCATATTAATGATAACTTTGTGTCATTTCAAAAGCGGCCTATATAATCATGGATTTTTTGCGACACGATCCTTTCCTCTGACAATGAGTCACTTTCGAGTCCACGGGTGGTCCGTTCCTGTGTACATACATCGCGATAGTCGGCGATAGTCGCTTGCATCTCGCGATCTCAACTAATTATAGTGACAACCTGATAAAGAGACGCTTGGTACCGCCCATTATGCTCGAGGCGCAGCTTTCTATCACGCTTTCTATTCACGGAGAGAGATATATCAAAATTTCCGATCAAAGTTTGCTTACTCGCTCGACGGTCACATGGTCAATTAACTGATATATTACCGAGGATTGATCTTAAACGAGGAAAGAAAATTTATTAAGATATAAATGTAGATATAAAAGTTACGAAAAAAATTAAATTATATGTTGACCATTTGTCTTCCAAGTTAACATTGCTTTGGAAAATAAGGATTATAGTTAATAAGTTTTATCAGTTTTGAATCTTTCTGTGATTTTTATAAATCTTGCGAAGCGCAAAGTTGTACATTTTTGTTCTTTTTTTTTCATTTTTTTTTTATTTTAAATAATCACTAATAATGAATCAATTAATATAAAATATGATGAATAATCTAAAATTATAATTAACACAAGTACAACGTGTGTGTGTGTGTGTGTGTGAGATAACTTGTTATATGTGATCTATTAAAATTTCAATAAACCGGACTGAAGTATATTTAAATACCTAATCTCGGAATTTCGAAAAAAAAAAAAAAAAAAAAAAACTAGGATAGGATACATTCACCGGCAACCGTTCATTCGAGAATATACGATGTCGGGAATGGCGAGATAGATAAAATATCGCCCGGTAGACTAATGGACGCCGAAACTTTATCCCCGTCGGGGGGGCAGGACATAATAAAGCATACGATATTTAGCGATAATAGAATTGGCAGCGAAACGACCGCCGCCGTCGCCGCGACGCGTCGCACCGGTTACGTAAGAGCGCGTGGCGAGATAGAGAAAAACGATAGAGAGAGGAAAGAGCGAGAGAGAGAGAGAGAGAGAGAGACAGAGAGAGGGAGAGAGAAGCCTGTGGCGAATGAGGAAGAATTATGGCTCTTGGACCAGCTCACAAAGGTGTAGCGCAGAGAGTAAAAAGCCGAGTGCCGATAAGCCAAGTTGGCAAAGTACGAGTCACGGGATTCAAGAAGCGGCGGAAGATCTCTCTCGCCCTCTTCTCGCGAGATGCCGAGAGAGCGGCATCGCACAATTCCGAGCGTTTCAAAGCTGTTACTAGCTTGTGCGGAGAGAAAGATAAAGAGAGAGAGAGAGAGAGAGTCTCTACTTTCTACCGTAATATATCTGGCGTAAGAGGCGGAAGGGAAAAAAAAAACACATTTGGCACGGCCGAGCCGAAAACGTATCGGATATTCTCGATTTTGCTCGACTGGGAATGCGAATACGGGAGCGGAACGCGGTTCTCCGGATAAACAGTCGCCGCAAACTAATTCAATCGCGTTACGCGGTTATGCTAATCGAGCTATTAACGAATGCGGAAGTGACGGTCGTATATTAATCTCGCATTTCCGATCGATGATGACCGTCGGGAGTTAAATGTCGCCGGCCGTGAGTGAGTCGGTGAATCCGCTTATCTTATTCACCGACACCGTGTGAATAAAGATCAACGATCGTTTGCGATGGAATTTTTTCCTTCCAACTTTTCGTTTAATTATCGTTCGATTTTCGGGAATTTTAATAAATGCATTTACTATCAAAACACTGCGTGTTTTTGTATAAATATGTGCGTAAAAGTAAACCTTCACAGAGTCGATCGAAATCTTGACAATAAACGTATGGAATCGTAAATAAAATTTAATATTGAAATATATTCTCGAATAAAAAAAAAAAAAAAAGATAAATTTCTCGTAAACAAGACAATCTGTATAATGCGATACTTTATATGATAAATAACTTTATATAATACAAACGAGCATGTTTTTTTCTATGAAAAGCGAATTATTCAACATCAGAAGATATATTACAAACACGTGCGCGTGTATAAATGCGTATGCATATATGTTGAGATTATATATCTCGTTTGTCAAAAAATGAGTTTTGAATTTTTGGATAATCATTTGCAAATCAATGTGAACGTTATTATTATGCGAAATAGATTTATGATTCTAGTGGATCATACAGTTTCAACTGTGTGTGCTTTCTTGCTTCCGCGATTTTATAACCGTATTTGCACACGCTTAATTAGGCTACCTCGATATAGTGTACGCTACGTAAAACGGTTTTAACGGCCCTTATAATCTTATCGCTCGTTAAAAAGAAAGAAAAAAAACCGGAGCGGTCGGTGTGAGAAACTAATATCGACAACGTAAAAAGGCAATAATCCACAAAGTCCCCTCCGTCCGATCCTGTCCTTTCTTACAGCATTCGATCGAATACTCTTTCCAAATGTCGGCCATCGATCGAAAGGTCCAAACGTATTCTTCTCAATCGCGGACGCTCCATTAGACTCCCTCTATTGTCCGAATAAATCGTCGATGTGCTAACGAGTGTGATGAGGAGATAAATCGCGTGGCCTTTTTTTTTCTTCCTTTCGCCGAATAAACCGTGGATTGTATGTTATATTTCGCGCGAACGAGCACTTTTTTTCAAAATAAACATCGCGCTATATTGCGCGTCTTTCTTTTATAGCGTCAAAGATCACCCGTCTCGTTATACAAGGCTCTCCCGTCGCGTAAGAAATTGCGTGCTATAAAAAATTCGCGCGCGATTGCGATTTTGATACATTCGTAAAAGAATAAAAAAAAAGAAGAAAGAAAAAGAGAAAAACGGCCGTATATCCTTTATTCCCGCCGAATTACGAAATCAATGAGCACTGTCCCGAGGTCAACAGACAGAGAGCATGACTCATGCTTGCACGCATGTATCTCGAGAGAAAGAAAAAGGGAGACCAAAAGAGAGAGAGAAGGAGAGACAACGGTCGCACGTCTCGAGTTCCCGTGGCCAACGCTCTAGAAGAGCGTTGTCGATTGTCCCGAAGTGGTGGACGACGACGCCGCGTTCGGGCGCGTTGCACTCGAGAAACGGCAACACGAGTCGACTATGCATCCTCGCATTCCTCTCTCACGCTGCGGCGGCGACGGCGGCCGGCCAGGGCCCACACACAACTATCAAACATTAGAGGGGAGGCGTCCCCCTCCCCCTCCCTTCTCCCTTCTCCCCCCGATGACCACCGCGCTCGTATAAAGCCTGTCTCGCCTCCGTGGGCTGCTCTTCCCGTCTCACTCTGCCACTCTGGACCCCGTCCTCTCCGCATCCTCCGGCCCCGCGGCGGGTCATACGTACGCACGAACACACGAGAAAGAGAGAGAGAGAGAGAGAGAGAGAGAGAGAGAGAGGGAGAGAAGGAGATGAGAGATCGAGTACGTATCCTTGATACGGCTCCTCCGACCCTACGCTCGGATTCAGGCTTCTGCTGGACTCTGGGTCCCTGCGTTCCGAAACGATGCAGACTGCAACGAGGAAACTGCCAACTCCGTTGCAGACACAAAAGAGACAGCCGTTCAGATCCGTGACGTAGCTGCTTTTATAACAAAGTATGCGGGTAATATTTTTCTTCTGTGAATTCCATATTGCATTTTCCATTCAATCGGCTTGCGAGATTCAGAAAATTAGAGATCGATGATAAAAAAATCGAGTTATAATCGCGTTCAGAAATGAAAGAAGGAAAATTATTATCGACAAACATTAAAATTAAAAAAAAGAAATCTTTGAAGCAATAATTATAACAAATATTTTAAATTTCATGTGAAAAGAGCGTGATTCTTATCATGTGGTTTTTAGGCGATTTAGAAATGCATTCTTTGTACCTTTTTATTCACAATTAATTGTTTTTTTTTTCATTAATAATTTATATAATCACATATATCTATTTACGATTCTGCTGATCTTTTACATACTATACAACGATTGGAAAATTATCAATGGTAATGATACCCGCAATAATGATATATGAAATGCATTCGAAGATGCATGGAAATCGCAGGAAAAATAACAGGAAATTCAGAACTGCATTTATAGGGGGTGTCAGACGATTCGTCGTCGATCGTGAAAGCATTAAGCGACGTCAGCTGTTGGCAGGACGAGATAGGGCAAGGCAGGGCGGAAGACAAATACGGCTGTCGTAGTCTATATAGCGATTCATTAGTTAAATAACGCCGGCATACGATCGGTCGTTGGCCGAAGGCCCATGCCTCCTCAGCAGTCACTCGACTGAGACCACGGACCAGGTCGCGATACCAGTTTTCGCGATACGCGGTCGCGAATAAGACAAAAACGTCGGACGTTATATACGGGATGAGCGTAACGGATCGTTTAGTCAGACCAGCTGGCCGCCATTCGCTCGGGGATTAAACAAAAGTTACGATCTCGCTCGGAAATTACGGAGGAGGAGGAGGATGAGGAGGAGGTTATTATTCGCGGGCGTAAAGGAACTCGGGCGTGTTTCCATCCCGCGAATTTGAAATACGGGACGCGTATTGCATATACCGTGCACTCACCTCCCCTACCTTCCTCTCTCTTGCCCCTGCTCCCCCCTCCCCCCCCCCGAAAGTAGGTTGCGCATTGTCAGATTTAAATCGTGTATTTCGCGATAACCTACATCGGCAGTTAGATGGACGGGTATTCTCGGTAGACAGATACTCCCTACACCTTTGTGGGAACAATGGACGGTTAAACGGAGACGTAAACACCGGAGATTTTCGAAGAGATCAAGCGCGGATCTCGGCCGAGCTAGTCTCTGATAAGAGATATTTCGATCGAGATAAAGATGTGGACGTTGCAGTAGCATGCTTTTTTTTTCCACAATTTTATTAAGCAAGATGAACACGTGTATTAAAAGTAATATCTCTTTCGTGTATTTTTCTTTTAATTTTTTTTTAAATATCAATACAATTTATATTTACTATCCAAGCGTTTTTTCAATATTAAAAAAAAATAGTGGCGTGTTGAAAAAGGTTTTTTTTAAGTGTCATTTTTTTGTTAAAAAAAAAAAAATCACACGTGCATAAAAATATAAATTTGCAAATATTCGCATAACTAAAAAAAAAAAATTTTCTGCTGAAAATTTTTATTCAAGTAGGTATATAATAATATTGTATTAATATTATAGAAAAATAAAAAGTTTTTATCAAGATGCATTGCTGCAAAAAAAAAAAATCTAGAAAGTGTATTTATTTTTCCAGATTTCAAGCGGATATGTCCCCTTAACTAAATTTGTCAGTTTTGGACGATAAAATGAGGTTACAATTCAGCAATTATTGCGGATGATCTAAATTCATCCTTGTCGGAATTCGATAGCCGGGAGAGAATCGACTCGGGCGCTGCGTTCGTTAAGCAAACTCTAAATCGGGTCTGCCGATAATTCGCGTCAGACAGGTCTGGCCAGGCCCGGCGAGCGTCGAACAATGGGAAGGGCTGAATGAAAGCGCATGAACGCCTCCGCTGATTTTCTGATCGGAGGGTATATAGAGAGGAAGAAGAGGTCCTTGACTCCGTCCGTCCGTCCGTCCGTCGGCGCGGCAGACTGACTCCGGAGGCTGGTCGATTTAAATACCGCGTAGATACGATCGCGAGTCCCGTAGAGAGAGATTTTTACGCGCGAGTCCCGCAGGCCCTATTGCGGTATTTACCTGGTTGCATACCACGTCGCTCCCGATCTATCGGCGATATAATTCACGCGATAATTAACGACGATATAACGCCTGCAGGATCGACGATTCGTCGAACGGATTATCGAAAGCCGGAGCCGATTTCCGAGACGAGTTCTTTTTTTTTTCGCATCTCGCGAACGTTACTTTATCGCACTCCTTTCACCGCGCGTTTTATCAGAAGTACGAAGAGAGGTCTTAGACCACACATATCGCGGTTCTAAGCGTCCGTCTCGGAGCGGGGTCTAACGGATCGACCGGTTACTTTCTTTTACGGCTCGGCTTCGCGCGCGCTTCCGTCTTCTCGCCGTTGCCGAAAAGGCAAGAATTAACGACGGTACCGCGGAAGCTGAGCAAGAACCGAGCCGATGACTCGGCAACGCGAGAAGCTCGTTTCTCCCGTCAGTGCGCTTTGCACGGTTTATTACCGCGCCGGTCTATTTACGGCGATGCAATATTCACGTGGCGCCGCGTGCTGCTCCTATTTCCCCTCTCCCTCCCCTCTCCCTCCCCACCCTCTTCTCTATCGCTCGTACGAAAAAGCGGATATAATCGAGAACGTAATCGTCGAGTCAAGAATAAAAGCAGGAAGTGCTTCATTCCTATGTAAATCCGGAGATTGGCGCCGATGCAGCAGCACACCTCCCGGACATCCTTTCACCGCGCGAGACAATGTGACGTATAGCTGGGAGGCTCCTGTCTCGACCGTGTGTATGCGATATTAAAAACATTAGGACCGGCTCGATGTTACGATCGTGTCTATTTCCCCTCCCTCCCCTCCCCCTCTCCCACCCCTCTTTCAACTCGGTCGTGCCAATGACCAGGAAGACCAGGGAGGAGGGAACTTAGCTGAGTTGAACTCGCTAAGAAAAAAAAGTCTCACACCTGGCAACGCGAAATGGCCGGATTTCATTCCCGAGGACGAATATGATCGACGATCGGCTCGCGGGTGACTTTCTCGAGGCTTTCTCGATACCGTTCCCGACGACGACGGTCGGCCGCGGGAAAGGATTACCGAGGAAAGTATCTCCGCCGTGTCGTGTTAAGGTCACTAAGAGGAAGAAACGAGGGGGTGGGAGGGGAGGGAGGACACACGCGCGAGCGTGTAAACGGCCGCCTCCCCCTGGACGGTGAACGGTGACTTTCACGAGAAGGAGACTCGAAAGCTCGCTGATGCGCGACTTGTGAATATGTACCGGGGCGAGGGGGCGGAACAATCGCCGCTCCTTCAATGCTTCGGATGATTAGTTTGAAGTCGATTTTTTTTTTTTTTTCAAAGATGGTAGATGAAAGAGAAGAAAATGGCTAAAATTTTGACGTATTCGTAAAATTTTACGAACGGCGATATGATTATTATATCGGAATTATTTAATATCGAACGGCAAAGGAATTTAATTAAATGTCGAGGAAGGGATTGTAATAGAATGTAATGTTATGTAATTTTAATTTGTTCTTCTCTTAGCAGAAATTCAACTCGAGATTTAATTGTTGAAATATTTTATGCACTCGAGCATTAAAAGAAAAAAAAAGGACAAAAAAATGTGTATATGTGTATAATTTTTTCTTTATCCTAGGATCTGTAAGTAAAGGGACATTTGATAGTTTCAGCGTATGCTAAGGAGAGCATTAAATTTCTTATTAATTCTTCATTTGTCATTGGATAGGGATGGACTGTCGTAACCAATTTGACAAGGCATCCGTTTACCGCGTTTAAATGTTTACGATACTCTCGACGAAATAATAATTAAGAGTTGCAACTATGTCTCGAGGAATGATTGATATATGATATAAACGTATAATGATGTATAGAGAAAAAAAAAAATGTTTTGACTGTTTAACGACGCAAACGATGCAAAGATTAATCGCGACACGCGAGACTTTCTTGCGACGAATTCGATAAATTTCTTCGAGACCTCTCGTAAAGAAATATGAGCAATTATTCACATTCAAAGATTCTGCTGCGAAATTATTCGCATTACCGTTAATAGCTATACATTAAAGGCATCACTTTGACAATTATAATTGACTACACTATACATCTACACTCTGACGTATTTATTGTCCCGTGGACTTTTTTTTTTGTATTCGCCACGTACGATCGTTTCGACCGATCTCGTTGAACGGCGCGCGAGTCTCTTTAAAGCCGTAAAATGAAAATTTATAACCGCGGTTTCGCACACATTTAACCGACAGACTTTAACTATCTATGTGTATATCACAACGGCATCCGGTCGCGAGACAAAAAAAAAGAACTTGCAGCGGAGGCAGGTTAGCGGAACGTCCTTTATGTTTTATCGCTCCTCTCGGTTATCGTTTCGCCGCGTTCGGGGATAATGCACGATTTCGTGGCACGTGTCGCATTCCGGCCAAGCTGTCATCAAACTCGACGACGCGTCATCGAACGATAATCCGAGGAATTTGTCGAGATTTCGCACGATTACGATCGTTAGCTTCGAAAGGGTTAATGTACTTTTCGCGCAGCTGTTAATCCCGCGTTTCTTCTTTTGTGAATCTTTCGATCCCGGTGGCTCAATATTATGCGCGTCTCTCACTAATTATTTTATTATTAATTTTTTTATTTTTATTTCTACGCATAAAGCAACTGCTATTTATTTATTTATTATATTATTTGGCACATAAATTTAATCTTTTCCGGTAGAGAAATACAGAGAGGTATTTAAAGGCATGTTTAAAAATACGCCAAGCTTTAGGATGTTAATCGCCATGGCGTGATAGCGGTAGATCTACCTGCGCGGGAGGAAGTCACGTTGGCAGTTTGCGATAAGAGCCGTACGCGCCGTAAGAGGCAGCCGCGTTATAATAGAAAGCACACAGGCGGCCACCGTGTAATGGAGCATAAAGCTGGCTTACGCGCGCGATTTGTGCGAAACTCGATAGCAGGCGGTTCGCACGATCCACGAAACTGGATCGGATGTGTATCGAGGCGCGAGGAAACACGCCACGGGATCGCGTACGGAAAGCGCAACGGCGAGAAAGAGAAAGACGATCTTATCGCGGTTGTGTGTACCGATATGGATCGCGAATCCGTATCGATCCGATGGCATCGTGCCGTTCGCAATCGGATGACCAATCATCGGTCGGCGAAAGTGGACGAATCGGCTTCCTTTGAGCGCTAGCGGTTTCACCGCATTACTCTGTGAAAAGCCCGAACAAGCGATCGGCGACCCCCGCGCGCCGATCGTAACACCGGCATCGGAATTATCAGGTGGATTTATCGACGTGATATTATTCTCGAGTATGTTTCTTGATGGTACGATAGCGATCTAAAATTCAAACGTCGACGTATATCACTTTCCACTCCTATTTAATTATGTTTTCCTTTTCTTTCTTTTTGCATCATACAAATACTCTTATTTTATCTATCTCTCTTTTTTTCTATAAATGGAAATGCAACGAAAATGATGGAATTTTACATTTTAGGTATTTTATTAGATCTTTTTTATTCCTCTAAATTGAGGAAATATGACATTTAAAATATTATATATTTTTCACATAATGTGTGTACCTATACCTAATTAGAGAAAATTAAACTCACAATGTTTAATATTGAATAATCCCGCAACATTGCTGATGCTTTGCCATTGAAACTCTCATTCTTCTTAATTTGCTCTCTTTCATCGATGGTCCCAGGATACCCTGGATATGTACTTTTGGGTGCCTCGTGGCTTATCTTGGTTCCCGGCTCGTGGTTCTTAATTACGAGACGCACGGTAAGCATCGACCGACTCATCCGAAAGCTGAGCCACAGCACGGTCATCCCCGATATCTTAATTCACTTCCGTCGATTGGATCAAGCGCGGTCCTCGGATTCCCGGGGCGGTCATCAAAGACCCGCGGGCGGCCCGAATTTCCCACCATCTTCCCCTCCCGTCGTTCTCTCTTTACCTTCTTGTATCCGTTAAAACGGTGACGCATAGCTTCTATCCCGAAATCCGGCATGATTCACGGAATCATCCCCTGCGTATGACTACACTACAGTTCGATGACCCTACGGCTTCGACGTAACAATCACCTGCCTTTAATTGTCAAAGCAGGATTTTCGTCCCCTCTTTTTCCTCGTTCTATTCAGCTTTATTTGCTCTCCCTTTGTTACGTCGTTGTCCTTGGAAATATGTAGTGTCAAATTATTTCGTTTATTTGGAAAAGAATAAGATTAATAAATGAGAGATTATAAAATGTCAACTTGTTGCCACAAAAATAATCTCTCTAATTTTAATGGATGAAGATGCAACTTTAATATCAGAATCGATGTTTATCAATTAAAGAAAGTTTCGCGAAATTTAGAGCTAAATGGATTGGCGAAGAAGAAAATTTTAACCTTGCGTTTGGCGACAATACCCGTCCGTTGCGCTCGCGTTAACCAAAGCCATTCGCCGCGACGTTCTTAATTAATTTGCGCATTCAATTCGTACACGCGAGGGATCGTTCGTTGAGTTCGTAATTGGCACGGTACGATAATAATTAATGTATACGCGAATGTAATTTTGCATACGGTAAGCCCTACTTAACCTTTATCTGGTCCTTATCGCATCGCCTACGATACGCTAATTGCTTTTAGCTAAATTAAGTCTTGCTGTGTACAACACTCTAATTGCAAGTATAAAATATCACTTTGTATATTCTTGTAACTCACGTGACTCAATAAGTACTGCCCTATTTTCGTGGAAAAGCGTGGAACACCGCACGGTACATAATAATTTCTTCATTAATTTTTTTTAGAGAGATACGAAACTTTTTAGTATATATTAACTTCAATTTTATTATTTACATTTTTTTCTATTTTTATTTATTTACGTAATATGTTTGATTTACGTGTAATTTACATAATTAACTCTCTCTCACTCTTTTTTCTCCTGTTATAATAATAATTTATGCCGAGCCTCGAAGTATCAGTCTGGGAAATGAAAGTTGAATTTCGTAATTTCATCGCGTCACGTGCCCCCTTTTAACGCGACGCAAAACACATCGAATGCGATTCTCGTTACTTAATTTACAGCTCCGATATAATCCCCGTGCAAAGCTAGGTATGCCTAAGCCGCACAAAGAAGAAGAAGAAGAAGAAGGAAAAGGAGCCTCTGACCGACCGGAGCACCTTGCATCCGGATACTCGAGCGCAGGTGCATCCACCATCGGCGTTCGCTCGCTCGTATATATCTCACATGAACCGGAGAGACGGCCGAGGGAGTTCAGGTCGAGGTAGACTCGAGGTCAGTTCACACGTGCATACGTGCATCGAGTGCACGGCCTGCGACTGGCCGCGGTTCGATGCAGATGCTATAGTACAGAACAGAGGAGTACGGAGAACGATCGCGCGAAAGGGAAAGAGAGAGAGAGAGAGAGAGAGAGGGGGGGGGAGGCGCGCAGGAAGATGGTGGAAGAAAGGAGAGCGCCGTGCAGGATGCTAAAGAAGGCTAGCTCGAGCTTAGCGACCTTCTAAGGCCGCGTCGAGCAAACGCTCGCCACTCTCCTCACCTTTTTCCACTCACTTCTGCTCCTATCCGCGATCTATCTATCGCCTCCCTCCCCCCCTCGCACTCCTTTCCGTCCAGCGTCGTCGTCGTTCCGATCCTCTCGCTCCTCCTCGCGGCGCGGGATACTTCTTACCTCGTTGGGACGATGAAAGGTATCGTCGCGCTCTTGAGCGAAGTCTTTCGCAAAGGATGGAAAGAGAAAGAGAAAGAGAGAGAGAGAGAGAGAGAAAGATAGATAGAGAGACAATCGCATCTTCCGCGATGGTTTTTCGCGAGCGAGCTCAAAGAGGCGTTCTTGATCGTTCTCGAGATGGATCTTGGCTCAAGGTGCACCTATTGGCAGCGCATTTATGACCTTTCGTTGCTCTTTTTACGAGTGATACCAGCGAGGTGAGAGATTCTCTATATTTAGCCGACGATGAATCGACGAAATTCCAGGGCGACGCGCTCGCGCGCGCGAGAGAGAGAGAGAGAGAGAGAGAGAGAGAGTGATGAGCGAACGAGAGAGCGTGTTCCTCCGATGACGGAACAAATCGGTGATTCGCGAAAGGTGTATTCCGACATGAAGGACGCTGGCGGACACACCTCGTCGTCGTCGTCGTCGTCGTCATCGAAACCTCGCACACACCACTCGGTTTCTCTTTCTCTTTCGACTGGCGGAAAGTAAAAGTGAGCAGGCGCAAAACCATAGGCCTATACTAATTTAATCGGAATTTATGCGCCCGTTATCGATAAAGATTGCCAGCTCTGCCAGGCTCGCGATTGTAGGGAACATATTCTAGAAATGATTGTTTAATAATATTCCGTTATAACGTTCGTCCGCGAGCGTACGTACCTACGTACAAGGTGAGCCGGTGTGAAAGGTAATTGCAACGCGGATGCATTTTTATTTTCGTAGTTCTGCTTCCAGCAGAACTTTATACGCGATATACTCGCGTCTGTTGCCGATAACGCGAGCGAAATTCCAGATTCTTGCAACTATTTGCCGTCTTCTACTTATCGGTCTCTACCGAGAACTCGTTTGGATCTTCAGAAATTTGCGAGATTCTAATCGTTCTTATCCGCATCAAGATTATTTTTACCTCAAGATCATTTTCTTGAAATAATCCGATAGATGAAGTAGAGAAAAAAAAACAAGATTTTAAAATTTTAAAAGGTTTTTTTGTCTCAACGACTGTCGATCGAGCATAAGAACGTTTAACCGCTAATAATTAAAATTATCGATCGACACATCAGCTGGCAATCAATTTTGCGAGCATTGTCAATTTTCTGTTTTTGCTGATCGATATCGAGAACCGAGTGTCGCCTGCGTTTCATCTACGAGGAGATACGTTTTTCTCCTCCGGCGGTGAGCGGCGTGACTCAAGTGACCTAACTGCTTTATTACCGTTATTATTAATATATATATATATATATATATATATATATATATATATATGTATATATCAGCGGCGAACGCGTCTATCGCTTCGTATAATATATAATTATTGTCGAGAGGGATGCTTTCCAGACAGACGAGGCGAGGATCTCGTCTCGATTTTTCCGCGAGAATTTATTTACTCGTCACGATGATCGAAGGAATAGTGCATACGAATTCGATGACCAGGCGATTTTATTACTATTATTATCTGTCGATGCATTAAATGATGATAAACGTCTCTACTCTGCGATGGAAACTTGCCGCGCATCTTTACGCCGTTAATCGAAGTTATAAGACTTTGCCAAGTTAATCTCTCGCACGATTTCTCGTCGAGTGCTTTTACTCTTTAGAATTAATCTGTACGCGCTAAAATTATCATGATATCGACAGCCTTCCTTATTGTAAAACGTCGATTTTGCTACAACGTTAGTTAATTGAAATTTATAATTAAATTATGATATTAAATTTATAATTAATTTACGATCAGAGTTGATGTCGATGAAACTGATCATCTCGACATTTGCGTATCGGCTATATCGGAGAATACGAACAATACGCTTATTCGTCCCCGTGATAATTGATTCTCATATCTTAAAACGCTACTGTTATCTTCGTTACAAGTTGACGAAAAGCGTCGATATAACGTCATAATTTAACATTAGATCATCCGAGAAAGCACTTAGCCGCTCTTAAACTCGAGGAAGATTCTAACTCGGAGCTTTATCACTATCATTATCGATCGATCGATCAGTCGATCGTGTCTCGACGCCTAGCGAGCCTAGCGAAAGGCTTCGCTTTTCGACGGGGCGCTTTAATTTTGTGCGAAATTTACCTGGCGCCTCCATCTTCCACGGGCACCAGCCGGACTCGAAGCCGTCGGGGAACCTAGCAATTTCCCTTACCACCGCCATATATCAATGCGCGAAATTCGTAGAAACCGTGAAATCTATATTGTGCGAGATTGTAGATGTCCGCTGATCAAAGGGCGCCCGCGGAAAGTATGCTCGATCACGTGCAAGCCGATTCGCCAGTTTCGTCTCTCTCTCTCTCTCTCTTGTCGCTCGCTCGCTCAGCACACGGCATTAGGGTCAGTCTAGCGACTTTATTACTATCATCAACTATCAATATATAAATTGCTGGATATCGTGCATCCGTAATGGCCGCCGACGGGACGGTTCGGCGAGACGTTTCAAGTCCACTTTGTTCGGACGATCGTAAATTCGCGGTGAGAGGAATATTTTTAACGATGATGTTATTACTATCGGCGAATTAATAGCTCAATTGATGCCGCGCCGCGACGGATCATCGCGCTATTAATTTTTCATAGCCGCTAGATGACTTTCATGGAAAAGCCAAGTAATAATAAGCTTCTAACCGTCTAATTGAGCTAGCTCTCGCGAAACCAAACTGGCCAAGCTCGACTTAGCCGTGCTTAGTCGCTTGTCACTGTGTTTTGCGGGTTCGCGGGCAAAAATCACGAATTTACGGCGCGAAGTTTCGCTTCGGGAGTAGTGCGCTTAACGACTTGGACGTTATTAAAGGGGGGAGTCGAGGTCGCTTCGCGAGGATGAAGACGACCCGCGTGTACGCGCTGATCAAAGGCCGAAGTCAAACGACTCGGCAAAGAGGCCTCGCGAGAGCCGACATCTCCCGTCCTATCTCTTTACGTCCTTCGCAAAGTCCTATGCACCTTTAATGACTTCATTGCCATCATCATCCATCAATGTGTGGCAATGGATGCCAGCCGCGCGTCTATCAATTGCCTTCGCCGATAAACAATCACGTCTTTCGATGACGTTATTTAGCGATTAAAGTTTCGCGATTGGATACATCAATGATTCATTATATCTTGAGAAAAGAAATCATTCCCTCAGTTTATTATGTTATCGGTGTCGATTAATGGTCGCCTCGTCGTAATAATTGCCTTTTACCGCCCTGATTCGATCTCATTACGATTATTGCTTAGCACGCGCCAGTTACATTCTCTCTTATCACTCTCAGTTTGACTTGTGCCGCGTGACATTCCACTCTATATTGATTTTTTTTTATATTGCATATTCATTGAATTATTGAGATAATTTGCATATCTCTAGTATATATCATCACTTTATGAGATATATTAGTAAAATGCGTAAATATTTACAACATATATATTGCAATAATGTCAATAATGTCAATATAATTATATATAAAAAAAAAATATGAAAAACTTGACAAACATAATATTTGTAATATATGTATAATATTTAAACGAGTCGATATTTTTAATGATTATTAATAGCATAGTCTTGTCAACTGACATTTTTAAATAAAATCACAAGTAATAAATATTATATAAATTAATCCGCAATACACTTAATTCGGCCCTAATTCGGAGCGATTGAATTCACGATTAGAAGAAGATCGTCGCGTGTCCTCGCGCGAGGGCCGCTCCTACATAGACAGCATTCTCGGGATACCAAAGGTTTTCTTTGCTTTTGCTTCGAGCAAAACCGTGCGCGTCTCGCGTGCGAGGGGAGGGGAACGGCACATCGATGAGGAAAGTGCACTCGAGATATGCGCTCGTGCTAGAGCAAGTGCAGCGAATACCGCATTGCTATCACTGTTGGATATCTTTTCGAAATTATACACGAATATATATTTCAAAATGACAACTGAGTAAATCGGAAGTGATCGCTATTTTTAATCCTGTTATGGTTGCAATATTTGCATTTTATGATTATTATTTAAATAAAGATATATTCCATTTATTCGTCATACAGATAAATATATGCGCGTAATAAATGCATTTCTATATAATTAATAATTCTAATTATAAAACTATATGTTTGCGTAGATATAAATTCACATACAATTATGAGAGTAAATTAGGTTTGAAGAAATTCTGCGGGAAAAAGCGTGTTTATACGAATGTTATAAATAAATCTCTCGGTATTTCGTAAGAGAAGGTCCTCGGGAGGGTGCCTTAAATTAGCGAATACGAATAACAACTGCGTTGGCCATGACGCGGTTAATGACGCGGGACATATGTCACCCGCGCCAGTGTTGGAGAGTTAGCCGTTGACCGAGATTCGCCGCGGCGGGCTTCTACGAGGAAAAGCAGCATGCGGATATGCGAAACCGCATCCGCGCGCGCACCGAGAGATGCTAAATGTGCGCGCGTGGCGCCTCGACATTTTCCTCGTGCTATTAAAACGGGGAGAAGCGAGGAAAAGTCGTTCTCCGAAAGAGAGAGAGAGAGAGAGAGAGAGAGGGAGGGAGGAAGATAAATAGAAAGAGAGCTCCGTGGACACATATTGCTCGCGCAGGTCACGTTCTGCGTACGAGCGACGCGATCAAATGGGACGTTCGGCTGGCTTCTTCTTCTCCGAAATGCCCGCGGAGAAAACAGCGAGCGAGAGACTAGAATCGCGACGGCGATTGAATGTCAGCCACGCGCGGGATATCGAGTGACTCTGAATTCTCAGCGAAAACGACGAGCGGAGGCAATCGAGTCGAGCAGCCGTTCTCGAATAGGTAGCGTAAATAAATGCGTTCATTAAAATATTTTCTATACAAAAACATCTATATCGTTCGTATAACAGGATTCTTAATTTATTTTATTATTTTTCTCGCAATGTGAAATGTTTTTAAATTTTGAAACAAAAATATAGGAGCGTTGATATGAAGGAGAAAATGAAAATATCGTGACAAAAAAAAAAAAGAGGAAGAAATTTGAGATATATTGCAATTTAATTTCCATTATATTCTCAGAAAAATAAAAATTATACATTACTATTATACACTTTTGAATTACAAAATTAAGTGAATCACATCAGTAATTCACATATCGAGCAAATCAAAAAGATAGTTTGCATTTTATTTACACACAATTATGTGGAACGCATATAAAAATTCTATTTTTAATTATAATTTTCTTAATTATTCTGAAAACTATTAGGATTAAAAACTCACGTAATTCGTATCTCGTCGTCCGATCTTATCTTCGCGTGAAAAGCTAAAACGGCGTAAAACGGCTTTTGAATCGAGAAAACGGTGTCGTCCGCGGAAGGCGAGACCTCGCCGCGGGAATCGCTTACGTCGCGCCGGACGCGGATGTCCTCGTCGTCCGCGCGGATACGCCTCGAGAAAATAGCAACGCAATCGGAGACGACGCGCGCGGAGGAAGCACGTAAGCGCCGTAACTGCATTTAAATATCCGGCGGAGCACGCGGTGCGGAGGCCCCCGATGTCATCTCCGTTCCAACCCGGAGCGGAGGAGAGCCTCCGCCCGCGCCCCCCCCCCCTCCCCTCGTTCTCTCCTCCCCTCGGGGAGGATCGGGTCGCGGGAAACGGGAAACGGTGGAATAAACCAGAAGTCAGCGGAATCGAGAGATCGACGTTTGAGTGAGCTCGCGCGCGATACGTAATCTCTCTTCTTCCTCGTCGCCGATGGAATGCGCGAGTATCGCGATCGCGCGATACTCTACAGCCGGTCTCGCGTAATCCGCTCCTTCGCGCGACACAACATAAGTATGATTTATCGCGGGGGGATTTCGCTTAACGTCCCTCTTTCTCGCGGGAATCTAAATCTACCTCCGAATCAAAGGGTAGATCGTCGGTAAAGCCTCCTTTCATGCCTCCGGCATGAAAAACTACACACACCGCTCGCGAGTATAAATGTCAAAATCGAGAAAATAAAGTAGTAGAACGACACACGTCGTTCAGTGCTTCGGTTGCAATGTATTCGGGATGAGGGAATAGTATAGTGTAGACTGCAGGGAAAAAAGAGAGAGAGAGAGAGAGGGAGAGGATTGGGGGGGGGGAGGAAGAGGAAGATAACGTGGCCAGCATATCTTTTATAAGAGATCGCTGTCTCAGCACGGTATTGCGCTGTGTGAGCGAACAGCGAAGAAATTTATATAACGATCTCTCGGGCGGGTTTGTATGATCGTTTGCATCGAGCGTGTCCTGCTGCGATGTATTTACGGCATGCGGAATGCTTTTCTTCAAGAAAGTTGAGATGATTTTATTTAGAAAAATGTTTAAAAACATAATTTTTGAGATATTGTGAAAATTGATAAAGAATTCATTAAGATTGTTGATGTTTGTTGAATAAAAAAATGTGCTGTTTTACTTCATTCTATTTATTAAACCTTGCTCCGGTACATTTTTCGCGACTTGAAAAATTTCCCGTTTAAAATTTCTCCGTCAAAGCGACACATACTTGCAATCCGAAGAATATACAGGAGGCATGTTTATATAAAAAATTTTATAAAAATTTAGACACATTTCTGTGTAAAAATTCAGACAGTATGTCTGCGAGATAACTGCGGACACTTAGTCTGAAGTTTTAATCAATTTCTTTTTTTAATATATATATAATATATTTAATATATATATAATTTAATATATATAATAAAATTTAATATATATAATTTTTAATATATTAATATATATAATTTAATATATAATATAGAAAAGCGAAAAAGCACTTCATCGTTTAATCGTTAAAATTCTCTCGTTTACTAAACCGGTCGAGGATAATTTCAATAAGTGTCTCGAGAAACATTGTCCTCGGGGAACAATCCGTGCTATTCGTGTCAATTAGCGCGCCTCGGGATCTCCGCGCTGCTCGCTAGCGCAGGTGCACGCGTACTCGCGTGCTGTCGATGCGTGTGTAAGTGTGAAAAGGTGTGCGCCAAAGGCCGAGGCGCGAAACGGGCCGTACTAATTACCACGATGCAAACGAAGCCACTTTGAGCTTACTCGGAGCTTGACTACGCCGCTTGCCGATCGCTCCGCTTTCAGGGGATCGAGGTCGTTCGTAGAATAAGGCGAATAGTGAATAACGCTCGTAAAGTATTTTCTTGCGCCGATACTTGTAAAATGGACTCTAAATCTTTGGCTAAAAGTGCATGTTACACTCGAAAAATTTCGACTAAAGTTAAAGGAATATACATATATATATATATATATATATATATATATATATATATATATATATATAATTATTGAACCCATATGTAATTATAATAAAAATTAATATTTAATTCTTTTTATTTATTTTTATTTATTTATTTTTTTTTATTAAGATAACACATCAGTGCGCGAATTAATTTTGAAAGCAAATATCGAATTGATGGAAAGTTAATTCTTGGATTAAATTCTAAATTCGTTTACATCCACATCTTTTGAAAGAATAATTAAATTTTCACGAGTTAACATCTGGGTCTCGCTTAAACCATATAGTCTCGTATCGCACAATATGCTCTCCTTGCTGTACGATAGACCCCTCTGCGAAAATATATTCCCACACGTCGGCATCGCGTTTGATTACACGTCCGGCGCGATCGTTTTGACGGAGACGCAGACGGGGAGGAATGACGAGAGAGAGAGAGAGAGAAAGAGAGAAAAAGAGAGAATCTCTCAAGCCTGAAACTTGTGTGCGGTATCATGAAAGGCGCGATTACCCCGGCTGCTGATTGGCGTTTACCCTAGCACCTTGTTATTTGGCGAGCACGCATCCATCGATTCTGCGCATATTAGCCGCGCGTCAGAGAAAACTGCAGAACATCGCCGCATTCCGACGATGATGGAAATCGAGTACGCCGAACCACGCTGCGGAACCCCTTTCGCTCTCTCCCTTCGTCGTCGTTGTCTCCCCGCTTTCGACGCTAACACGACGTTCGTCGGGCCCCGCGGGGCCCCCGCGCTCTCGAACGTTGGCCTCGAATAACTGTCCGGGAATGCCGCAAAAGGCCCGCGAGGCATTCCACGCGAGCCGCGCGCTACAAGCGACAAGCAGATAGCCGGCTCTTTTCTCAAAACGCTTTTACTAATTTTTAGTAAGCTTTGGAAATTTGATTTCAAGGTATTATTTGTTTACTTTTTGGAAGAACGTGGGGAATTCTCATGTAATTTTATTACGTATACTTTATTTTAATTTTTTTGTGGTAAAAAATGAAAATGATATGCTAATAAAAATAAATACAAATTTTTATTTTAACGAAAACTATTCAGTTTTTTTTTTCAGTAAAAAAAAAGAAGTGCCGCCCAGCGTTATTTAAATTACGTTGAAAATCAATGATATTTTAAATTTTGCTAAGTGTTCACAAATATTTTGACGATGTTGAGAACTTCATCGACATCGATATACGAGGGTAAAAAACAAGAACGTTGTCGGTGATATTGCGTCGCGCTGCGCCGCGAGGAGGAAAATTGCGAAAATCGACTTGCGGGGAGAACAATTTCGCAAATATCGTCACGGTCGAAGCGTACGCATCGTGCGTGTTTGCGTCGTAACACGTCGCAGTATCTAATAATATCGATACACACCGCATTGCCGGGATCGTCGCATCGTGGGATAGAAAAAAAGCCGACCGCGAATTGCGTTTTAATAAGAAATCTCGTCGCGTAACGAGTCTGATTTGTCCGGATAAGAGCATGGAGATAGCGCGACGGTGACGGTCACCGCATATACACCGGTATTATTTATCTGGAACGGTTGCAGCGGCAGAAATGCATCGTGTACCGGATGTGGCTTACGGGTTCTCTCGGTATAAGCATACAACCGGAGAGCGAGCGACCATCTGACTGTCGTTGACTCTGTATAGCGGCATGTGTATACCGATTCCTGAGTTGCACGCGGATACATTGTTGGTTGCACCACACGCCTTCCTCCTCCTGCCCCCCCCCTCCCGCCCTCCTCCCCTCCCTTTTCCCGACGCGTGCAGCCAGATGACGTGACGAGTGGAAAATAGCCCGGGCAGCAGCAACAGCGGCACATAAATGTGGTAGAAATTGCGAGGTTGACGAACGCCCGCGTACGCGGGAGAGAGAGCGGGTAAGGGAAACTGGGGGGAATTCCTGGGGGAGAAAAAAAAAAGGAGCAAAACGCTGTTTATTACGCCTGGCATTTGTCGTTCGTACGTATGTGAGCGGTGGAGGGCTCTCTTTCCGTGAGGAGGAGACGAGGAGTCTCCTCTTCCGTTCCCTCGCGGCTGCTGAGCACGGAGACGACGCTCATTGAAAACATCAAGAAAACGAGGGCTTCGGCGCGATTTTCCGCGTACATTTGCCGGGTCTTTCGCGGGTCTTACTCGTATATCGGATTATTATATGGCACGCGATACAATTTGCCAGCGTAGCGCGACAATGAACAGGTGATTCGTCTTGCGCTCATGTAGCATCATGACGGATCTCGTTATTGAGTTGACTCGAAAGGTATA
This sequence comes from Cataglyphis hispanica, assembly GCF_021464435.1. Classification (NCBI taxonomy): domain Eukaryota; kingdom Metazoa; phylum Arthropoda; class Insecta; order Hymenoptera; family Formicidae; genus Cataglyphis; species Cataglyphis hispanica. Next base: position 10,848,799 of record NC_065958.1, read on the forward strand.
TATTGATGAAAAATTGATGGCTGATCAAAAATGACTAATTTAATAAAAAAAAAAGTAACAGTAGATCTCAAAATGCACATAAATATATTCTCGAAAAGTTCAAAGGGGATATGAGTTACACAGATTTCGAAATGTCACTCGTCTCTACATATTTTACATCTCCAAAGATAGACGATACTTTCTGATAAATATAAAATTTGCGCGAGTTTATTCAAATTCGAAGGCCGAAAGAGCCTTGCTTCTCGCTTCTGTTCTCGACTTCGACGTCCGCGTCGTGATACGTAAAATTCGCCGCAAAATTGTTACTTTACGTCCCGAATTCAGAACGATAACACGACGGAGTTTAATTTAACCGCCACTTGTGGTCCACGGAATGCCATCCGAAGACACCATATTCGACAGGTCTCAGGTTCCGGTACGGACCTCAGAGAAATGGAGAATCGAAAATGCGGGAATTCTCCGCCGGAAGGTTTCGATGTCGTGTCTTCCCGAGAGAGAATTTTCTTCCTTCCGGGAAAACGTGCACGAGAGGAGGCCCGCTCTCTCTCTCTCTTGTATAATTTTAACACGCACGCGACATTGTCCGAATCTAAAATACGTGTATCGGCAGCTCGTACATCTGCTGAGCATTTTCTCGTCTCGAATAGAAGTAAACAAATTACCGTGATACTCTCGACTCTCGACTCCGAGATTATTCCGATACCTGACGAGAGACGGATTCGCATGCGCTTTCCCGACTTTCGCTCAATTTCTCAGTTAATTATCGCTCGTCCTCATTGTTAATCTCATTGAAACTATATCCACAATTAATCTATCGCTCTCGGAAAGATTGTAGATTTTCAATTCTACAATGCTTTATTTTCCTTCATCCCTTTTTTCGAGAATTGCAACGAAAAAATGTCAAAATTATTTATACAATATTAATTATATGCGTAATAAAAATCAAGGTATATCATATGTTTACTAAAATCTTTATTAAAATAATTCGATAATTACTATATAACTTGATAATAATGTAAATAATATAGTTTGTGATAATAATGCAAATATAATAATAATTCGCTAATTATATAATAATATAAAAATAAGTTGATTAATGTACAAAAAAATTTAACTACGATAATAATAGTTAAATCCTTTCCAATCTAGTCAAATCAAACGGAATACACTTGATAAACTAATGATTCAAGAAGAGCAGTCCCGCGAGAGAAGAATCCCTCGCCGGAAGGAGCTATCTATAATTGCTAGATTCCGTTTAAATTTGGCCGAGTACAATTCCAGGCCCGACCTCACCTGCTCGTCACTGTGACGTATTACGTCACGAGAGAGTGTTAGGGCCACGGTTCGTGAACCCCGCGAGAGAAGAGAGAGAGAGAGAGAGAGAGAGAGAGAGAGAGAGAGAGAACCTGAACAGAAATAGCCGACCTAACTCTCGTAGCGAGACTAAGTCGAGAGTCCGTGCCCGCGATGCTATCTTTACTCTTTTTACCCTCACTGGGTCTACGAAAATACGTAAAGGTCCCATTCACACGAAGACCAGAATTCCTGATCGTGAGCGCTTGCGTCATCCAAAACCACTCACGCGTAAACGAGCCGGAAATCGGTGAATAGAATCCGCTATTAGCCAGCTAATGCATTGTCGCCGTCTATTTTCAGATCGTTGCAAATGCGTATATCGCGCCGGCACAATAATACGCGATTGTGAAATTGACACCTCGACATTTTAAAATTCGATGACTCCGGTTAAAGAGTTCCAGTTGCTCTTTAAAAGTCTCGCGATAGTGAATGTGAAAAGTTAACATGCACGTTTTTTAAATACAATTTTGATGGCGCTAATTGCGCGCTTGGAAATCCATCTGTCGATCTACATAGAACTTGTAAACTCTTTGAAAAAAAAAAAAAGAAAAAAAAAGAACTGGAATTTTAATCGTATTTTAAGATCGTGGTGATAATATCGCATAATTAATAACACGGATACGAGCGCGGGTCGTATTGACCATAAAGTTTAAGAGTCCACTCCAATTTCCGCATCACTCGCGGCGATATATACAAGAAACATCGGGTGTGACTAATAGTTATTAATTCTCGTGTTATGTCTGGCGGGCATAATCTAAGAGAGAATTGACGCAACCGTCAGTGAACACGCGCCAGAAATATTCTCTCCCGAGGGGGAGACGAAATCACGCGCGACGATATACGCGAACTATCGTCGCATCTTCCTTTCTCGAGATCGATCGTCGATATATTTCGGCCACACTATTTCGTCTCGTTCATGCGGGCATGCTAATTGGAGGAAAGCGACGAGCACGAGCGTCTTAATTCGCGTATCGTGCAACGAGATAAATTCGCCCGTTGTGGAAGCCACTCTCTCTGTCTCCCTTCCCTCTCACTTTCTTTCTCTCTTTCTCACGTTTATCTCGGCCTATGTTTATGCCACGCGTCGTCGTCCTCTGGCATCGAACCGGATTTATCCGAAGGCACACTCGGCTCCGGTGGTGCATCGGCTACTATACTCTCGCGCGACACCTTACTCGACTTGGTAAGATGACTTTTCCTACGTTAAATATAGCGACCGCGCCGCGACGATGCCGTCAAAGGGGACAGAGGAGAAAGAGGAAGTATAGTAATCGACGAGGTTGCTCCTTAAAGGATTGGCGCGACATTTCCATATTGGCGATAGAGCTTTTCTATTTTCCGCATGCGCAATTATTATTCTTCTTATATTTATTATTATTACATATTATTATTACATATATGTACATAAATGTACATAAAATATAATTAACTTTTTTATCTTATTATAAATTATATGTATATAATTTAATTTTTTATGTATATATAATTTTTATTTAATTTTTTTTTTTTTAATAATGATATTGTCATGTGAAAAACGAGAGAGCACATTTTCGGACAAAGTGGCGTCCGATGAGCGATACGCGCGAAATAATTACTTTATAACATTTATCGAACCTTTTTCTCTCTGTCTCTCTCTCTTTCTTTCTTTTTTTCTTCCTCTCTCGATCAGCTTTCATATGAAATGGACCAGGAAATATCGCTGTCTGGTTGGCATTTCGAGAGCGAGCCGGACTCACCAGGGACCGAGTACGCGAAATAGATTTTCCAGTAGGCTTTATCTCTTTATCTGTCGTCTAAGCCGTACCGCGTTCCTACACGGTGACACATAATTTCCCGCCGAACGGTCGCGCCAGCGCCAGCGGGCTTTTCCGTCCCCCTCCCCCTCCCCCAATCCCTCACATGGCTGGGGTGTGTATTATATACCGCCCGCGCGCGTTGGTTGGTTTTTCATTTTCTCCTTTTCCGCCGTGTTCCCGGACTCGAGGGACCCGGGGGGCTTTGTTCACAGTCGATCTGTCCGTGAGAAATTTAATTATGCGAGCAAGAAACGGCCTGGAAAAGAAAGTTCTACGAACGCGAACGGGTCCCGGGATACTCTTGCCAGCGCCGCACCTCACCTTTTTATTCCACCATTCCGGTGGAATAAAACTGCACACCGGCATGATGCACCGTAACCGGACGGTTTTTTTCATCGTACGGGCCCCGGCGGACTTTTCTTGCCTCGCTTACTTGAAGCGACCCGCGGCGGCTTCAACAGTGCAAGATTGTTAATTAATTTTCAATTTTACGCGACTCTCCGATCGTGTGACTTTTGCTGCGCCGGTTTGCAGCGGATTCTGCAGCGTAACGCGGCGGTTTTCAACCGCGCTCAAATATATACGTACGTGCGCAAATAATGCGGCACGTTGATTAAATATTGCGACACATTATCGCTCGGTGCTATTTCTCTTCCATAAGAGTATTGCTACATAGTGTTTAAAATTTCTATTCTATTAATATATATATACATGTATGTATAAAAGTTTCTATATATATTTCACGCACATCAACATGCTCGCGAATTAGCATTTAATCTCGGCTCTCGCTTGATTATACGAACCGAACGGTTGAATAGCCATATTATTCGGTTATGCTGCATAGCTTCTATAATTCGCATAAATTCGAATTATATTTCAATTAACAATTTTATTTAAATCAAATTTGAATTTATTGCATTATACGAATATCAAAATATTAATGGTGAATTAAAAGAATATCCAGATATTTGAATATATTAGGGAAATAAACTCAGATTATAAAATTCGTTTTTTTTTTAAGAAATTAATTAAGATATTTCTTGAAATATATATAATTAATTTAGAAAGCCTTCTTTTATTCCGTACAATTATCGTGTTACACAATTTAGTTCGTCAGGGATATAACAAATAAGAATTAATTAAATAATAATTTTTATTAATAAAATAATAAATAATAAATAAAATAATAAGTAAGATAATAATTAAGAAAGTTGATTAAACCGTTTAGTAACATAATGGTATTCCGATCAGAGCCGGGATCGGGAGATAGAACACCGAGAATGACGGGAGTTTTCCATTGCAGAGATAGCGTTGCACGCGAGACTGTTTATTTTTCAATTGGCGATTTCCGAGAGACTCTGTACATCTTTCCACTTTCAAAGAGCGAATAACATCCTGTTTTCGCAGGCGATATCGCCTTTGCTTTGACAATAATGCCGCGCATGCGTAACGAGCAAAACGAGTTAACGTATCGCGAATTGTGGGGAACAAAGTCGAGATACCCGAGTTAAGAATTCGAGAGTTGGGGAATATTTTCCGTTAGAGATTTGTCTCTACTTTAAATTCTCACATCGAAGAATCCGTCATTAAATCAAAATTGTGGGACACTGTGTATGCAGATTATCTACATAGGCTTACCGATGGGAGGAGTACGGGAATTGTTATTGCTGATAAAAAGCGCGTAAATATGCCATTTTATTGTAGCTCGCACACGTTTCATCGATTGTGTGCCGTTGACGTCACGCTCTTTTTTTTTTACCGTAACACTATCTAACGCCGTAGTTGTTGACGTTGCCGGCGGTCTAATCGAATCCTATCTGTCCGCCCACAATTTTATCTCGTAACACTGTTGATGAAACCGACATATCAGCGTTATACGATTTCTCGCCGCCGTTACACATTCAGGAAGCTAATGGAATTTTCTGAAAGTCGGGCGAACGTGCTCGATTTTACCCCAGGGTACAACAAATATTTACTTTTTGTTTTCTGTTTTTCGTATTCTTAGAATCCAGGAATTATTATATTTCTTTAGTAAGTAATTAGGGGATCGATTTCTTCAAATGCCGAATCACTTAGTAGAAATCTGATACTTGATCCTTCCTAATATTTGATGTCTTGATGTCGAATAAAAACAATTTATATAAATAAAGTATTCCAGTTGATATTCACAGCTCAAGTCATGATATCATTTTTTTAATTATAGTTTTAATTATAGTTAATTATATATTTTTTAATTATTTTATATATCTATATGTTATTACGATTTTATTCATCTTATTTTTATATTTGATTCTTTATTTTATATATTATTATATTTTACATTTTTTTTAGATCTAATCGTCGATTGTCAATGCAGTTTGTTTTGCGATTTCAATTTTTCGTTCTACGCGTTATACTTGATGTTCTATTTTATCGATTAGAAGCTCCAGGATAATAAAAGATTCTTAATTTTCCTCAACTTGTACATCACTCTATCTAGAAAGGCAAGGGTCTGTCTTCAATCGGGATGCGAGAGAGGAAGCCTGATGCTCTCGACTTCGCTTACACGCACTTTCGTCACAAAACGAAAGGCGCGTGTTGCGAATGTCGTCATCGATGCATCGCGAGTCACACGGAGTAAACTTCTTTCCCGATGCACCGCTATGCACCCGATGACTGATTTTAAGAGCTGATAATTAAGAGCGGTTCACATCGTCGATGTTAACTGGATTCTCCAAATTATTCCACGAGAGTTCATGTTTTTCAAGTTTGTTAAGATATTACATTGCATTTGTTATTACTATATTATATATTGCCTATTGTGCCGTGTATTATTATTGTTATTATTATTACTGCGGCTGTAAATCTACGACTATGCATTGTTGCGACCGCGGGATTTTTACGGGATCCATGATCACCCATTGTGATTGCGCGACACAATCGAAGCGATAAAAAGATGACGGAATTGTGTGACGCGCAGATCGAAACGCTCGCGAGCGTTGTGACGTCGCCGATGTTACCCGTCGACTTGGCACATTTAATTGCCAGCTTTCCCGCCGCAGTTTGTCAGTTCCCGATTAGGTTTACGTCGCCGATGACGACGGCGCTTAGTTTTGACAGGAGGGATATTACGTTGGAGCGCGAGCGCGAATCCGTGCCCGAAACACTACCATCACGTAAGTTCCTCGTGCCGTAAGTTTCTCGCCTCGTTTTGTAGATTGGATCTTGGAGCGTGGCCAATGTGTCGCAGGAGATCTCGGATATATTGTAGCGTAAATTTCTTAATTTTTTTTGAACGCCGTTTTTTCGGATACTCATCGACACGTCTCACGTCAATTGTCCGCGAGGCGAATCTGTGATTATGGCTTTCAATATGGCGTTGTACACAATCTCTCGGGGTACACAAGGGAGGGGTGAAATGTAGAGTCAGCGGGGGAGAAAAAAATTTCACGCTATATAACAGTTCCCCCATCGCTCTGTCGATGGCCTGCAAGAAGTGCCATAATGTGTCCTCGTACTTCACGAAGACGTCGAGGAGACTTCTCGGTGAGTCATAAAAGTTACAAAGCTGAATTTCTTCCACGCTTCTTCGAGCGTTTCGATAAACTATGAATGGGGAGAGTACGAGGGTATATTTTTCGCTCCGCGTTATCAGATTAGATCTAATTTATATTACAACAGAATTTCGAATCCTTACGAATTTAAAAGCGTATGAAAGCAGCGATCCGTCAATGATCATCGACTCGTTCCCGAAATAACGGCACATTTATAAACTGATATAATCGTATAAGTTAGCCGATAATTTTAACTTTTACCAACACGCGCGATTCTCCAAGGATCGACTGTCAGATTCTCACGCTTTCGGCTTTTTGGCGATCGGCCCGGTTACTAATACACATTCGCGAGTATTTTACACGCGCTTCCGTGTTCACGTGACGGCACGGCACGCGACGTCACGTTGGAAGCGAGAATGAGACGTACGGTATACTTAATAAAAACAATGTCAATGTGTGCCCGCATATAGATCAAATTTCGTCTGTCGTCTCGCCGACAGGCCCGAATCGCGAATGGAGATTAAATCAGAAGCGAGATAAAGTGAAACGCCAAAGCGATAATAGGGCTCGCGATAGCGCCGAGCTTGATACTTAAAAATTAAATTAACCTGTGTCACATTATCGAGCGATCGTGACACGCACGACGTTTCGAACGATGCTATCTTTCGCACGTATGGAAAAACATATAATGTCGCTGATAAAAATGCGCGTCACGATATATACAATACATAATCGTGTAGCAGAAATAAGCAGAAATTATGCAATTCGCAGCTGTGCTGATCTGTCAGTCGCGATAGATAACGCGCGATGACGTCTCGCGGCGACAATACTTGTCCGCTCATTAATAAGAGAGACGCGCGAGATCCCGGCAATAACATTTTATCACAAAATACTCGATTTAAGCTCCATTAAATTCGCACGCTCGAGGTCACGCGTGTCGGAAACTTACAAAAACGCTCGGCGACTCTCGGCAGGTATAAAGGCATGTAATATCGATATGTTCTCAGGTGAACTCCGAGAGACCCATTTGGCTGCTCATCTCGCGCACGCATACACGCATATACGAGCACTTTATTTATTACTACTACGTGCATCCTCTATACTTAGAGTCTCCAAAAATAAAATAATTCCCCAATCGTTAGCGATGCTCTAAAATTGTGGATCTAGATCGCGCACGCTATGCGAGAACGATCGCCGAATTGGGATTCATGTTAACCTCGTTTTGCGTAAAACCGTGATAATTGTAACGTAAAATTAATTGAGTTTACAGTAATTCATTAGTCGCACGCGATAAACGCGTTCGCGCCAATATTGACGTATATTGCGCGCGTTCGCGAAACATTTGCGAATAAATTTTTTTCAGGAGAATCTTTTATTTTGGGAATGGAAGAATTTCGCGATGCTATTGTCGCAAAACTCAAATTCAAAATCTTCAATCAATTCAAACTCAAAATCTTATCGCACAATCGCTCGCGTTTGTTTATTAATCAAAAATTAATTACAAACGAGCCAAATCTATTAATAGCGGTATTTTATTGCAACACCGAGTCAATACTTTTTATGAGAGTGCAGTATAGGAATAATTAAATATAAATTTGAAGAAATCAATATATTAACGAACCGGATTTATGCGAAAAATATCTCCATATATCATCAACTTAGAAATTGGAGAAGCTGAAATTATATGAATTTCAGAGGCAGTATGACAAATTTTACAGAATAATTTTTTTTTAATGTTTTCTTTCTCTTTTGCTCTCTCTCTCTCTCTCTCTCTCTCTTTCTCTTTGCATCTCTTACGAGAATTTAATACTACACGTCGTCATTATAATTCGTCGTATTACATCATGATATTAATCGCGTTACATTAATCGTGCTTACATTATTCACAGTCGGCGATTTTGTAACCAAACCCGATTTTACACTGCCGATTCGTGGCAAACGCGAATATAATTCAACCATCTTCTCGATCTATGGATTCGATAAATTTATAAGCCGGTCGTGCGTGTGCGCGCGAGCGCACACACAGGGGGCAGTTACACAATTTGCATGTTTACACGTGACTGTCAAACATTTGCCCCGGGTAAACGTCGTGAATGCAGACTGCCAATGGGAGATGAAGGAGCGGGAGGAAGGGGGGAGGAGAGGGGAGGGGAGGGGGTGTGGAAGGGAGGACGAAGGGTGGAGGGTGAAACGTTTCTCTCTACCCTTCGATTTGATCGTCCAATAGCAAATTCCACGTGGTAGTCGCACGTGCACATTTTGCGCCGTTTCTACACACACACACATACATATCTAGGCTGTGGGAGAGACTGCGGGAAATCTCTCGTGTGAGTGCATTAAATATCCGCGGCTGCAAGATGCGCGCTGCAGGCTGCGTGCACCTGCACCCCGCATCGTTCCTAAGAAGTTGCGAATGCGGGAGAGATTCACGTTGCGAAGACGCGATAAATAATCGGTGAAAGAAGAAGTAACGACGGCGGGAGAGACGAGGGGAGGGGGGGGGGGACTATATCATAGATTATATCGACAGGCGAACGAGTTTCGCGACGAGGAGGGAGAGAGAGAGAGAGAGAGAGATCCCGCGCAAAGTGAACCACCGCCGGCGATACTATCGACACGTATTTATACATGGCTCGACGACGCGCACCCTTGGATCGCGATAACGCGTTATCACGGAGCCGCGCGACGGCGTCATTGGGGGGCCGAGGAGGATGAGGAGGTGGAGGGTCGGGGTTGGGGAGGGAGGAGGTTGGAGGCATAGGGAGGGAGGGAGGGAGGGATGCCGAACAATGGCCGCGTGATTAATTGCTCCGAAAGCGCCAGAAAGCTAGAAGTGATGGATGTTGTTCGGCGCGCGCGCGCCAGATGCCACGGCCGCCAAGTATAATCGCGCGAGATGCGAGAGTGGCCGATCCGGAAAGATTATCGCGCGGCGGAGAAAGGCTCGCGCGGGAGAGCAAAACCGCGTGGAAAAATAAAGCGTTTCGCATCCGCAGTTACTCTCGTCGACGTGAAGCCAGGAGCTTTTTTCCCTCGTCTTCTGGTATGACGTGGTCGGAATTGGCGACTTCTTATGCAAAGCTGCTTAACGAGATCCATCCTTCCTGTTTTTATCAATATCCGATTTATCACGCTCTTTCCTTATTCCTAAATATATTATTATTATAATATGCGTCCTTATCGAAAAATAAAAGTTAATATTAATGAATGAACGACAATTAAGATATCATTAATTAATGTCACCGAGCTTGCGTACGTATGTGTGCGTGAAAAATGTTTTATACATCTTATCTTATATTTCTCTATAGGAAAAGTCCCTGTGGAAACAGGGATAAAGGGAGGAAAGCGAGAGTTAGATAAGAAAGTTTAGTAACGGCCGATACACTTCTGATTTCTCATCCGAGAAATGGAAGAAACCAGAAAGCGATAAAAATCCCTTGGCAAAAGCTACGCTGCTTAAATACGTATTTCTCATAATTCTCGGATTACGAAATAGAAATACGCCTTCGATAACGTGCGTGGGTATGTGTGCGTTCGGATCGTCTGGCTCATCGTAAATTATCCAACCTTATGGGGGATTTTATTTCTTCTTTCGTTTTTTTTTTTTTTTTTTTTTGGCAGCGTGTGTGTGTCGTGGCCACGCAGCCATGCGTCAATTGTCGCGCGTGTTATCGCACGTCATGGTGACATCGCGATTAGGGAAACGTAAATATTTTGTTCCGGAGCGACCAAAATGCCTCCGGCGTAGAATACCCGACACCTTACGTAACGCAAATCATTCAGATAATCATGGAAATCTCATTCGGAACACGTTTTCGTGAGAAGGAGAATCGATCGATCCTGCGGTTGTCCCGTGATAATGAATGAAATTTAGACGGGGTCGTTTCTATTTCTGGCGCCGTGTCGTCGAAACAATCATTGATACGAGATATCGTTAATTAGATACTTATTGACTCCTCGCGCGTATCGATTCATTCTATCTCAGTGATCATGCGTGTTATGGCTATGAATAGGCCGTTATTAAAGAATAAAAACATCTCGTTCTGTTGACACAATTCAAGCCTCGAGCGTATATAAAAATAAGATAAAACATCACGGGGTAATTAATTTTCGAACGAAATTTCTCATAATTCGAGAAACTGCTGGCATCTCGCGCGCTAATATCTTCGGAAAGTATTCAAGACTGTCAATTTGCTTATCGTTAAAATTAAAGTCGACGAAATATTCAAATATACTCGGCGAAACATTCGAAAGGCGTTTCTCGAAGATTACACACTCGAACGCGAAACGATATGTTATTACGAGGAGAGAAACCAACAAAACGAGCGAAAGGATGGAGAGAGTCCTGGCGCACAGGATCGATATCATTAGGGCCCCACAATCTCTCCTGGACATTGCCGGACGATGTGTACGTAAAATGACCGGAAATTTCGCGCCGCCTTAATCCAATCGTCGCGCGCCGCACGCACGATTGTAGACGTACTCGAAATCATTGTTTATGGTGGCTATTACTGGCCTCTTTAGAGCCGGGCATCGAGTTGCACGTGAGACTTTGGTGTGTGCGTGCACATAATGCATCAACCCTATCCCCCTCCCTCCCTCCCTCCCTCTTCTTTGTCCCGTGCTTTATGGCATAATATAACGTTAGAAACGAGAGTTGAATTCTCGCCGGTATGCAAAGTGTCCGGTGGTGGTATTTCGAGCGCGGTGCCGCATTTTTTTATATTCCCAGGCGCATAATTCCGCCGACTGCAAACACGGTATTATTAAAGCGGCGGCGAGGGGGGGACGGGGAAGGGGTGGAGGGTAGGAAGGAAGAGGAAGAGGAGGAGGAGGAGGAGGAGGAGGAGGAGGAAAATGGGAACGCGGGCGCAAAGGAAGCGCCGATGAAATAGTCCGAGTGCATCGAAAAGCAGCAGGAGGATACGGGGGAGAGGGTGAGGTGGGGTGGGGTGGGGTGGGGTGGGATGGGGAGGGGAGGGGCGCGCATCTCGCACATTATCTTTCGACGCACTTCTCGCTGACGCGCGACGAATTTAATTAATGAAGATCGCGTGGTCGCGCCGCGTATTAAACTTCTAAGAATGTACGTGACCGGCCGACGTTAGGGGGGTGACGAATGATAATTCGCCAGACGGTTCTCCCAGACGGTGTAGTGCCGTTACGCCATACGCGCGATTTTCTACGCAATTGTACGAATTTATATCGAGACCGTTTCTTCGCGCATTGTATTTTGTTAATAATCCAGTTAAGCTCGAGGATCGCACGATGTACACGCGAGAGAGAGAGAGAGAGAGAGAGAGAGAGAGAGAGCGAGCTATTCTATCTCTACGCGTTGGAGTTAAAACTTGAAGAGACTCCTCAGCCTCTAAGCAATAATGGTCTTAATAAATGGAAAATATGGATCCTTAACATCGATTAGCGTTTTGTATTTACGCGCAAACTCGCAGCCGCATGTTAAACATGTAACGGGCGAGGCTGAGCGCTTAAATACGTAATGGGAAGACTGCAGCTAATGTAACGGCATCATAAATAAAGTATTAGCGTCAAGCCACAGGCATCTTGTGTACGCCTCACTTTTTAGTAATGAAGTTACCGTCTAGTTTCTTTTCCCGAAACTGCTACCGTCCTTGCAAAGCCCTAAATAATTCCGAGTTACTTTATAAATAAAGCAAACATTGCAGGAAGGATATGACTCAACTGTCTTACGAATGAGAGAAAGATGAATTATTATTGATCACTCCGTATATCACAATGCATCGCGTGTCAAATCTGAAAGTAGATAGTACGGTCAAGAAAATGAAAGATCATATTCTTTTTACATATAATTTTTAATAATACTAAATACTTTGTGCTTTTACGCAGCGCTCATTATGCCTGCGATAATCTATTTAAACGCGAACGACGAGGAAAATGTCATCGACTCATCTCGATTCGAGACGGCAGGCACTGCAAGAGGATTTACGATAAAATTAGATTTTGAATAGTTAACGGTGCCGTTATTTGCTCGTAGACGGCTATTTGCGCCGTTGACGAGCATCTGAGACTTTACGATATTTTTCGTCCAGGATCCGCTCCGCGTTTTCCTTTGTTTGCACGCCGGCGACTTAACTCGGTTACCGATGGGGAGCCGCCAGACGCACAGACGATACACTCTATTTGTTCTCTTTTGATTTACGGCGCCTACCTGCCACCTGACCGGCATCTGCATTCAAAAATATTTTCGACGTCCGTTCAAATTCCGCCCAAGCGTAGTGAACCTTTTAAATTTTTATACCTGCTTATGGGAAAATAAGCGACGCCGCCAATCGCACCGTTTACAAAAGCCCAAGATTGGGTGTCCTTGTAGCATGTCCGATAATTAGAGGCAAAGCGGACGCAGTCACAATGATGTCCAGCACGACAGAGGATCTTGAAAAATATTTTTCAAAGTATCTTTCTTTTTTTTCCTTTGTATTTACGCACTACTCCAACATTTTTTTCTGTTTCGTTCGTCGATTAAATGTGTCCGATAATTAGATGAATGGATATGTTTGATAATGATATGATAAGGATATGACCATGCAGTATGACGAAGAATCTTCGAAAGTATTTTTCAGATATTTCTCTTTTTTGCCTCTATTTACGTATCGCATCGACTTGGGTTTGGAATTTTTCATTTTGTTTTGTTTGTCGAGTAAATAAATTCAATAAAAATAAGGAACAAGGAATAGATAAATGAGTCTGAGCTATAGATTTCTTTTTTTTTTCTCCATTTCAGTGATAATAGAATTTACTTTCGGAGCATATTAAAGAATAAATCATTACATATATAGGATGGGCCAAAAACGTTATAGCCAGACTTTGAGATTTTATAGGAAATTTAATTCTGAACAGAAAGTTTTTTCTATAACCATGGGTTGAAAAATGCTTCCTTAAACGGTTAGCGCGCAAAAACCTCTAAAGTCACGGTTATTTTATATTTTCACAAGTATCAGAAAAAGTATGCGTTTTTTAACAAAAAGTACCGAAACAAAAGTTGTAGAGAATTAAATTGTTTACAAAAAAGTATTTTTTCTCTAATTTTTACTTTTTGTTCAGAATGAAATTCTGACCGGAATGTTTGGGCCCACCCTGTACATTGTTTTTACACTTTACTCTCCGTCGTAGGCTTAAAAAACGTCTTAGCTCATTCTCGAAATATGTCGGAGCTATTTATTAGGTGTTTATCCGGATCGTCGACGGTGATCGATGATACGCATAAAGAGCCGTTGATAATCGCGATTCACTAACAGGTGGCACGTACCGCACCGTATCGATCTTTGTAACGCGTCAATTGCTCAATCGTTGTTTGCCGTCAAGGAGTATCCGTTCTTCGACGGCGGGTTTGTTATTGCTGCGAACGACGGAGTGACGATGACGCACGAATAAGCTCGAATAAGCCGCCGTGAAGTGCGATGTCGCGATTGTCAGTTTGTTCACGCGCGTGATCCCGACCGAGGAAAGAAAACACGTCGTCGCGGGCGCAGGAGAGTTGAAGGCGAAAAAAAAAAAATATTTTCGCACTCTCCAGGCCGTCTGGCCGTCCGGGCGCGCCGAAATTGCGCCGAATTGCATCGGTTACAAGGCGACGAGCTGTTTAAACCGACCCCGAAACTCTCGTGTGATTTCGACATTGCCTCGCCAGACGGACATGATATACGATGTTACCGGGACGCGAAAATTATGCGCAGGAGCAAATAATTGCGTCGCAAATAATCGTATTCTACGCGTTAAAATTAACATCTTTAACATGTTACGCATAACGCATAATATATATATATATATATATATATATATATATATATATATATATATATATTAATTGACTTTTTCACTAAAATATTATTTTCTACAATATTATATGTATGTGTATATATATATATATATATATATATATATATATATATTTATCATAAAATATATATTAATCGATTTTTTATAAAATAAAAAATGTTTTTCTCTATTAATTACATTTTTTTATTTAATTAATTGAAAGACGATTCAAATAAAATCACATACATCATATGCTCTATTACAATATGAATAGTGATATGAATATAGTGATATCATATGCCCTGAGATCTTTGAAAAGTAGGATACGGCAAATAAAACGAATTATTCGCGTTATTTACGTCACTGATAGCTCATCGAATATTTTGTCGTGAAAACATGAAGCGGAAGCGGAGGCCGATACACCTCTTACCTACCTCCTCGGCGTTCTTTATTTTTACGCGCGCGTGTCTGTCCCAGAAACGGCAAGCCGGGGGAAGTCGAAAGCTCGGCGATATTTCCAGCATGGCTTGACGTTGCTGAAACTTGCAGAAAATTACACGCTCTCCTTTGTCTATTGTCGAGACAATTCAGTCGCTTTCGCATTCAAAGCGTGACCAATAGCGAGAGAAGCGCCGAAACTCTCCGGAAGATGTGGGTTTTCGTCGGAGTTAGCGAACGCGGCACTCCGTCGGCGAATACAAATCAGGTCATCCTGGTATATGTACCGCTTGCCTCATATATAGATATCTATGTGTGTATATATACATATATATATATATACACACACACACACCTCTCGGCTTCCTCTCGCGCGGAGAATACCTGTCCGTTTCTGTCCACTCACTACTGGCTGCCGGAAGTTGCCGCAACGAATGTGCGGCCACCCACGATCGATCGAGGGATCTCCCCCGATACGACGAGGATCATTTACTTTATTATCACGAGAAACAACATAACACGTTGGGGCATGACAGTAGCTGGAGAAAAGAAACGGTTCAATACTTTTCTGATCAATATTCTGGACTATGAAGTTCAAGTTTCATTCAATCTATCCCCCTTCTATGTCTTTGCGATATCTTTGCCGCGATACTAACGATCGGTAATCGCTATCGCCCCACGGAATCTCTTGCCTTTCACGTTCGTCAAATTATCGGGCTTAATTGCTAGGAAGATTCAGCTGCATTTTCAAGATCCGATCTCTCGCTTAAACCTCTGCATCATTAAAGGCGGTTCAAGGTTTGTGAGTTCGCGGAAATTAGGTCGCGACCGCTAATAAGGAGAGAGAGGAATTTAATCTTTCTGCTAAATCCAAGTTTTAACAATTAACGAAAATAACGAATAAATCCCATTATACATTGCATCTTAATTGATTAGTAAATGGAAGTCTTTAAAAGATCTTTCATAAAAAAAAAATATTAATATAATAAAATAACAAAAGGCTCCTAGATTAATAAACAATCGATAAGAAGGGTTTAAGAAATAAATAAAAGATATTCGTATAACAATCAAATACATAGAAAAAACAAAACCGCGACATAAAAGTTAATAAATTAGATTTAAAAATTGATGACACAATAACATAAATAAAGAGAAGTTAAATAAAAAAAATATTGTCCGATTTAAAAGTAGAGATATGTTCCCCCACGCGAAGAAAATCTACTAATTAATTCAATTTTCACTATAATTTTGTTCATTTCTTGAAAAGACTGATATATGCTAATTATTTGGGAGAAAAATATTCATTACAAACATTAATTGCTTCATTCATTTACACACAAGTGCCGACCATCATCATGATCCCAATAGCCTCGCTGCCAAATTTCCGTTGGCAGATCGGCAATAAATAGTCGCCATCGAGGCGACGACAGCCGCGAAGGGTCGAATCAAAGATCGAAAGGCAATCTAACTACAGTCGACACAGTGACGGTTTCGTTAACGGCCGTTTCGTTCCGCGGTACCTCCTCTCGGGCAAAACGTCACGATCTACGACCATCAAAGTCTCGTTTCCGTATCCGAGAGGATACCGGACCACGCTGTCCGTCGCGATAAATCTCGGAGGTGATCGATCAATCCAGGGGAAAGAGCGACGGCAAAATCCCGGACTCCCCGCTCCGGTCCGCGTAATCACGCTTATTTTAGACCGGCGAGTTGTTTTTCACGCGTTCGATTAACGCGCAAATAACATTTACGCCGATGCAATCTATGTGTTTTTCTCCCCTTTTTTTTTTGCAGCTCGTGACTAAATTTGTCGCCGTTTATTAATAAATTATTGTTTATTCGCTGGCAAGTCAATCATTGCAATTTTTTTTAACACGTGTACGCGAATAAGACAGGATATATTATTTGTACGTGTCGATTATTTTTGTGATGACCCAACACGCCAATATTTAATGTAATTACAGCCTAAAAAATATACGTTATAAATATACAGCATATTTTTAATCCTCGCACGTGCGAGAGAGGAAAGAAAGGGTTTCAAGATGAAGACATTTCCCTGCTGCCGACACACTGTAACGTGAAGGCGAACGCGAGACAACTCGGTAGACGTTATTCCGTTGCCGATCCTTCCCTCTCCTCGTGCTTGTTCACCACGTGCGCCTTATCGGGTCCATCGTCCGTGCAAAGTTCGCTCGCTCGGGGATTAATTAAGAAACGTGATTTCTGCAATTTCAAGAGCCGCCGCCGCTACGATTATAGCAATCGCTGTCGAGTGTCAGACTGAGTGAATGAGGTTCAAAGATCGTCGAATGATTCACGCTGCCTACGCGATTTACTACGCTGCTGTAAGTGAGAGTTTCGCCCGCCCGTCATAAACAACCGATAGACCGGCTGCAAACAGCTGCTTGTTTGTCACAAACAAGCGGCTCCGCCGATTAATCCGTCCTATCTCGTTTCACTCCTTAGTCATGCCAATCAAACGTCTTGTCTCCACGTTAGAGGTGTATATTTTTTTTTTTCTAATGGAAAAATTCACGAGACGCTTATGGTATCCTGCATTATTGTATCTTGCTATATTTGATTTCTAATTTTATTTTAATTATATATAAGATTAAACTTTTCCACTGCATCGCTCTTAAAATTAATAATGAAAGGAAAATATCCAAATTAAAGCAATCGCCCCAATGCGTGACCATAAAAATACATTAAGATTGGTCTTCCTTGTTATTCTAATAGCTTAATGGCGCATGCTGTTAGCAAACAGTTTGAGAATTATAGCTATGATAACGCGTTTTTTCCGCGATTAACGCAAGAATTGACAAAGTCACGCAATGCTCTAACCGCGGCGATCGGTAATTAGCCGCGATCGGTTTTGTTTTTCCTTCACTGTAAGATGCTATGATCGATAAAACGCAGTCGAGAGTTCGAGAGAACGTTTATCAGCACAGTCCGTAAGACGCGATATCGCTCGAATTCCCGGTTAATTAGTCACGTAAGCGCTAAATCCCGTAACCGACAATCGGCGCGCTCTGGAATTCGATGATCGGGCGACGGAATTTTACGCAGTGGACGTTGATCGTTGCGTAGATGGACTCGATGAACAGCTGATTGCCAATTAATTGACGCGTGTGAGATCGTATCAAAACAACAACACACAGAGAACATAAATACCGCGAGGAATTTTATTTTTGTAAAGAAAATAAGAATGCAATGTCTTATAAGTCTTGTGTAATTCGAGATTCACTTTATTTAAATTGATATCTCTGGAGGAATTAAAGTCAATGCTTTCATAACAGAAAAAAAAGAGAGAGGTCTTTAATTATCGTAAAAATTAATAACAATCGAATAGGTTCGTCGGAAAAGAGGATAAAGAGTAAAAAATAATGTTGATGCTTCGCAATGCATGTTGCAATGGACGCAATTTCGATTATTATGACAATTGCGCGCGACACAGTTTGTAGACGCTCCTTTATTTGCGCCTTTGTATGCCGTTCCATAGATCTCTCCCTCTCTCTCTCTCTCTCTCTCTTGCACGCATCCATTAATTAGTCGTGCATTTATTTAGCGTTACACGAATGTGTGGCCGCTGCTCTTTCGGCTCGCTCGGCGATCCAACAAAGGCGAGATAGTTATTGTTACGATAATTTTATCGCGTATCATTATGACACACGGGCGTCGTGTGACGGTGCACCTTGCTTGCGTGGGGGCTACGTTTCCTATGGTGGTATGGCGCGACCACTGTGTATAGCTACGTATATTCGAGTTACGGTTTGCGGTTAAGAAAGCCACGATACGTTATTCCTTTCGTAAAGCGGTAGTCATTCGCCGTCGTAATAAACGGTCCTGATAAATGAATAATAACGAGCTCACGCACACGAAACATGGCTTGTGTACATTCAGTATGGAGGTCTAATATGGGGGTTGAAGGAATTATAATGCCTCTCTCTTCGATTCTAGCATTTTCGTCCGGAATTCTGAACAAAAATCTGAATTAAATTACCGTACAATTATCATCAGTAAATCATCGATATAAGTAGTTTCTTCACGAAGTACCGAGAATTATCTTCACCGTCATATATTCGAAGCAATTCGGATGTCATGTATTTAAATAATATGAATATCCTTATCCGTTCTAAATCCATTCTAGATATTTATTTCTCTCTTAATGGTTTACTTTTTGTTCAGAATTATTTGAACGGATAAACTTATAATTTTTAACGAATATAATCTCAGATACATTTATAATTATATCTAAATATAATTCTACAGTTTTTAAATTCATTCGAAAAAATTCTACTGTGGATGATTTATCTGTGTATCTATTCACGGAATTTATTCCGGAGAAATTGTAACAGAGAAATAGAGAAGGAAAAAGAGATGATCGTTTCTCTCGTCTGCTGCATCGCGAATGAATTATGATGCCTTAATGCGCCATATATTTCTGCTTTCGCGTTCCCGGTTTCCCGGCACCGATCTGACCATTCGATTCCCACGATTCGACTCGAGCCGCGGAACAATCGCGAACGCGCGAGCGGCAATTCCGGCCGGATTAATCATCCGTGACCGATTTTCCAGCAGATTTTCTGGCACCGACGCGACGTATCTATGTAAAGCGATGCGGATAAAGCCGCTCTAGAGAAGACGCGCGCCATCCGCTTATATACCGGGTGAGCTAAATACGCCCCTTCCGCATTGTGAGGCGACTCCGTCGAGCCGCGCCGTGGGTAGAGTCTCGAGTCGCGCGACCCCGATTTCGCACATCCTTAATTACGCCAGTCACCACCATCCAGCTCGCGCATCTGCGCGACTCGATCATCTTCTATTACATGTGAATTGCGAAATTAAAGGAAAGTCGTTTACATGTCTGACACTCTGTGCTCTACTTCCTATACGTCAATTTTCCCATCGATATTTCGATATTGCGTATGTATTATTGTGTTTGTTTATTTTCTTTACCATAAATATTTTATAAATTTTCATGCTCCCTGGCGTTTACTGTCAAACCTCGCTAAATAATAAGAGAAAGAATATCACCGTTGCATTATTTTTTTTAAATCAAATTATTTAAAATACTGCTGTATCTCTTGCTAATCCTTTTGTCATAGCCAAAGAACAATATAATACTATAAGGGAAGAGAACTAAGATGTCAACGACGCGCGAAAAGAAAATATTCCGCGGTCGAATTTCAGAATCTGCGTTATCATCATTTCGCTTAGGAGGAGGAGATTGACGGCGACGAGACGATTAGGAACGTGGAAGGGACCGGGGAAGGGGAGGGAGGGAGGGAGAGGGGGAGAGACGACAACGACGCGATCATGCAAACAATGATTCGACTGTTCTCACCGTGTTGCGCGTATTTGAAAATTGCGAGCGGCCTTCGCCGAGAGAGCCGCGATCGAGAGAAAGAGAAAGGGGGCGACGGGGGAGGGATGGGACGCGACGGAAATTGCGGGGGAATCCGTCCGAAGGGGAACAAGGATTTCTGTTCATTGACATACCAGAACAACCGGCTGATTTCGCAAAAAGTGTATTCTCTTCGGCGGAGAAATTCTCTCTATGTCGTGTGTCGGACTACGACAGCAAAGCATACGACGTGTCAAGTTGTTGTTGTTGTTGTTGTTGTCACGCATGTTTCTCTCTCCTCCCGCTTGATGTAAAAATATTTTGAATTTCGTGAAAATGGACGTAGGGGAAAATATTATTGCATCATCAACAATATTTTCCCAAACGTGAAATCTTTTTGCGATTTACGCGAGGATAGGTCTTATAATGATACGCCATTCACACAATACATTTCATAGTATTCGTGTTTTCAAAATATCTTGATATCGCGTCCGACCGGCCTTGTGTCTAAGCATTGATTTCTCCGGCTTTTTTTCACGTCTCGGTTATACAATAAAAGCAATACGGCTATATCTTAAAAGACATCTGAACGCTTAATCCGTAAACAGTTTCTCGGCCTCGGAGGTTTCTTAAAGAAAAACAAAAAAAACCGCCAAAGTCAAAAAACTTTTTACGATGTTCTTCTCTTTTGTGTCCCCTGTCTTCTTTACACCACACTTCCGGTCTTTCTAAAATATTTTACAAGCCCGGGACACACATGATGTACATATTTCGCGCACGTTATTGCCAATCAATGGTCAGCAAGCGAATGCGGGTTCCGGTCCTTTGAATCTAACGATCGTTTACGAGGATATTTTTACACGAATGTAAACACGTCATCATCTTGTTCGTCAATGTTGCTGCCGATTAATCGACGCGATCAATTAATATTCTATCAATTGTTCGAACAATGTTGTTGTTTCGCTTTCGCTCATCAATATGTCTTATTTATTCGCGACCATCTCTCTTACGATACGGCAAAGTCCAAGGGAATATCCGCCGCGTTTGTTGTCGACTCTTCCGCAAATCGCAGCCTATTATAGCGTTCGGTGAATAATTGCCGGTCGTTATATATTGTTGTTATGCGCGCTGAAGCATTCCGGCGAGTTCTCTCTTTCTCGTCGTGGAAACGTTCGCTTCGATATATCACGCCGTGTGGACATTCCCCCCTGCCAGAGCCGACCTTCCTCCGTCTGAAAAACTAGATAAAAACGGAAAAACAACAGGAGGAACAGCTGGCATTCTCAAGCCGTAGGCAAACCGATAGATCGATTGCGTAAGTTTATTTGTTTGACGTTATCTAAAGTATACTCCGTGGATTGTAAAGATCTGTTTAGGACGCGGGCAGAGAGAGTGCGGAAATATGGTTTGGAAAATTGTCGGATGTACACACGAGGTCCCAAAAACTACGGGAGGTCCGTGTCGGAAAAATTTGGTGGAAAGCTGAGAAAGGAACGTCCCGAAAGTTTCCGTTCATCCCGAACATAATCCCTCTAGGCGCCTTCCGTAGGTTCAGCGTGTCCGGGCATCGCCCCTCCCCCTAATTAATTATCGTCCTTGGTTGCCTTATCGTCGTACACGCATCCACTAACGTTTTCCTCGTACGGATCACGCGGAGAGACGCCACCGTCATGCGTCATTACACAACATCATTGTACAATATTTGCCGTGTGATTTTGCAGATATATAGACGAGCGAGAGCGTGTACACATTACGCGGATTGCCAGGCGATGACGTAGTGCATTCCTGAGATTACAGGTAGACTACTTTTCCGAAACGCGCAGCCAGATAAACGGTTGCGCCTTCTCTCTCTCTCTCTCTCTCTCTCTCTCTTTCTCCTCTATCGATCCCGGGAACACGACGCTTGTCCGCCGCACGAGAGTCGCGGGCGAGAGGGTTATCTATCGACGGCGTCAGGAAGATTTACGGAGAAGGGAACCCGCGGCCGCGCCGTCGACGATGATCAACGATCACACTCCGTGCACTCTCGATCGTTCCGTTTGTATTAATAAATTATAAACGGACGGATGTCGGGGATATCCGAAGTAACTGGACTACAGGGTATTGGAATGTGGAATGTAAAAAAAAATATATGAGTGTATTATATAGGACAGTTTCTTTCTTCGATCAATATTCTACAGAAATCTCTGACGAGAAAGTATATCTTTCTACTACGTCGATTATTTTAATGATCGAATGGAGAGACGCGTATATATGTATAAGTAGAGATGTATGTTCTTCTCTCTTTTTCGGAGACGTCCGCATTTTTACGTTCATTCAAAAAAAAAAAATCATCTCTTTTTCCTGGAAAAAGTTGAAAGGCACCGAAGAGTGCGTACGCACCACACACACACACACACACACACACACACGCGCACGCACGCACGCACACACAGATAACGGGAAAAAAAGGGCGGGAAGAGAAGAGAGGATCTCCGAGAGGATTCCGAAATCCGGGCCGAGGCGCATACCAACAACCTCGCCGCACCACGGGACGCATCACGGCCGCTTTTCGAAGTCTCGGAGGAATCCGAGAACCGACCGGATGCAACTCCAGAATGGGAATGCAAGCGACGCAGCGCGCGGCACGGCACGGTACGACGGCATAGCATGGCATGGCATGGCATGGCGCGCGTATGAGACTCCGTTACTCGTATCGGGTATTTCCCAGAACACGACTATAAACAAACAAACACATCGGAGTCGGAGGGTTAGGGAGGGGCGGGAGCGTGAGAGGTAACGAAAGAGAGAGAGAGAGAGAGAGAGAGAACGAATATCGCCGCGCGTGTGATCAGTGCGCTCCCTTCCAAGGCGAGAATGCACCGACGAGGAACCAAACCCCTCTCGCCCCCTATCTCCTCCCCCCGCCGCCGGACGCGGGAAAGAGGAGAGAGAGGGAGATAGGAGGACAGGAGGGGTGGATTCTGGCGCCGTCGTTTGAGCAACTCCACCAACTCCGGCGATCGGTGCATGCGCCGTGCGTGGGGTTTCCCTGGTTTCCCCCATCCGTTGGGCGCGAAATCGTCCTGTCCCCTACCATATGGGCGCGCGCGCGCGCACAGCTTCCCCTCCGGCGGTGCTCGCTCGAGATCGCAACGTAAAGTCGTCGCGAGCGATGTGACAAACGGTCGACGCTGTTCATCATCGATAATGCGAAGGGAGAATACTCGCGAGAAGGATCCTTCAACTTTAATAGAGAAAATGGGCATCTCGATCCTTGATTCGGAATCGATTTCGCTTCTTTCTCTCTCTAACGGCGGCTATACATCGAGGTCTCTATATACTCTCTAACGCCGTACGACGGCTCGTATAATTTTCATTCTCCCAAACTCCCCGACGCATTCCCGAGATCATCGATTGTCAAACTGTCGATGCGTGGAATGCGGGAAACGACGCGAGGAAGCGCGCTACTACGAGGAGGAGACGCGTCCTCCCGGTGCTTTCGTTGCAATTTTCGCACTTGACCGCAGGGGTAAGCGTGCTTTACGATCCGCGGTAAGATTACCGGCGCGGAAGGGGTGCCGGGGGAGCCCCTGGCGCGCGGGCCTCCCCACCATCGCCGGCTTCCCTCGGATCCCGGCGCGACAGTGGGGAACACGGGTCGGGTCCAAGGTAGGGCAGGGAGGGGAGGACGCTTGCCGCCAACTCGGGCGCTGCCGTGGTGGGGAGAAAGCGCGGGTTAGCAGCCGGGATACGCCAACCGTCGGATTCAGTAAGCGAACGGCTCTTAACGGCCACGAACGTGTTTTTCGTTCTTCGGTTCCCGCGCATGCATATATATACGACAATATATATGTACCATCCGAGACTGACCCGCGAGAAACAACGCTGTCGTCGGGTATACGCAGTCGGTGATCGGCGACCACGACGACGTGACAGTCAGATCGTACAACAACAACAACAACCGCGACACAGATCCGCTTTTCAAGTTTCATCGCTACATCATTATCCGTCTACATACTCGCACCCAATTCCGCGATCAAAAAAAAAAGTTGTTCTTCCATCCCGCTCTACAACAATATCATCCCCGTCATTTCGGTTTCGGTCCTTCATCTTCGTTCCCGCAACTGTGGCTTTAATCAATCAAACTGGATTCCAACAAGCAGTACGTGTCGCGATTACATCGCGGCTACCGGAGGCTTAAGAAACTATTCAAGGTAAGCAGAGACCTTTACTTTCTTCTCTCGGTCGATTCGTCTCGCGTATATATCTCATCATAATAAATCGTCTTGAGGCAGATCGAAGGGGCGCGATAGTATACACACATACGGTGGTTAAGTAGTTAGCTCCGCTACAGAAACGCGAGATCAGTGTGACAGTTTACTCGCGGTAGAGATATGCGGTAATCGATGTAATGGCTCGAAATTCGGATGGATCTGCTTGAATTTTGGTTTCGACGATCGTCCATCGTTGCGTCTCGAACGAGACGCCGAGGCAAGTAGGATTATATATCGAGATAGAGAGAAACGCTTTGACTTGTCTCGATATACGTACATATGTATATATAACACGGAGAGGAAACGCGCGCGTGATAAGCGATCGGAGCAAGCGACGATGACGAGGCTGTTTGTAAATGCCGATGTTGCCGAGGCGAAGATTTAGCGTCTAACGTTTCCCGTTTGCTCGATCAGGAAATATTCGCCGTGAATGCGGAAACTTTGAAGTATCTTCTTACAGAGTCCACATTCTTCTTCGCTAGCTGTAGGAACAATATTTATTTTGATATGAAACATATATATATATATATATATATATATATATATATATATATATATTCGATAACAAGAATACGCTCGTATAAGTCGCGAAATAAATTGGTGTTTACGCAAGTATTATTAAACTTCAAAAGTGAATGCGAGATCTGACGAAGAGCGAAACTCGTTCTTTTTCGGGAGAAAGAGGGAAACGGACGGTTCTCGATAAAATAAATAACGGGGGACGAGGAGGGGCGAAAGGGAGAAAGAGAGAAAGCGAGAGGTTAATATACTGCCTCGCGGCATGAATAATTTACACTCGCTCGAATTTAAATAAATTCGTTCACCGTCGACTTCGAAAAACCGTACGACCGGGGGTCGATTCGAGGGGGGGAGGACCCTCGAAAGTTGTTTACAGTCGCAGTTAATTTTAAACGAATTCGCCGGATATCGCGGATGTCACGTTCGTTATCGCGGGGTTATTCATATTATTCTGCGAAATTACTTAGAGACCCGTCAATTAAGTCAACGCGCGATGCGGCAACGCTCGTAAACAACGCGTGACGTAAGCTAGAAATAATATAGCATTGCGAGGAAATAGCGAGGATAACACGATAGGAGAAAAGCCACAATTTGTAAAAAAAAAAAAATTTCATTTCACATTTGTCAATCGAAAAATTGATCTCGACTCTTTCGCAGAAATTCGACAATAATTGCGACGATAATTTCGATCGAAATTTCACCTCGCCGAGGTTTTGAGCCGTTTTATTTAAGTAGCAAACTTGAGGATACGAATCTGATAACAGGCATCGCGTCTTCTCTCCCCGACTCTATCAGTTTGTCGCGCGTGCGATATCCTGTCCGGTGGCCGAAAATAGAAATAAAAAAAAGGGAAAAAAAAGAGATTATCAAAACTGACCGGAGGCCGTAAGGTCATGGCACGTGAACCGCGAATGATCGAACGAGATTCCGTCACGCCCGCGTGTGAAGAGAATGCCGTTGTATAAGCGGCGTCCGAAAAAACATGTTTGGTCCGCGATCGCTCGTTTATGCGATATATTGTGTGAAAAGGAAAACAGACTTTAAAGGCCTCGAGAGCCTCGATCATTGGATGACATTATCTCGATGACGTTGCGGAGATAAAAATAAAAAGAAATAATGAGAGAGGCTGGCGAAGTGTCGATTTTTTTTTGTTGTTATTATCCCGCCGCTTGTATAATTCCTCTCTGACGCTACTCGACGTAAACACAAACAGACCGTGCGCGCGAACGTTACGGTAGATAATGCTCCTATTAATGTATCATAATGCAAATACCAACGCTGGCAAAATTATGATCTACGTGAGGGGGAAGCTACCTCACTCTGGATTAAACCACCCTGCTCGTATCTAGCGCATAATTCTCGAAACTTTGCTCGGGTTATACGATGGAGAGCAAGGAAACGCGGGAAACTCACCTCGAGAGTTGCATGCGAATGGAAAAACAATTCAGGGTACTCGCGTAGTGCAACGAAACTACGCGATATTGTAAGTGCTCTTATGTTTAAACAATCTCGCATTTTCTTTATTTTTACTTTTCTTTTCAATGAAAAATATATATAATTTACATAATTAGCGCACTCTTTAGAATTGTATAATTAGAAATTAACCTAGTATATTTTATTATATTAATTTCACATTTATTCCGCATCGCATATCTATACGTGTATCGCGGTCCCGTTAATTCTCAAGTATCCAATTTAACAATATATATGCACACTTAGCTATATATTTGCCTATATGCACGCTCTACGGCAATAACGGTACATACGTGCATTAGAAACGTTGTTGCCGCGCGTCTTTATCCCCCTCTTCCTCCTTGACCCTTATCCCGCTTATGTTCGGAAAATACACCTTCGATAGAGCGTGTGTGTTTTCGAATAAAAAGATTATTTTTAAGACCTCGAACTAGCGTCTCATCTGTTTTCGAGGCAGATAGCAACAAAGTCGAAATATATTACATAGATCGACTGTTGCTTTGTTAAAATCTCTTACCCTTGAAATCGAGCCTCTACATACGCACTTGACTTTCCCGTAGAAGGACTTTGTAACCAGCCACCTTCTTCTCCAAAGTAGAATTTAATCTCATGCTTATTAATTACTCATGTATATTTTTTCATTGACATAGATCCATAAAATGGCCGAAAATCTAAATTAGAAAAGAATCTCATTATCTGATTTCGCGATCTCTGATAAGGCGATTAATATTATGATCGATATAAACACTTAACATATCGTTGCAAGTCTTATCGCATTTCTTCCACTAACACGATATTATTGATCTATATTTTGAACTTATCGCCTAATTTTTTCTTGATACTTGGAAGTCTGGCTCTTTATTTATCACTACTCGTGTTGTCGCACACGTATCGCGTACTTTGTACTTTCATTTATTCGCTCGGGGAAAACATTTATTGCAAAGTCTAATAAATATTTTCTCTCTCGCTTGTAATCAACGAATTTTAATTAATGAGTTTTATAATTAAGAATATGTATATACCGAGTTCTCTCTCTCTCTCTCTCTTACTATTTGTTCTCGTTCTATTAATATGCTTATTTTTCGTAAGCCTATCTTTGTCTCGTTGCATTCGCGACGAGACGAGAGGGAGTCTTATGTCCTACTAGAACCGCCGCGGACAAACCGTATTCTATTCAATTCCATTCTCCCTCGGTCTCTCTCCGTCAAACGAACGCTTTTACTCGTCGGGCATCGGCGGCGCGTGATCCAATTTAGCAACGTTCGCTCGCTCACTCGCGACACGTTTCTCAGCGTCTGCGAATGCAAAACATCTCATTCACGAGCAAAAGTGCTGCGCCAATAGGCGTAGTCCCTTACCTGCGAGAGCGGCAAAAACGAGAGTAGCGGCGCGCGAAAGAGAGACAGAGAGAGAGAGAGAGAGAGAAAGGACGCGAGAGAAAAGAGGAGGGGAGGTGGGTGGGCGACGACGGCGGATATACAGAGAGCATCGCACTCTCCTTCGCCTTCCCTCATCCTCCGCTCGTCTCGCGAAGGGATAGAGAGAGGAAATGGTAAAACTACGCGTATCGAGAGAGAACGTCATAAGAGGAGAGGAGAGAAAGAAAGAGAAGAGACGATGATGGAGAAAAGACGGCAGAATGTACAAGAGAGAGAGAGAGAGAGAGAGAGAGAAAGAGAGAGAGAGAGAGAAAGAGGAGACGAGCACGAGGCTAAAATTAGAATGTCCGTTGGAATGCCGCTGGATGGTAGTGGCGTATACAGGATGATTCAGCGAGTGAGATAAAGAAAGAGAGAGAGAAGGAAAGAGTAAAGATATGCGCGGATAGTTTATTTCGTCCTGGGACGAGGCCCCTAAGGACGCGTAGCGGATATGCGACGAAGAACGAGCGCCTACTCGGTATGCTGGGGGTACCGGAAAGCGGTCGATCTTGTGTGTGTTGTGCGCAAGCCTCTCTCTCTCTCTCTCTCTCTTTCTCTTTTCTTTGCCATTTTCTTTTCTCCGGCGCTGCTCCTTTTTCGCACGCCTTTTATACTCTCGTCGTCGGAAATAGATTCGCGTATCGACGCGCTCCAAGAATAGTCTTTAACCTTTTCGTCGCGAGATACGAAACGAATAGAGCAGTAGTCACTGCAATAGTGTATGTAACGCTAGCGCGATTTGCACAGTGTGCTATTTTCAAATAGAACATTATTTTCTCCATGCGATATTTTTGTGCTCTCATAACTTATTTATATTTATATTCGATTACTGGAATCTACAAATAGAAATTATTCGTTCTCTCATTAACAATGATAAAGTAATGCTGGCAAAAATATTCTCGTGATTAAAAAAAAAAAAATTATGCCCGTAATATATTTTTTTTTTAATATTCTTTTACTTAGGACTCCGACAGATTCTAAATCCTCCACTGACGCGATCCTCGCGCGCGTACTCGTTCTATAAATAGCAGTTACAAAATTTTGCGGGACCGTGGGTCGCCGGCCACATCCTCTCGGAGGGCCTTTGCTCAATCGGCCGAAATTCAAATATCGCCGATTGCTTTTCAAATACTTCAGCGAAATACCCCACTCCTGTTCGCGCAAACCGCCACGGTATCTGCGATCTAAGCAAATCTTCCTAGGTCATTCCACGGTGGACTGTCGCTCGCGTATCGATTATTTCTTCGATATACTCGAGGTCCCCACCTCGTCTCGATATCTGACGATCGAGGCGAGGCTTCGCATTTGCGGAACGCTCGGTATTTGGTGCCTCGGTGGTTGAATTATATCGTCGTCTTCGTCGTCTTCGTCGTCGGCACGCGGGGAGGCAATGTGAAGGAGAACTGGCGGCAAAAGGAATAGATAAGCAAATAAATAAACTAGCGGGGCAAGGCGGAGTCAAGGCGAGAAAGAGAGAGAAAGAGAGAGAAGAAAGCGAATAGGGCCGCTGATTCTCGGGCGAATGCTCGTCGACGAGGTCGACGGCCTGACACGGATGGTTGACGCCGTGGGGCCCGCCTCGTAACCGGCCTGGGAAGAAGAAGAAGAAGAAGAAGAAGAAGAAGAAGAAGAAGAAGAACGAGAAAAGGTAGATAAAGAGAGGAAAGGAAAGGGCCCGCCGCTGTGGGTTTTCGCCCTCCGCGAAGACGGTACCACCCGGCTCGGTGATCACTCTGGGTCAGCCAGCAGAGCCCCTCCGTAGTCCGGTATTAGACCTCTCTTTATAGATTATAGAGGGAAGACGTTAAAATATATAATTCTACAGAGTTTACCGCGATCGCTTTCTCTAAATACCTTCAAGATAAATGAGCAGTTTATTCTTCGACCGATTTTGAGTGGATTTACCGTGACATCGATAGCTCTTATCAACTTAGCTCTCTCCATTGAGTACACCGCGAGTGCTTCCTCGAGTATATACTATATATCCCCATTTCTGTCGACCTCATATGGTTCTTCTCCCCCCTTTCTTCCATCCATCGTAAACGAGTGATCGATGGCCGACGACGACGGGCGGGTAGCACGAAATTAGGGCGTTGCGTATTTATCGCTTCTATCTCGCCGCTATTTACCGTACCTGCGGCTTTTCGTCGCCGACCCTGGGCTTTTATCGTCCGTCCGTTTCTCTCCCCTTTCTCGTGCCGTTATGACTTGTACGACACACGACCGATATTTTTTATTAGATTTCTTTCGCGCGCCGTTAATCCGTGGCTTCTTCGCACCCCGCGATTTATTGCCTCCTCGATTTCTATTTTTATCTTCGTTATTATTGACTCCACCAGAGTCAATTAATTGTTTTAAGAGACACTCGATGTGTTTATTCGAAATCGATCAGCAAAAATATACGTCGGTTTATTTTTATTTTTTTTTTTTTTTAATTTTTAGCGAGATTTTTGTTTGTTTATTTTTTTATGCATTTTTCTTGCCGAACGATTTCATTAATATTCTAATCTTATTTATTGTACTATGAAAATTTTTTGATTTTAAAGAAAATTTTTCGATACAAATATATCCGTAGTATTTGTTTTTTAATTTTCTCTCTTTTTTTCTCTGTCACTGTATTTTTAAGAGGATACTTATTTCAAGATTTAGAGAAACGCTTTTCTCTCTTCCTTTTCTTCATCTGCGAAGAAACTCGACGCCGGAGTAATGCGTAATATTTGTTGGTCATCGTCGCCCTCGTTGCATCTCTAACAAATGCGAAGTGCTTCATTAAGGCGAGCTGGGAAAATCATAAAAAGTCGAATGCTCGATGAAGTGATAAAACTTCATTCGCCTGCACCGTTGTTATACAAACAACAATGCCCGTCCGTGTTTTTCGTCCATTCTCTCGTTTTACGATTTCTGAGAGGGTTTTACGGTTTATTTTTATTAGCGGCTTCTTTTTCACCCTTCGTGCCAGGGGTTCGCGCGCCGAAAATTACGACAGGCCGCAAGAAAAGGGCGGGTAAAATAAGAAATGCCGATCCGCGTTTATCGTCGTCGACTTATGCAATTCTCGCCGAAATCGCCCCTAGCCTGCGATAAATCGCTCGTCTCGGGAAAACAATTGCGAAAACACGTGTAGCCGAGATCAACTCGGCTCGCGAGCAATTCATTACCGATCGTTCCTCTCTCGTCATATCATTCCTCACGCGTGACTTTGTTGTCCGCGATTATTATTATTTTTATCGGATATCGATTCTTCATCGCTACGGACTCAGAAACAGATTCGCGAGGAGTGTTTCTCCTTGTCGAACAGCTGTCGCAAATAATCGTAAAGCTGGATTCAACGAGCTGCGGATATAAGGCTGTCGCCAGTTGCAGTTTCGCGTCATCCATCATCCCATGATTTCCAGTAGAGTAGACGTAATTATTCCGTCATTATTTAGTTCTGATAAGTTATCCGCAAAGATTAATGATATGGATATATAATCAAGAATGTATAGTCGAGTTTGTAACGTTTGGTGCTCTTTATTTTTATTTTATTTTGCGACAGGTGTTTGTGACGATGGCAATCGAGTTGTTGGAATTTTTCCTTTAATTAAAAAGACTCGCTAAGTAAAAAACACTGTAAAAGTAGAAAGGGGATTTTTAGGACATCTTGTTTAGCTCAAAGTTTGAAGCTTAGATTTTTCTATTTTACAATATCTTTTTTTTTTTTTTATCAATATGAAGACTCTTGAAAGAAAGGAGGATGAATAAAGAATTGCCGCGCATCCTGTCGAGGGCGGGAAACCTGTTGCGATGCTTTGTACATACGAGACTCTACGGGGATCGTTTTTCGGCGGAAGTGCAATGATAATGACGGCGGAAAGAAGAGAGCTCGATCGTCTTTCGAGCCGGAAATGAGGGACGATTAGTAGGACGGCACGGTAAAGGGACATTTATCTCGCGAGAACACGCGCGGATCGTGATCCTTCCTCTTCGGGAACGGAAATACTCGGGCACTCGACACGTTCTATCCGGGGGCCGGTTTCAGATCTTCTCACCCCTTCGACCATTGAATTTCATACCTCTCTAAACGTAGCAGTAGTTAATACGTCTTCAACCCCCTGCGAGCAGGTACCAGGTAGAGAACATCTGTTGCTCAACCTGTATCGCGCTATAATACCTTTTTACACTCCAGTACCGATCCCTTTGCGATTTTTTTTCTGTTACGAGAAGAGGAAGAACCGGAGGTCGCGCGCGTGAGAGAGCGGCCCAGTCGTTTAGCGTATTATAAAGAGCGTCTCGCAAACGGGTCGCAATTACGCACTACATCACGTTTTGTCTCTCTCTCTCTCTCTCTCTCTCTGTCTCGAGAGAGAAAGAGGTAGCTGACAATAATATCGTTCCGTTGTAACGAAGGAAATCCGTCGGGGAAAACGGCTCGTTCCTGTTCCTTCCGATATTGCGTCGCAATCTTGTTAACGGTAGCGGCGCTTCTCATCCCCTTCCCCTCGATACATCTTGAAATTCTCATCATTATAAAACCATTCTGCAAACGTGCAAATGTATTCAACCAGCGCTACTCATTAAATTCTAACGCGGATTAAAATATTGCCTCGTCTATATACATGTATAGCTTGTGAGTTTCGAAAGAGCGGATGCGCTTCCGCAAAAAAATAAATAAATATATATATATATATATATATATATATATATATATATACATATGTATATATATGGAAATGGCGAAACGCGCGCGATTAATCTCGTAAACTTTGGACTTCGGTCGTGTGTGCAGCCTTGATCTTCTAGTGCGCGTGGGCCGTGCGTGCACGCGCGAATGCGTTTCTACTTTTCTGCGTGGCTCGAACGACGACGCCTCTGTCCTCCTCCCGCCTCTGTCATCATCCTCTGACCCGCACGGCGCGACCACGTGTCGGCCGGTCGGTCGGTCAGTCGCGGTTGACGTCATGCTTCCGGTACGTGATTTCCTGGTACCGGACGACCGTTGGCGGATGAGAGGAGTTAAATGCCGGACACGGGAGGTTCGTGCCTCCTCCTCTGCGCGAATGTCTCTCGCGTCTTCCGGAGCGGAAAGGATAATGAGGCCGCAGCGCGCGAACGTGCGCGGCGAGGGGGCGAAGAGGCGATCGTCTTAACGTTGTCGAATCCCGCGATTTTCCGATTCCCGCGATTATCGCTCGTTCTTTTCTTCTTTTTCTTTTTTTTTTTTTTTCTTCATTCTCGACCGTAAGATAATCGGAGAAACTTAGACCTGCCTTAATTTTAAATTAATCTCGCAATTGGAAACAAAACGACAGTTATCACGCGTGTAACTTTTGACTCGCGACATTATTATCAAGTTTATATTACAGCCGACGTGTTATCAGTATAAAGTTACAAGTCGACAAGGTTGTAGGTTCCACTTGGCAAATCGCTATCCGCTCGCGAAAATAGAACGATCAAAGACAGTGTGCCTGACAAGTGGTGTATATTTGATTGCAGCGTGTGGCGAACCAGGCGCTTACCGCTTCGCCACAGCCGGCAGTAACGGTGGAGGGGCCGGTGTCTAGAATGTCTCCACCGACGAACGACGTGACCAATGGTGTGGTGGCGCCTCCCAGCACCCTGGCGCCCCGGGTTCCACCGACGACGAACCCGACCCTCACCACCATCAACCCACCAACGCACAAGCGTACTCCAAAGGACTTCATCTTCGGCAAGGTGATTGGTGAAGGAAGCTTCTCTACCGTAAGTCTCTTTTTTTGCACTTCTTTATATTTAATATAAAGTAAAAAGAGATTTTTGTAATTAATTATGAAAATAATAAAGAAGAAATAACTGAGCACGAATTTTCTTCGACTCGACAGGTTTATCTTGCCAAAGATATCCATACCAGCAAGGAGTACGCGATCAAGGTATGCGAGAAGCGTCACATACTCAAGGAGAAGAAGTCAGAGTACGTGAAGCGCGAGAAGGATGTGCTGAACATGCTCGCGGACGCCAAGCACTCGTTCGTGCGTTTGTTCTGCACCTTCCAGGATAGTGAGAGACTCTACTTCGTCCTGTCGTACGCTAAAAACGGCGAGCTCCTGCCGTACATCAACAAGGTGGGCTCCTTCGACATCGAGTGCACCAAGTTTTATTCGGCCGAGATTCTGCGCGGTCTCGAGTACCTACACGGTCTCGGTATCATTCACCGGGATCTCAAGCCGGAGAACATTCTGCTGGACGAGAAGATGCACGTGCTAATAACCGACTTCGGCAGCGCCAAGATTCTCGACGATCCAGAAACGGTGCTGACGAAGACGACGACGACGACGACTGCCTCGGACGGAGATCCAGACGCCCAGCAGCAACAGCAATACCGCAGGGAACGCAGGGGCTCCTTTGTCGGTACCGCTCAATACGTGTCACCGGAGTTACTGACCGACAAGACGGCGAGCAGGGCGTCCGATCTCTGGGCCCTGGGCTGTATCGTCTACCAGATGGTCGCCGGCCTGCCGCCTTTCCGCTCCAGGAGCGAGTACATGATATTCCAAAAGATCCTGAAACTCGAATACGAAATACCGGACGGTTTCTGCGAGCTCGCAAAGTCGCTTGTCAGTCAACTCCTAGTTCTGGAGCCGACACAGCGATTGGGCGCTCTGGATGAGCATGGCGCCGGTTATCCCAGCATTCGGGCGCATCCCTTCTTCGAGGGCGTCGATTTCGAGACCCTCCATGAGCAGACACCACCACCAATCTATCCGTATCTTCCTGGCACGTCGGAGCACGAAGAATTGAGATCGCAGTACAGAGTGCCCGACAATCTCGAACCCGGTTTGGACGACAAACAGCTCACTAGACTCCTAGGACTGGGCATCGGCGAGGATACGGACGATGACGATGATGTCACCACCAATACTACCGGTGTGGAACAGAGCGTCGTCAACAAACCCGTCAGCAAGACTATCACGGCCGCGGTGAAGCCAATAAGAAGACGGATCAACAACAACATCGACGGCGGCGCCAAAATTGCCGATCTGACGCCGGAGCAGATCAGGATGCGGCTGGAGAAACAACGCGCCACGAATCAGTGGGACACCTTCGTCGAAGGCAATCTGATATTGAAGCAGGGCTTTATCAACAAAAGAAAGGGTCTGTTCACCAGACGGAGAATGCTCCTACTCACTACCGGACCGCATCTATACTACATTGATCCCATCAATATGGTGCTCAAAGGCGAGATACCCTGGAGCCCTGAATTGAGGGTTGAGCCGAAAAATTTCAAAATCTTCTTCGTTCATACGGTGAGTGTTTTTGAATTATTATAGTAAGAGAAAAATAATAGATGAGACACGCACACATATTGTATTTTTATACAATTCTGATAAAAATTACAAAATCGTATTTGAAGATGCTTCAAACTATTCTATCTATACCTATATTGAAGATGCAACATATCTAAATTTCTATCTTCCTACTGTTTACAGCCAAACAGGACGTACTATCTCGAAGATCCCGAGGGATTTGCATTGGAATGGTGCAGAGCTATCGAAGAGATGCGGGTCCATTGTTACGGCCTGCAGGAGACGACCGCCGCTTAGAAAGGGACGCTCGGGAGAGATTCGAAACACAGAACATATAGTGAGCAATGATAAAGTCAGTGAGTGGCGATCACTAAGATCGATCCGTTCCCGACGAGAAAAGACGGCGAACCGATTGTTCGCGTATATAGCCCATTGTAAAAAATAGACTAGTAGACTCGCGCGCTGAACCGCGCTCTGTACAGTTTAGGCAAAAATTCATTAGGTAAAAATTCCGAAATACGATCTCTCCGTCGTCGAGAATCATTGTGCGATGTTTATTATCTTATTTACATTTCGTTATTTATTGTCAGACTCTTTAAAAAGAATCGCATCACCCGCGAGAGAAACGCACGATACGCGCGGCTGTTCCGAGCTGCGCGTGTAAAAGAAAGAACGACGGAGGATTAGAGAAATTTTTAGCTAAGGCTTGCGGCTGTGTGTATTCGCAGCATCTGCTGCCGTGCGACGTACTCAACTTAGGCGTGAGATCGAGATCGCCTGGGGGCAAAGAAAAATAAAGTCCACACACCCATAAATTTCGATTTGTTTAGTATTCTCGCGATACACACGTAATCCCATATATGATCAAATTTTTATTCGAATTGGAAGCTTTTGAGAAATCACAGCCCACGTCAGGCATCTCGTAAAGCGTCGCACGGCGCTATTATAGTTTATTATACTTTATTCCTAAGTGTAGTCAAATTCACACGCGTCGGCGCAATATTTAGGTAAAATTAAAAACGAGATCCCAGCGTACGTCGCTCCACGAATTAGAAGTCAATTTAGTCGAGGTTAGCCAAAAAGTAAACGAAAAATGCAATGGAGGATAACAAGTTACTATGCAGCTTTAACGAAATGTTTACGTTGCCTGAAAAGGATCCCCGGAATCTCGCGACGTTCCGGCGATCTTTGCTCTCTTCGCTCTGTTACACACACACACACACACACACACACACATAAATAGTATTCGTCACATTGTCCATCGTCATTCCCCCTTACTCTCGTTCGTACTCTTGTTTCCCTTCGTAAATATTTTCTGTAAATATTATTTTGTAGCACGTTTCTACGAAGAGCAGGCCGCGTAAAAGCACTATCCTGTAACATAGTAAATACGTAAGTAGGAAAAAAGGAAGTATCGTTGTCTTACCAAATGATATGTTTTTGTCCCTGCCTAGTTCCACTTTTCGTCATGGTTTTCGCGGACTCGAGCGTGTGCGATCGGTGATTAGGTGAAAATTATTGAAAAAAGGGAGAGATCGGTCTTTGTGTATTCCTTTCCGCACGTTCGTTCGTACAAAGAGGAAGCGGTGGAGAACACGGGCTATATAACGAGAAACGAGAAAAAAGGACTTCGTTTTCCCTCCTTTGCAAAAGACTTTACACACCTGAGAAAGAACCTTAGATAGCAATATGGACTCATGTTTGAGAGTTGCTAGCTTTAAGAGACGCTAGTAAAATTTGTTTAGAGCGTATTGTCGTTGTCATTAGTGCGATTATTATGATATAATTTTTAGCGAAATTACGATTATTATCGCTCGCGTATAATTGTTGCAGTCGAGTATGCATACGAGTATTACGAGTATTCATTTTTTCCCTCGCATATAAAATATAAATTAGATATTTAATTATTATATGACCTCGCTTTTTGTTAATTTATTCCTATCTTTACTTGCCTCGAATTATTTATTTTCTATTATTATTATTTTCCTTCTTTTTAAATATCGCGAGAATCGTAGCGCACTCGTCGTAGATAGAGATTACAGAGACTAGTGTTACTATGTCGCTACTACCACACACACACACATACACACTCTGCGACTATATTTACTATTTATCTTATTATATATATATCGCTCTTACTACTATTATCTATTACTATTACTATCGCCACTGCGTTGTTGCTATACGTTACTGCGTACATATATATATTATATATATTCTATATTATACGTCAACTATTGTCGTTAGACTTAGCTGTTTTTAAGTATAAACGTTTATTGTAAATACGTACTGCCGCGTTGATAAGAGGGAAAATCGAGGCGCGATTCGACTAGAAATATCGCAATCGAGCCGTAAACCGAACGTGTACATAAAGTTGTATATTACTAAATATATACGCCCAAGAAAAGATATACAGATATATTATATATACATATGTATAAAATATTTATGAGACAGAAATGTGAATAATAGATAGGGAAAGTCACCGTGTATAAACGTTTCGTAGATTAAAAAACCGCGCTTAGATTTAATTCTCGTTAATCCTCGGTACGGCTCGTTCGCGATTCCGCTATAACGAAAGAATCTCCTTTAGTCGTCCCTCCCCTTCTTTCTCTCTCGCACGATGCAGAGACATAAACAGGGTATTGGGAGGACGATTGGAACGGTTGATCGGTGGTTGCGCGCGTTGCGCCGTGCAATGTTCGAAAAAATGGTGATTCGTTTTTTTACGGATCGGCATTGTCCTCGCTTGCCCAGTGGCTTTGTCAAAATGACCGCTTTTGGCGGGCCGCGCACGGTGCGAGCGGACGAAAACGGAGAACGGGTGATCAACCATCGTCGTGTCCCGATCAGACTCCTCTTTCTTTTTTCTAGTGAGAACCGATCGCGAGAGAGAAAATAATCCTAGTTAAAAATTTTGCTTCAAGTGAATTGCGCCTCGATTTTAGCAGCATCGTAATCTCTCCATCGCAAACGAAGCACGTGCTTTTGTCGCGGAACCCTTTGGTTTATATATATATATATATATATATATATATATATATATATATATATATAAATATATCGTGCGCGAAGTCTTTATATATATATTTTTTCGAACGTAGGTAAATATAATATATTATATATAATATATTTCCCAGTATATGTAAATATATATCATACACGCATCAACGTTGTGCTTCTTTTCCGCAGAGAGAGAGACTACGAACTACAAATCCGATCGCCAATCTCGTATCACATATACACATATACACACACATATACATATACATATGTCAAAATCTTTTCCTTTTCTATATACGAGATAGGGAGAACGGATCGAGCGCGTCGTTTCCATCGCGGCAAACTTTGCAGGTTCTACGTTTTATGTAGGCATTGCAAACTTTCAGATGGGAACGCGTGCTTCTTCTCAGGGGTAGTCGATGGGGAAATCGATGACGCATCGATCTTTCGAAGAGGGCTAGAGGTATTGACAAACATCTTGTTTTGCATCGTCAAACATCGCTCTCGAGATTCCTATCGCCTTCTTCGGACTCAGTGCGTTAAAAAATGCCCCCTTCTCACTATATTATATCATAATAAGTTAGTCGATTCGAACATGACTTCGTAAGGAGACATGGCGGGGCGCTACGTTTACTAAGAGAAGACATAGTTAATTTAATTAAGCTAGAAAGAGTCGCCCAGAGGAGATGAATACTTAAATCGGAATCCTTACCGCGGAACCGTATGAATCTGCGAAATACGCAAGCAATAACAGCAAGGCCTTGCGAATATTCAGATGCCTATTGTTTCGATACAGCAGAAACGCTTCAACTATAAAAAATTGCAGTATTACTAAATGTATACAGATTAATTATAATATATATACGACACGTACACACAGACACACTTATAATACACTTATACGTACAAACACACATCGTCAATGTACACTCGCGCAACCTACGAGAAGACTTTGTAAATAGTTAGAATGTAATTGATATTATAGGCGCCAAGATCTATTAAGGATAACATCAAATTTATTTATAGTAAATTTTCCGAAATACCGCATAAAAAAAAACTTGTGTTCTCTCATTTTGCAAACTGAAATTCCTATCCCAGAAAGATCCTTAAATACGATTTGTTACGTAAGATTATAATTATGAAAAATATTAAAGATTTGTTCTTTAAAAAAAATAATTTATGTAACATAAATCTTAAAGTGTATCTTATAAACTTAATAATTTTTTCTTATTTTTCGAACAAAATACATCATCAAATATTACTTTGAGAATTGCAAGTTTTTTATCGAGCCATATAAATACGGAACGACATATATATAATTTTTTTACACGATTTATGTGTTGTAAAAAATAATTTATTTTCTGGAAATAATTTATACATCAAAGAGAAAAATGTTTGATTACATTTTACGTGCATTCAGTATTTTATTGCTTTTGTTTATCAATATGTGTTAATATATGTCTTTTCAAAGCTGGCATATTTTTTGGTTGTAGTGTGCATTTGTGGCATTTCAATTGCGTATTTAAATAATCTTTGCATTTTTGCGGAGAAATATTTTTGACTTCGCCTTCCTCGTGCAATTGACGGGATACATCTAAAATTCAATCTATATCTAATTGTATCTAAGACGCTTATACAAATAATGATATCGGTCCAAACCTGACGAATGTAAAAAGAACGGTGTCGTAAATGAATTCCAGTGGTACTTGGTTTTAAGACAAGGACTACAGAAATCCGTGCTTATTACATGTAAGTGTAGTCGTTGCATACTTGGCATCGCGTGATAACCCATGCTACAAGAATTATAAACATTTCAAAGCATAATTTCACTTATCAAATATATCAAAAATATATACTCAAATATATAATCAAAAATATATACAAAGACAATTAATCTATATATATATATCTTAGAATTAAAAAAAAATTCCTTATATTTTTATATTATTATTGTCATTACATTATTAATATTACTGTTTTATTTTAATCTAAAACTCACATGAATTCATGATCTGTGTGTTTTTCTACAAGACCACGAGCAACTTCATGCATATGCATTAGCAAATCTTGATGATTCTTTTTCACTTGTCGTATGGAAAGGATATTCTCTTTTGGTAAAACCAAATAGTGAAATTGTGCTTTAGGATACTTATCTTTAATGACAACTATTTTATCATCTTCCTTGACCATACATTCAGGATCCTCCATTGATGTAAGTAAACCAGCAGACCAGTGACCTTTTTTTGAAGTCGCTGATTTACTCATATCCGATTCAAATTTACGTTTCATTATCACAATTTTAAGGGGTTTTAATTTCTTATTAAATACCGTAAAAAAACCTACACATGTAAAGTAAATATATACAAACAATACCATATTTTACAAATAATATTTTTCTAATTATTTCATTATTACAGAATTTTTAAACGAAAATCATAGATATGAAGAAAAATCATCCTATAGTTATTATAAAATATATTTATCTTATAAATAGCAAATAATGCCAAAATACATAATAATTCTCATACCCAATTTTGACACTTTATACTGCCAGTTAGTTGCGAGGTTAATTCTAACCTATAGCACACATGTGTCAAACGGTGCTGTTTTTATCGGATTATAATATTTTGCATTTTAACTGCATCCCATAATGTATTTTCTAAATTATGCACATTGTAATAAATCAGGAACACGCAAACAAAATACACTAATTTAGGGAAATGAGTGAGATAAATCCACCGCGCGAAGAAACGACTGACTTCGTTTTCTAAAAACAGCTGATCGCAGCGATACTCTAAAAACAGCTGATTGCAGTGTTCCAAAAACAGCTACAATGTTCCGACAATAGCTAATTACAATGTCCCGAAAATAGCTGACCACTGTTTTATCTTGCCACGCTGCAAAATATTTTATACGAATTAAATCATCAAAATTTTTTATATTGTTCGAAATCTTCAAGATACTCTCTATCTTTAAATTCATGTTAAAACATTAATCATTTTCTGAAAAACATGCTTTATACATATTTCATTATACTTACCGATTACATTAAACGATACAATTATACTAAATATTATCAGTTTAAGACTTTTCCGATTTTCAAGAGTTTAAATTTTTCCATTCTAAAAATTGTTAGTAGTAATTGTAGAAACACGATTCTTGGAATTAAATCGTCTACGAATCGCAATTCTAGGAATTCCTAAAATTTCAATACTGATAATTTGAATCGGGAAAATTAAACTTTTAAAAATCGAGAAGTATCAAAAAAATATAAGTAGCAAAGAGGTAATACGAATTAGAAAAATCTTGAAATCTATGAATTTTATGCTTCTTCCCCTAATACTTTTTTAATGTACAGTTCTATCGATAAAGAAAGAAAAAAGAAGATGGAAAAAAGATATGAAGTTTTAGCGAATAACTTTGTATTTATTTATTTTACTCAAATGGAAGGCAATCGATAAATTCGCAACAAATAAAAATAAATAACACTCTCTCTAGCAATAATATTACGTGATCGTTACTCTTAAGAGTATATCATTACAATAAATTCAATGATACTTAATAACAAAATACTTATGTATACCATCTCCTTCTTCTTGCAATGCGCGTATAAAATGTGTGTTCACGTGCGACACTATTCTATTTCTTTCCCCTTGATGCAATCGCGCGGTTCATTATATACTTGATGAAGCTTTGTATATATGTATAGATGCGATCGGTTTATGTGCTTTACACC
Source organism: Cataglyphis hispanica (assembly GCF_021464435.1). Taxonomy (NCBI): domain Eukaryota; kingdom Metazoa; phylum Arthropoda; class Insecta; order Hymenoptera; family Formicidae; genus Cataglyphis; species Cataglyphis hispanica. The sequence continues at coordinate 10,890,727 of NC_065958.1, forward strand.
TTGCTTGGCTGCGTTTATTTCGTCCTGGGTTGCTCTCGCAAGTTATAAAGATTCATTATTCACACGTATACGCACATACACCGCAGACGCACTACAAACGACAGACTACCAGATTCGCACAGCCTGACAGATCGATCAATCATCGGCAAAATCATGATGAACGACTTGTAATTGAAATAATTACGCGATTGCAACGTTAAGCAGTTGGTGCTCGCTGCGACGCAAACTCGATAAAGTAGAGGCGCGGCCTTTTACGATAATATAATCTTTTTATTATCTGATCGCGCGCGCGTCCTTCGATTAGTTTAAATAAATTCGTTATGTCAAGCTCGCCGCTGCATAACTCATATACATACACACATACAAGCACGCATATATCATACACATGCACTATCTCTCTTTCTAATATTATATATATATATACAATATTTTACAAAACAATAAAACTTTTATTGTCATGGCAAGGGATGGTGAGATGTGTGATGATTTTCTAAGTGATGCTAAAATAGTAAGGGATATTCATTTTTTGGCACCTTTTGTTGTTCACCTCGATGCCATGTTCCGTTGATTTTGAATTGGATAGATATCGCTGTTTCAGGCCATACTCATTTTTAGAAGTATCATTAACTTGGAACTTTAATAATACGATTCGGGATTGAAAGCTTCAGACAACGGCGGAAGAAAACGACTCGATAGCGAAACATTAAATGCAAATGTTAGCAAAACGCGATTACAAAGCGGTCTTTATGATAAATCAGCATTGCAAATTGATTAATAACAGCCATTTGATATGAAAAAAATTCTTTTAAGAGCATCTATAAAGTATCCAAGCGAGTATCAAGTGTTCGATACATTGATTCCATTGATATGTTTAATATCTCAAATGGGCTATGAAATTCATAAGTTTTGCAGAATCAAGTTCGCTTATCAGTCCGATAAAAAAAAAGAAACGTTTTTGCGACCGGCTATAAAAGAATCAGAACATCTGGGGGAAGGAAAGATAAACCGGCTCCTAATTAAATGCACTGAGTTCCGGGTTAATTACTTCTGCGCGTGTCTCGACGAACTCAACAGTGCATTACGATGCACGTTCTCCCATCGCGTTCCTCATCTCTCTATCAGGCTTTCTCGTGCACACGGAACATGGCAGTACCTCGAGATTTTAAGGATTCTCCGTAGAGCATGAATATGTCTGGAATGTTGCATTTTTTTCTTTTGCTACTTCTGGTGAACGCGGAAAGAGGAAATGATGATCGCGGACCAATATGCCGTTTCACTAATGAGACCGTGGAAACAGACTTCGTTATTCTTTTCTCATTTGAAACTACCAACTCGAATACAATATTTTCTCACATTCTTTCTCTTTTCATACTATAATAATATCAGTCCCGCATGGAACTAAAAAGCTCGCCGCGAATTGACATTTCAAGGCATGTCCGTCGCGAGGAAATCTCGGAACGTTATGTAAGGCTTTCTAAAAACTATAACCACAATATTTTCGAAGAAAGTCGATCGCAATATGTATTGGGGTTTCGATTAGCACCATCGCTGTCCATAAGCATTAATACATATCACATACACATACATACATAGAAGAAAATCTGCAGTCATTCGTAACATCTTAACAAAATTTCGATGTTTTTATTATTAAATCTTATGAAAAAATATTAATATTATTTAAAAAATACTAGAAATAATAGAAATAGAAATTTTTAGATAAATACTATCTAAAATAGGAAATCATATAAAGAAGAAAACATTATTGTTATATGAAAAATATTTTCAGATATTTTTCATACGTTGTCTAAACGTTTGCGGATTTTTTCCAAATATCGATTTATCATGCAAATGTTACAATTTTTTCATGTTGTAATCAAACTGAGATTCTCTTATATTCCTTCAGATAAGCACTCACGTTCTTCAAAACGCGCTTCAAATCTTCCATACAGATACATACATACATACATGCATACATACATATTTTTTCCCTTATAACCGAGCTCGTCGGCGTGGTCCTTCGTCGTTACGTCGACGCGCGAAACCGCTTGGTCTTCGAAGAACATTTCAGAAACGATGCATGGCGACAGAGTTTTATAGAGTAACTATGACCCGACACAGCATTCCCGAGACGAGATCCTCCGATTAATATAGCGATCGCTCATGCGATGTGCGTAAATAGTTGCGGCTCGCGACACGCGTGGCTTTGATCTCTCTTGTTCGTAGTTTGGAAACATGGAATGTTACAAAACATCAAAAAGATTAATTAGTCGCGGAAGAAGGATCGAAGGACCGCGCCGTGGCAACCGATCCCGGCACGATTGTGCAGTTCGTTCGCGCGCAGCCTTTTTCACAATTTCTTTCATCTTTATTATTAATGATTATCGATTAAAATACGCAATAATTCCTAACATCACATGCTCTGTGGCTTAGAAAATATTTATAGCTGCGCTGAAAGGTCCTCGAACTCGCATATGCGAATGTTAGTCGACTCGCAGACATTAAGCGCATATAGAAATATATTTTACATATGTGTGTGTATACGTATATATATATATATATATATATATATATATATATATATATATATATAAGTGTGTGTACATATGTATACTTTAACACAATAATTATTATTACTATCGTATTATATTAGATTTTGTAAGTATGTATAATTATGCGGTTATGTTACGATTGATTATAATTGAAGAAGAGCAAAGGATAGCGATTTAAAGGGCGGAGGGTTTATTCGAGAAGATCATATATACGAAGTATTGTTTCTCGTCTTCTTTTGTTTGACACACACGCTATTTCTCGCAATTATTAAAATTCAAGCAACACACGACTGAACAGTAAAAACTAGCTTAGAAATGTATCGTAAACTGTTTCTTTGGAGAATTTTGAAAGTATCGCAATTGTGTCCGGAACTATCATCCTTTTTCCCTTTAATATTTAGGAGCGTTCACCGCATCCTGATTCCTGCACATTGCTATTTAATCGAGGATTTTAATTCGCAAGAATGCAAGAAGAATAATACTCACAAAGCTCATTTCAAGCATTTATCAGATATTATTTTTCTCGCCAAAACGATCGCTTAACGACCGAAAGAACGTTATATAGTTAGTGATCATCGATCGAAGAAGAATACGCGGTAACACACGCGCGTCAAACATTGTGAAAACTGATCCATATTTCGATATTCTTCTCGTTTTTGCTTGTTAATTACGATTACGATCGAGTGTAATTATATCTTTTTCAGCAGTATGATTATGTTTTCACTTAATTTGTAAAAAATGTGCTGAAATACTTTTTGTCTCGATGAGCGCGTGTAAGTACATATTCGATGTAATGTCGATATAAGTCATAAGATGCATCAGAGGTAAAGAGAGATGTCGCCAAATGATTTATATAAAATGCACCGGATAGATCTCACCAAAACATCCGGCAATATAATAATCTGACTGTCCGCATCCTTTTGTCTCTTTCTCTCGAATTATATTTTTGATTGCTTACCGAGAATTAAGTACATAACGCCGAATTATGAAAGAATATCTTGGGCTAGGTCGCGAAATCTACTTTGTCCCACGTCATTGGAGATAAGTCGGATGACATCTTGAAGTCAGAGTCTTCCATGTTAAAGAGATCAAAAGAGTATTGATTGCTTCCTAAGAGCGGATCATAGATATCTGTAGCAGACGAGAGACTAATCGACGGTGTGGTAGATTGATGGTTGGATGACAATGTTGTAGAAGTTGTGGGCGATTGCGGCATCAGGGAGTCTAACCAATCGGGATCGTCCATATCCATTGGCATGTCACAATCCAACTGGACAAAGTCCATTGGATCCAATGTTTCCAAGTCCAGACCTAGTTCCTATGTAAGGAATAAGATATCAATTTGAATAATTATACTACATTATTGTAATTATTACGCCAAAATATAGCTATATATTCTCAATCTAATTTTTTCCTAAAAAAGAAGGCTTACTTTGAGATCCAAATTTGCGTTGTCCGAAGAAGTTACTTCTTGTGGTGGCTGAGGATCCGGAGATGTTTGTTGCGTCGACTGTGGACTGAGTAACATGGTGGTGTCCATCTCGGCCTCGGCAGTCAAGAGATCCGTATTGAAAGACGAGATCTCCTCCTGCTGCTGCAATTGTTGTAACGCGTTGGGTAATTGAATAGAAAATGCCGTTAGCGGTAATGGCGGCGGCGGCGGCGGTGCCGGGGTTGATGGACTCGAGCAACCGCTCTGGGATACTTCCATCGGTATCGGACTGATCGGACTGATCGGACTCATTGGACTAGCGGCCGTAAAGACCAACGATTGAGTTGGACTGTCCGCCGGCGCGGTGAAGACCAGATTCTGCTGCAGCTGACGATTCGGAGTCGTAGGAGTAGCTGGATCTTGCGCGGCACTCGGCGGTAATTCACCATTCTTGATGAGAATCTCTAATACATCGTCGACAACTTGACTCTTTATGTGACTCTTCTGGACTGGCTCGATTTTGACCTTATATAAATAAAACGCATCATTACAAGGCTATACATTAAATATTAGAAGACATTGCAAAAAATAAATTACAATTTTATAATTCAAATTATAATTATATACTATAATATTATAAAACTTATTTTATATACAATAAATAAAATTATAATTAAAAATCATGATTGTACTCACCTTAAGCAACTTAGCGGCTTCATCGTACTGCGGTGGCGGTGGCTTGATGTCGTCGGAGGTAGTAGTTGTTTGTTGCTGCTGTTGAACTTGTGCCTGCGCCATGAGAGCATTGAGCAGCGAGCTATTCAGTTTGGTCGGCTTTGCCAGATTCAGAACGATCGCTGTAGGTATTTGAACAGTTGTGCTATTCTTGGATTGATTCTTCTTGTTGTTGATCGCAGTTAAAGTCGCGGAATCGAGAATAGCGGTCGCATTGTTTGGCTGTGCCTGTAAAAAGGCCGCGAGACTCGCCTTCGCATTGAATTGTTGGATCGTGGCTTGTTGCTGCGTTTGTTGTTGCGACTGTTGTTGATTCTGTTGCTGCTGTTGTTGCTGCTGCTGCTGCTGTTGTAAATGTTGAAGCTGTTGCAAATGTAATTGTAACTGTTGTTGTTGCATTTTGTTTTGTAGGTGTTGTTGCAGGACCAGTTTCTCGGCACGCACCGTAGCTGGTTGCGTCTGGCGGATCTGTTGAAGCTGTTGCTGCGATTTGTACAGCTCACGTTGTAACTCTTCTATCCGTCTCCTCTGCACCTTGATGATATCATCTCCTGAAACACGAACTTCATCGTAAAAACACCCACGTGTGTGCTGTCTCTCGAATCAATGGCCTCGCTCGAAAGTTTCATCATCTTTCCAAAAATTTAAAATGGTGTTCGACATAACAAAGAGATATTGAGATGACGTTTTTTTACCTGGTGGACTCGATGGATCGTCGTGCTCGCTACTGTGAGGCGAGATCGTTCTTGGACTATGCGGCTCGTCCTTCACGATACAATTCGGACTCTTGGCTTGAGAGCTGGACTCGTCCGTCGCCATCGGGCCAGGCGTGTCCATCAAGATATGGCCCATATGCGTTACGTGCTGTCCGTTGGAGATCGAGTTGCTACTAGACGATTCCGTGAAGGGCTTTAATCGCTCGATCAGTTGCGGTTTCGATCCCGATACCGGCAAGTTTCGTCGTTTCAATTCCACCTTGAGATCGCTCACTGCGAATGCGATGCGCGAAATAATTTTTTGCTCCTTATGGCGAATTTTTCTCGTATTAGTACTGTGTTTGGTACCTTTCATGTCCTCCAATTTGCCCAGGGGCCTCAATGGAGGCTGCTCTGAAGGATTGTTCGAGGAATTCGAAGGAGCTGGACTGGCAGCGTTAGCATTACTTCCGCTCACGCTACCAGCGTCACTTACACCGCTACTCGTAAGCGACAGCGGCTTCTGCACGGCCGGCAAGATGTGTGGATACTAAATAAAAGAATAAAGAAAGATGCTTTAATCTTGTAACTTTATCAATACAATATTTGTTTCGTGTTAAATGCTAATTTAATATATTCAAAGAATGACTTTAGAAATACTTTCAACAAAGTTTTTCAAAAACAATATAATATGATAAAATACTATTTTGTACGAAAAACCAAAAATTGAGATAAATGTAGAATATTTTATTGCAAAAAAAAAATTGACTGCTACAAATCGTGAGTCAATACCTTGTGGTGCCACTCGACTTGCCATTGAAGGAACAGCTGCTGCTGCTGCAGGAGCAGCTCGTAACTGGTCTCACCGGGTTGCGTGGCGCCAAGACTGGAAGTGCTAGACGACACCGGTGTCTTCTGCGCATTTGGCGGACCCTACAACAAAGAGTCAAGTTGCGTTATATCATGAAGAAAATAGAAACCCAACGCGCATTCATTCGCTTGATCAGCAAATGATCGGTGACGACTCACAAAACCCCGACAAATAAACCTCGTCTTTGTGCATCTCGATTAACGTAACGCTACTCACGCTTCGTCAACAGATTTGAAATACTTTTTCTGACATCACCGTCTGGCGTTCGCTGTGCATCGCGAGGAGGAGAGGGGCAAAGGTAAGTGACGCAGCTCCGCTTCAGGCCGCGCCGAGTGATAAATGATACATCAAGATGTTTTCTGCGCCCTCATTTGCACGCCCATTCCCGGCTCGCTTTCACACCGGCCAAACTATATCTCGGGTGTTTTGGGGGCCTGGGCTACTCCGCTCCGTTTGGTTCGGCTCGGGGATCTATCGGGGGAGAAGGAGATCCCGCGCGGATGGTTCGCTCTCGCTCCTTGGCTTCCTCGCTCTTAGGTGCAATTAGCGCTCGAATTACTCAGAGCTAACGAGGTGGGTCTGGAGTCCACCTCTTTCTCACTCTCTCTCTCTCTCTCTCTCTCCCTCTCTCGGAAGATCGCGAGAGTTAATCACCCGATACGATCTCCCTTCGTGGTTGCTCCTCCGGGCCCCGATCTTTCCGCCGCGGCGGTCCATTGGAACCGAGATTCACGGTCCGTGCTCCGTATTCGTTTTTACCTCGCCTTCTTCCTACTCTGCTATTCTCCTCCTCTCTCTTCTTCTTGCTCTCGAGCCGGTCCTTTTTGCTCGTCTCATCTTTTTGCCACGCCGTGCTTGTTGCCACGCCGAAATGCGGCTCTCCGTTAGCCCGCACTGGCCGGGCACGGGAACTAGTTTGTAGTGCCACCCGGCAGACCCGAGTACACGATAATTATCGCGCGCCTCTGTATATACACTTCGAGGCCGTGCCTCGGATCGAAGAAGATACTTTGCATCTCGTCCGTCGCGTTTTGGCCGTTTATCGTGAAGGAATTTCCGGTAAAATTTTTTTTTCCCTCAAATTTTATATCGAAAGGCAATTTAAGCTGAGAAATTTTAATACCCTACTATATTTATAAAAACAATATTTTAATGGAAAGTTATATTTATATATATTTAATTAGTAAATCTAATCTTCTTGTATTTCACTAGTAATTGCTAATCTTTATACCCATGATTTTATCCATTAAATTAATTAGTATATAAAAAAATATAGGATGTAGAAATTCTTGTTTCTATTTTAATAGAGTATTATTGTATAATTATTGATTGTGTTAATATCTATGTACATATAGATATATTATAAGAAAAAATGCAAATTTTGGATTCATCAATCAAGCTTGTTATTACGTAACATGAATTATATCTAAAGATTCACGAAGCTAATGTGAACAGCAATGTCAAAATTTCGTCGCTCTTCGAGAATATCCCTTAATAATTTTCGTCGCGATTCAATGATTATTCAAACATAATGCGCTCCGTGTAATAAAATCGATATCTCCAGATCAGAACGAACAGTATCATTCTGCAGCTCTTGGCGATAAAAAAAAAAAAGTAAAAAAGAAAGAAAGAAATGAGACGCGTGTACGTCTCGCGTATTGCTCTCGTTTGTGCAAGTCATACAGAATGACACGGTTGTTCTGGTCTCGCCGAAATGTTGACACAATAAATTGAAAGCGAACTTACTTTATACTCGTGGAATTTAATCGTGCGGGTCTTGGGCTGGCTCTTGGTCTTCGACTTCTTTCTGTTCTTGTCCTTTCCGGGGGCGTCGCTCCTTTGGCACGTGGTGACGGCGGCGGCGGCAATCGGGCTCGGTTGGGGGCGCGGGGTGATCGCCGCCGGCGGCGGCGCCGGGGGCGACGCTATCGAGATGTTGGACAGAGGGCTCAGACTGGATGTGGTTGAGCCGAGGGACATCGGGCTCGGCGCCGGCGCCAATGGCAGGAGGGTTGTCGATGGGCCATTCGTCGTCTGACTCGCCTAAAAAGAGAGACAGAGAGATCGCCCGTTAGTTTTTCAAACTTCCATAATAACATCCGCATTATAAATTGCTATCGAACGTAATTGATGACAACTTAAGTATGCACTGGAATTATCGTCGTTACAATCAATCTTTGCTCGATTAATGCTTTTATTGTCGTTTAAATATTTAGAAATCAATCTTGAAGAAATTGCTGCGATAACGCGGTTAAAGTTTCATCACCGCCGTTGCTCGAAATTTACCTGCGTAGACGCATGTTGCTGGACCTGCTGAATCTGTTGCTGTTGACTTTGCTGCTGCGTGCCTACAACGGTGTTGCAAAGCTCGGCGAAGGTCTGTATCGTCGATTCCGTGGACGTCTGCTGGAACACAGGGGACGTTGACGAGACCACAACGGCGCCGCCAGTCGTGGGTATGCTGAGAGAAACTGTGACGATACCCGCGGAGGCCGCCGCGGTTTCCAGGACATCCGACGATCGCGATTCCAATTGCGGCGAGGGTGCGCCCTCCGAGCTCTGAGAGTCATCTTCAAAGGTAATGTAGTGGTCCGGATGTTGGGGTTTCGTCACTTGCCCCTCACAGGTGGCCTTGAAGGGAATGTGGCCCTCTGGGGAAGGAATTTAATCGTGAAATTAATATTATTCTGACGTAATATAATATCATAATAAAACATAGTAAATCTGTTTATTTTTATAAATTGCATTTTTTTATATCATAAATAATCGTATCGTATAATGCTATTTAATTTTAATAAAGGCCATCGAGATAGAGATACCTTTGACTGCCCTCTCGATGGGCTCTTCAGTATGAAGGATATTCTTCTGGATGAGCTCGAGCGGTCCGGGTCGATGACTGAGCTGATCGTTGAGATGATCGGCTAGCCTGGCCTTCTTCAGCATCCGTTGCCGCTCGGCCAGACTCGGATCCACGTGACCCACATCTTCGAGGATGTGCTGTCGGACGAGCTCGTCCCTACCTGGTCTCTGCTGGATCTTCGCCTTCAGCAGATCGCCTGTCTTTGCCCGCTCGAGCTGCTTCCGTTGCTCGTGAAACGCCGGTGGCGTTTTCAGCGCTGCGTGTGCGAGAAGGAAAACATTCTTTTATATCGCATTTTATTTCCTCTTTCCGACGCGATTAATTTTACGCACGGCATGTCGTGCTAGTACGTCTCATCGCAAACTTTTTTTTTTCGCAAATAACGGAATAATCAGCAATCGCAGAAGAGGGACTGATTCGAGGCTGTCATAATTTTTCATTTCTGATTCTGGGTCGCAATTTTTACGGACTAGATTACCTTGAAAAAAAAAAAAAAAAAACCCATTTCCTCGATGGCGCATGTTGCAAGCATTCAATTTAATGATGACTCTCAAAATGCGTCCGCATGGCGCCATTTTCATGTCAACATGACGCGTTCTTCCCTCCTACTCTCGCATTCCCCAACGCCATTAAGTCGCCGAATAAATGATCCCCGAAGCGTGTTTCTACCGCTATGTATTTCCGGACGCGGATGCCGCGGACGTTGTCATTGCGTGGAATAAAAACATGTGTACGCATCATCTACGATCTCCTCGTCGCCAACAGTATAGCCACGGATATGTGAAAATACATGAGCCCGTCCTGGTATTTTAACGTATCGCGCGTCGTAAGTTTTCGTCTTGGACAGGACACGCCGGTGACTCTTTTCTCCCCCCTCCCCCGCCTATCGCGTTTTTTTTAGCGGCTTCGAGATTAATCGCAAATGCAATTCCCTTGCATGTCGTTGTCCCGCGAGAGATGCAACGTTTCCTCGAATATTACTCTTCGACTCATTACGGAGAATTTACGGTACTGTTACAAAGATGCGAGAATAAATAAAAAAAGAGAGAAGCTACTTGTCGCGCTACACGCTCCGAAATTGTACTGTAAATATCCCGGATGATTATAAATTATTTATATGTATATACGTGCAGTACTTAAATATCTAGCTCTCGCTTCCTCATTTCGTTCCCTTCTTAGCGCGAGATTTCAGAGACACCGAGACGTCTGACGTCCTTGCGACGCCTATTCTAATCTCACGCGAAGTGCCTGAGGGGTGTCGTTAATTTGCCGCAATAAACGTCGTCTTCCGCGGTTGGAGTGAGCTCAAGATTCGGGAAATAAAATACGAAATTGCGATCTCTCTCTCTCTCTCTCTCTCTCTACGCGACGATTGACATCTCGGGAGCAAATCGTGTAGATCTATTTGCATTCGCTCGTTGCATACTCGTATGACGATGCGGACACACTTGATGATACGATACAAATCTGGCAAGCATCTCGCGAAGCAATAAACTTCGTAAATAAATTAATATGAACAGATTAATATCATTGTAAACATATTAATATATAATTTTTCATTCAACTACGTATTTATAGCTATTTAACGAGCAATTTTTTACACGTAAACATTTTCGCTATATTTAATAGACACTTAATAATGTATATAATTTATGAATAGAATAACTAATTTTTTTTTTTTCATATGTAATATAATTTCATAGATTTAAAAATAAAATAATATTGTTAAAAAATTGTAACGAAAGATGTAAGAAAATATTAAATTTTAATAATCATTACTTCTCATTAAATTTCAAATTTTATACGAAATTTTAAATAACATTGAAAATATTCAAGTAAAATACGAATGGCAGTAATGATTGTGATAAATGAGAAACTTTCCTGGTTCCAAAAAACTTTTCGCAGAAATGCATCGATTTCTGGAAAGAAACTGGATTTATAACATAATTCCCTGGTCGGTTTCTGCGAAAGCGACTATTACCCTCGGACGCAGATGCGAAGCGACTTTAAAGCCTCAAGGGAGTTGCAAATGAATGAATCCCGCACGGTATGGAAATGCGTATACACGGATGCGCATAAAGGCGAACGAGGCCTATCAAAGTGCGTATTTTCATCAGGCCGACACACTATATATGTATACCGGGCGCTATAAAACGCGCCGGCGCGGTAACAAGAGTAATATTTTAGGGTGTGACCCAAATAATTACTGGATGCTCTCGTTCTGGTAAACATTTGCTATCCGTCGTAAATCTACCCGGCAACTAGAGACTGCCACTCTTATACCGTGATGATCGCTTCGGGGATTTCGGGTGCGAACGAGCGCGTCGCGCGAGTCTGCTTTTACTTTTGTTTCTTCATTTAGCCCGCTGCTCGTATGCCACGAGAATTTAGTTGAGCCCACGATATAATAAAAAAGAATGATCGAATCGCTTATTGGGGGAAAGGCAAGCGTTATAAAGAAGCGAGAATATTCTTGCAGCTGTTATTCTGTAGAGAAGTCAACTTGTGTTCTTTTTTTTTTTCTGAGATAGATCGATTTAATTATTACAAGATTAATTGACTCGGTAGAGACCCAATTCGTTTCACTTCTCAAAACTCACAAAAAACGATTGATAATAATTATCAATTTCTTTAATCGTCGCGAAGCAATTTATCACAATCTACAATTGTCCTAGATATATCAGGGCCTTACTTTTTATATATGTATATAATTCCCGATAAAGGCTCGATAAATGACATACATGCATCAATCTGTCCGAACGAAAATGTTTTTAAGAACGCGGAGACCGGCCGGCAATGACGGGTCCAATAACGGGTCGCAACAACAGCTGCGCAGATCGCAACCGTCGCAATATCGGCGAAGATTTAAAAATGAAAAAAAAAAAAAAAAATATAAATGGCGTAATAAACAAACGGATCAACACTTACATGGCATGATGCCTTGCGCAACCAGCTGATTGATGGGTCGCCTCAGCATGAGCTTCACCTTTAACGCTGCAACAGAAAAAGCGAGCCGCCCGTCATAAAGTGCGTCTCCTTAGTTATGGGGAAGAAATTAGGGGGCCATTCGAAAGAGCGGCCTCCTCCATCCTCGTGGAACTTTTATTTCAACGAGTGCATTGCACCTCGGGGCGAGACATCGGGCAACAAGCAGGGGAGGAGGAGGGAGAAGAGGGGGGAGGGGCAGGCCGTTCGCGAAATCCTCCCGTCTCTCGACGGCACCGCTCCAATTTCTGCGGGATTTCCGCCGAAGAGTCGCGACAGCCGCAAAATATCAGGCCGCGCGTCGCGAGAGATGCTTCTATAAAAATCACGGAGATCAAAGTCGATCATTCGCCCTAACTCGGCGTGGATTTTTTTCCTGTTGGATCTCTTTCCTTACGCATACCGTACGCGTCTTTCTGATCCTTTTAAAGAGCGACGATGGCTTTATGTTTTCACATTTTTCTAACAAGTCGATGTAATTGAAGGAAGATTATATATTAAAATACATATTAAACAATAATATAATCAATATATAAACATAATTATGAGTATCAAAAATAAAAGTCTTTAGGTCTTTATCGTTAAGAAGCTGAAAAATTTACACAGATGAAATATATTATGTGTGTTATTTTCTGATAAAAAATATTTTATTATTTTATGTAATGACATTAATTTTTCTCTCATATATTTAAACGAAAAGTAGTTTCTAATCAAACTATTATATTTTTAACTTAACATTCCTCAATTAATTATCTGTATTTGCGCTAATTGTAAATGTGGATACAAAGAGCCGCGAAAACGCACCGGGAATCAAAGGTCGAAGAGATGCACGGGTCTTTTTCCCCGCGCAGGATCGAGTAACACACAAGTAGAGAATTAACACACAAAGGGCCGGTGGTTATAAATACGCGTACAACGCTCGGGCCAGATTGCATAAATTGTCTGCGAAAGAGGAAGAACGAAAACACGGAGGCCGCATGGCCGCGCAATCTGAATTCAAAGCGGCCAATATCCTGGCGAAATGCCTGGCGTACTGCCTTTGAGCATAATGGCTCATCCGCGGTGAGATTCGCTACTTTATGTGCTGCTGCTGCTGCTGGATTAACAGAATTCAGGTTCCCCTCGACTTGTCAACAAACGTGTTACATTGGCAATTCTCTCTCGATCTTCTACGTCTTTGAAAACAGTCACGATCTCGTCGATATTTGGCAAAAATTATAAAATGCTTATAATATTGCGACGTAAAATTTCTGTATATCAATTGCGTATACAGGGAGGACCTAAACGTTCTGGAAACACCAGATTTTGAGATTTTATAGGAAATTTAATTCTGAACAAATTTTATAAACATGGGTGGAAAAATGCTTCCTTAAAAAGTCAGCACATTTAATTCGTCGCACAATTGCAGTTAAGAATTTAATTACAACTGCTTCGAGATTAAAATGTGATTGCTGAGGCTTTGGACAACATTGTATTTTGGCATTAATCGTATAACACGAGTCCGCGATGCTGCATATGAGACAGAATATAATCTATTGGAGCTAACATATATTTCGTCTCGCTCACATAGGCAACGTGTGTGTGTCGAGAGAGACGAAATTATCACGGAATTCGGTCTTTTTGTGCTCTTTTCGTGCTAGTTGGTGCCATCATGGTCGTTAAAATCTATTCTTAACATTTCATAATTTTTTTTTTTGCTTTCTAAAGCGTATTTTTAATATTTAAAATTTTCATCTCTATGAAACGCCAATGCTTCCTTTGTACAAGCTATGCAAAATGCGCAATTGCGCATACAACGCCATGCTTGTTCCAAGTATGATTTCCAGAATCGATAACGGGGATACCGATCTGGAATGCTCGTTAAGAGATAAAACTGCGATTAAAGCGCGTCGATAAGACTCTGAAACATTTGCTTGCACCTTGTATCTACGGTCATAATAATTCGTCCCTTCGAGCGAGATTACGAATCGGCGTGTTTTGCGACTATCGCTCGAGTATCGTAATAATTCGCGCTAATTGGCGATTCCGTGCTGTCGAATTAAATTAGGTCGTTCGGTTGTACGAAACCGATGATAAGTTTGCCGGCTCAACTTCATCTAGTCTCTTAATAACACGACAACGCAGGCTCAGCAACATGTCGCAATAATATCGCTACTCTTTATGGCCAATCGATTTTTACCTCTGTTGCAATTATGACCGCGTTTTATGAGTTATGTATTAGAGTATCTGATGAAATAAAACCTTGAAATATATATGCTCAAGTCGAAATATAAACAAGCCAAAAATTTTTGAACATCTGTCAAATTTTTTAAAAAATTAGACAGAATTTCTCTGCGAGTTCGAAAATCGAGAGAAATTTCAAATTTTATTCCATTTTCCAATTTTTGATTTTAATTTCCGACCACGTATAATCAAAAGACGAGGATTCGAACAGATTGAAAATTCTGTCTGGCGAGTGAAACAAAGCAGGATACGGACAGAGAGCTGAGCGGAAGCACCAGAGGGAGGCTAACAGACGCGGAGAAGATAGATGCTAACGACCGCAGCGGCGCTGGCTACCGAGAGATACGCTGGACCAAACGCCGCATCACGAGAGGCTCTCTCTCTCTCTCTCTCTCTTTTCTTCCCTCTCGAGCCCTCTCGTGCGCACGTGCATAGCTGCGCACGTGCATAGTTGTACCGTGTATGCCGATGGCATGGCAGGTTACGACTTCGTGGTACGCGTGGCTCGATCGCGCTTAACGCGGAATTTCCACCGTGTTTCGCATTTCCGGGAGCTTCCGGCGTTGTTTCGCCTCGCTAAAACCTCTCTGCAACGACTAATTTCTTAACCCCGCAGGGTCGAGCATCCTCCAAATTATATGCAAAATTCGGTTTCAACATGTTGTTTTTTTCTTATGAAAATTAATGAAAATTCAGACATATTTTTGTCTGAATTTTTAGATCTGGATGTCTGAAAGAAATTTCAGACAATCTGTCTTAATCAAAATCATTATTTTAAAAGTTCAGAACAATATGCCTGAAAATTTAAATAATGTGTCTGCGAAAAAATTGCAAACATTTTATTTGAAATTTTTCGTACACTCTAAAATAAATATTCCGCGATCTACGAATAGATTGTAAAAGATATTAAAAGTAATAAAGTTGAATATAATCACAAAATATATAACGGAAAAGCGGTAAAATATTTTGAAATAAATAATATTAATATTATAATAATATAGTCCATCTCGTTTCCTATTTTTTTTTTTTTTTCGTGAAATATATGAGACAGACTTCGTTATTCGAGGTATTTAAGGATTTTTATAATATTTTGAAATTTATTTATTTATTTTTTTTATTATAATATTTCCATCAATTTAAGCTGTTATTATCTATGTGGAGCTGCGTGTAAGAATACACGCAAGTGATAAACACGATCGCGATACATTGGCCGAGCCATCTATCATATTTCAGTGTTTCCAAATATTTACACAGTCAACACGATAAATCACGTCTTTTACGATTGCAATAAAACTTACAACTGCGTAACATCGTATCAACGTTATTACGGTTATCACTTTACGCGCATATGCATTTCATCGATCTGCGAGACGTATATTCGTTCTTATGCGAGCGCGCGCTTTGCGTGTTACGCGAATGTCTCGAGGTGTGTATATTTCGAACTAAATTCATTACCGGACTCTCCCACGCATTGGCTCGTGTTAATTGCTATAAATTTCTAAAGGCCGCGGGGAGAGATATGGGAAGCACACATATGTGCGCCGCCGCAAATATTCGCGACATCCGTAGAATGCAAATTTGCGTGGCGCATTCCTGAGAGGCGATTATCCTCAATGGCGCATTCGAATACAGCCTTTGCCACTTTGATTCTCGCTTCGCTCTTATGAATCGCCGTGCTAATTTAACGGGTGGCTAATAATCATAGGAATAATCTTATCTCTGATATCGTAGAAAATTGGATAAAATCTATGTTTCGTGATAAGTATCGTTAATGGATGTAATTTTGCTTTTTCTCAATCGATTTGCAAAATGAAATAAGACTCAATAAAAGTTTTTTCTCGTCGAGACAAAAGAGATAAAGCTATCAAAGTGCACACGCAAGTTGCGTCTGCAATCGATATTCGATTATTTAGATCTACGATGTACCTATAAATGCCATCGAAAGTTGTCGCTGGCTTTACGATCATCTCGCTAACACGTTCCTTACGACGACACTTGCTTTACGACGATCGGCAAATAAATCAACGGAGACTGGAATCTTAAACGCGACGTTAAAGAATTCCGGAAGACACTGGATTCCTTCGACACAATCCCATAAATATTAGAGTCTTGGTGAATTCGTTTCTACCGCACGCTACCGTTTTGACCCCAATTTTCGGCCTCATCCTTAAACCAATTCGACAAATTGCCGCCGCGTTCCACCATCTGTTCATCGACATCCTCTTCGCGTGCCTCTCGAGATTGTGTCACAAGAAACGCGCATAAAACGCGACGCTTACGTTTATCGCGATGCATTTACCGGAGACCCTGTCTGTAGCCGGAAGATATTACGTTCCGGCGTTAATAGAACAATTTACAGCGCCTAAGCGAGAATTATTATCAGATCGATACCGTACCGTACGTAGAAACACGTCCATGAATATTCGGGGGTATATGTCATGCTTCGGATACGGTAAATTGTGACGCGCTTATTGGATAGACCTCCGCGACCGCAAGATATTGCATCTTAATAGGATGACAACTCTTGTAACGCGCAGATAGAAATTATCCTCCGGACGATATTGGGTGCAAAGGTCTATGAATGCTGAAAGCTTTCGCAATACGCGTACGTACGGTGCCGTAAACGCTAGGTAATCATGAATTGTCATGGCAATTTTGAACTCTCACTCGGATAAATTTATCGTTTACCGAGACACGGTACTTTCCAAAAGATTTCATTATCCACACACAACGGGCATGCCAATGACCGTAACTCGGAAAAATTCTAAGGGCCGTATATATTTTTAGGAGAGAGCAAGAGATTACAATCGTCAGATAGAATCATGCGTTTTCAGGGACACCGAGTAGATGGATAGAAGTCGGGCATTCACGAAATAGAAAAGCGGACTACGTAAGCCCGCATAAGACACGTTTACGTGTCAGGCGGGGGTGATCCAATAATACGGCAGCTTTGGGTATAAATAAAGCCTGCGAGCCCGGAGATCGCGAGAGAAGTTGTCTTGTCGTCTTCTCTTCTCTCCTCCCTGCCATCCTCCCGGTCCTCTTCCTCCTCACGCAATCGCTTATCTCTCTTGTCCACCGCTTTACGGTCTTCGATCTTCTAATTCCACTCATGTCTTCGCGCGCGATCCCTATTTCTTTTCCTCGCGTCTTCCTCTTAGACAAGGCGAAATGTGACTTTTTTTTTTTTCGAAATAGAAACTGAAAGCCCTCCCTCCCGTTCCTGCTCCTCCACGCCTACGTGATTTTCGGGAGATGGAGCGGCATAAACACACATCTCCGGCGTAAACACACGTCTCCGGTGACCGCCCCATGGAATATTCCATTCCCCAAATAACAGTCCACTTTATCAACACGATTGCGAAACTTTTGATGGAGACATTGTAATTTCTCTGGCAAACTATTTTGATCTTCCGTTATTCCCTCATGGACCATAAAATGTCTTCTAAAAACGCGCCTGAGTTCAGGGAAATTTAATTTAATTTAACATATTGTCATTTTCTAAATTAACGTCAGCGTATGATCTAATAAAATCTTCGATGATTTACTTTTATCTTTCCATCGCAATGCGAATCATACAAATCGACAAATGTAAGATTTCGTTTAAATTTTTACTGGCTGACACATTGATGGCCGATTCGTCGTTGCGAGAATACTAATTAAAATTGATCGATGAATTTATCGAGCGCAACCACTTGAATTTTTCAAAGTGGCGCGTTTCCCGCTATTGTTTTCCCCACGCATAATTGGACGAAGAGTGCATTTACGTCAAAGCGCGAGGAAGGACTGCGAAGGACTACAATCGTGAATATCGTCGTGACGAATGCTCGATGGCGTCCGTTTGACGTTCTCGTCACAATTCATATTCCGCTCATTATCCCATATTTATATTTAATTGACATTCCCGTGCGTTATTCGCGTATGGATACATAGACGTTGTAAACTTACAAAAGATCACATTAATGCTTTTGTATTCGTATTTTTGATTCAACTAATCTTCTAAGAATCGTACAAATAATAATGACAGATGCAAAATATTTCTTCAAACAAAAATAAAAAAATATATATAAGCAATATAATATTAGAATATACATAAAATAATTACAAATTAAATACAGAGAAAAATTAAAATATATCAAATAAAAAAAAAATAATGAAAAGAAATGAACAAAACATAGAGAAAAATGCAGATGATAATGTATTATTTTTTATCAATTAATTTCAATTGTTATATTTCTAATTAACATATTCAATTATATTTGTTCACCGGGACAAATATTATTTCAATAAAATAAATAATAATATTGATTTATTTTAAAATCTGGCAATCTGTACGATAAACAAACTAAAATAAATATAAAATCACACCGCCATCGGCAAATTACATACGATCCGTACGCGCGAAGACTCGCGTATCTTCTCGATCGCGACGCGCATAAGAGGCGCGTATAACTTTCATATTAATCATCTTACTAGTTAATTCGCTAATAGGATAATTATCGGTGTGCTGGAGAATACCCGACGCGATTTACTTCATTTTCATGTCGGAGCCAGCGCGCCTACATGTTCCTCCAGCTGTTCCGGACGCGGCCATGGATCGTTTGGCGTCGCGCGCGGTAGCCGGGAGGAACGTCGTTTAATGCGTCGATCGTGCGATACGCACACAAGCGCGGACACGCACGTACTTATAAGTGACTTATAGAGCTCGCTCTCGCGCCCGCTCCGCGTATATTATAGAGCTCTATGTAAGCTTAACACGGCTTCAGCACGCTCCGCCTATCGGCTACGCCTTCTAATTGATGTGCGCACTTGTCTTTCGTAATGTCCCCCTCGGAGCGATAGAGAAGCGTGAATTTACATTTTTCTCCTGGGTTTACGAGAGATCCTTGCGCACCGAGCGTGTATCGTATCTTGAATCTTCTGCGCACTTTACGATCAATTTATACGCACTAATGCATCGATTAGAGTAAATAATATCTTTATTGATCGTCGCTGTTAAACATCTATTTTACGCAGTCAAATGTATGACCTCCGTTAACAAATATAAGATATATCAACATATTTTCATTCCTGCAATTAGAAGTAATAATAATAAAATTTTAAAATATAATTTTTTTTTTTAAATAAGTGTCGCGCTATAAATTTTCTTCAAAATCTGCTGTCTTTTTCTCCCTCTCTCTCTCTCTCTCTCTCTCTCTCTCTCTCTCTCTCTCTTTCTATGCTGTTATGTCTAACATATATTTTATATTTATTAAATCGCTGAGAATTATCCTAGAATTATATCTTAAAATATAAAATAAATTCAATTTGCTATATAATTTTAGTTCTGAGATGATTATACGATTCTTTGACTTATCATACTTTGACTTCGTACCCGGCATTTAACGCCAATATAGGTCTCCGGATCGTACGATCATCGCGTGCGATGGGCGTGGAAAGAATTTGGAGTCAATCAGCTAGAGAGAAGTCGGTCCAGTCGGCATCTGTACCATTTACTATGCCGCTCCGAGAAGGACAGAAAGAAAGAAAGAGAGAGGGAGGGAGACATCGAGTCGACCGTCTGGCGCTCGTAAATTCTGTCCGAAATTCTTAAATATCACGATTCCCTCTCTCTCTATTTTTCCTCGCTCCCCTCCCCGTCCTCTCTTTCCTCGAGGAGGAACCAGTATTTTTAATCGCGCGCGCGAACGCGCTTCTTCTCGCGCTCCACCTTCTCGCGACCCACGCACGGGGAACGTTGCACCACACGCACGCAAGCACGCAAGCACGCACGCACGCACGCACGCACGCACGCACGCACGACGGAGTACGCAAAGCGAGGAGGACTCTCAGGATGAGGAACGCGTGTGGCATGCGCGCGCGGATTCCACCAATAAAAATGGGGTTAACAACACCGAAATCTATTTATTTAGCGGGATAAATCACCGGAAGCTTTACGACAGTGCGTATATTACGCAAATCGGAGCGCTATATCAATCGGCGAGGCAAGTTTCCTTCTCTTTTCCCTTTTTTTTCCCCGTTTCCGTTTCTTCCCGCAAAGACCTTTTTTCCTGCCTTCACCGCTTCATCCACGACTACGGTCGCTTTTCTCGATCATATTTTTGCTTCTTTTTTTTTTTTAGCGAATTAGACGCCGTAAAAATTTGTCGCATCGGACGAAAGAAAAAATTATATATGTAAATTAATATTTTGCATTATATTGTACAAGTCGTCTTGTGAAAGTGATGCAAAGTCCATTTTGGTACCTCGTTAAAATCGAAGCAACACATACACACATCACTTTAGATAAATTAAATATTGTGACAATCTGATATATTTTACGGATTGGGACAGTCTCAGCACGAGTGCACTCTCATCCAGTGAAATCCATTTCTCAGTCCTTCACTGTCTTTGTCATCTTTTTATTCTCCTTTCTTGATATCGTGCTTTCCTTTGACAATTCGTCTCGCTCTTTGCGAAAGAGGACGGCGATGACGTTTGACGTGCAACACGAGCAACTGGAGATGATAATGTCTTCGGCACATACGAGGTGCCGAATGGGCGTCTGGCGCTTTACATCTTACTCAAAGCTTGTAAAACTTCACCGTTACTCTCGATATTTCCACGATTCTCATCGCACATTTAAATGTTATACGCAAGGCGTATCCGAGATGCGTATTTTTTCGAGAGATCGTAAACGACACTGGGACGATAAGACAAAATAAATACTGTTTATTAACGGATTTTAACGACGTTTCTTTCTCGTATTTTTAAATTACGACAATTTCTTCATTAGGATATGAGTAACCGAGAAACCTTCGAATATTACGGCGAGTTGGCGAGAAGTTAGTTCCGCGATTACGTGACTGCGTATTTAGATTGCCGTGATAAATCGGTCGGAGAGACAGCCCGGGAGAAATCGCACGACTATTTCCGATACCTGTGTCAACGGTAATTACTACGCGTGTAAGCCGGCTGACAATACGAATACGACGGCTCGAAAGCCTTAGCATTGTCTCTCAAATCGTTCGTCCGTCGTACATTTCGACTATCGTGCCGGTAAATCAACGTGTTTTTGCGCGATAAACACCTGCCGCCGACTGGACGCGACAGACGCGGCGGCTTCTTACGGCGAAAGTCGGCCTCGGGGTATATTAATTAGCAATTGCGCGAGAAATGAATCGTGCGCGCTACTTCGTATCACGTCGCGAACTCACTCACTCACGGCTTTTTGTCTCGCGAATGATTTCGCAAGGTCTATTACAGGAACAAGCGCGCGCGCGCGCGCGCGCGCGCGATGCCGACCCGATCGGGAGAGTCAATCGCGCGCAATCGTCATTATCCCTTAAAAGGTGGGATAACCATAAATAACGGGGTGTTACATCTGAAAATATGTGCAAAGTCGCGAATATTAGAGGACGTAATAAAGAGAAAAATATCAGGCTTTCATTTTATAATCGCGCGAGCTTCTCTCTCCGGATGTATATAAAGATTTTTAAAAATTAACTCATAATAATGTCAAAAATCGCTGTCACGATTTGACAGTTCGCATCTTCGAGGAAAATATGTGAAAAATTTTCAAAATGAAGAAATTCTAAAATGCCACTATTGTGCGTCAGTATTCTTGATAACCTGCCTTTGCTAATCATCATCCACGCAGCCTTTCGTCGAAGTTGTCGAGAAGGCGATGCGCGTGCATCCACACCCACATGTCCGCGCTTATAGTTTCACGTTGGTCGCTGGATGCTGCGTGCTGGAGCTCTCGCTCGCCCCTCTAGGTGAAACTGTTTCCTGTGTCGCAAGCCGCATCTCTCATTCCCGAAGGGTTCTCTCTTGTCAGTTACTCTCTCTTTCTCCACTTCCCCTCGCGGCTCCTTCGCTCGTGCTCGCGCGCCGTCTTCTTTCTCTTACGACGTAGTAATATATCTGGTCCGCGTGGGCGGCCCACGTGGGCTTGACAGCTAAGCCCACGGGAAACTGGTTACACCCACAACTACGCTCCAACTTTACGCCGCGACAGAGAAGAGGCACACGCCAGGTAGGTACACACTTTGCCCGGGCACTTCGTCAGCACGCCGGCTGACTGGCTGGCTGGTTTTCGGCTAACACGGAAGCGAACATATGGTCGCCCTCTGATAAGCGTATCGTTTCTTTGTCAATCGATGTCAATTTCTAGATATTTAAAAATATATAGAAGTATATAGGGGAAAGTGAAAAATACCGTTTTGATATTTTCTTCAATTAATACGTGACGACTGCTTTTCCATATTTTCATTAAATTTTCAAAACAGTAATTAAATTTAATCGCCAATTAATATAGTGGGGCTTGTTTGACCCCAATAAATAATGGCATTATAATTTATGTTAATGGACTGGTAAAGCAACGTCAAGTCTATTCTTATTATTTCCCTTCATAATGAATTGAAAAGATTGCCACACACGAATTTATGAAAATAATAAAAAAATATTTTCTTCTGATGTTATAAATAATTTTTTAATTTTAGATTGCTTTGCAATTTACAGATTAGATATTCACAAAATCTCTGAAAAATCAGATTTATTCTACAATATTATTTATGACGAATTCCTAACAAATTTTTAATATCTCGTATTTATTTGGACTAAAAATATATTAACAAGAATCGAACAGCGCGTTCATCTTCGTGTCATTTCCCACGAAAAAGTGGTTGATGAAAAAGAGACGGAGATATAGGGAAAGATAGAGGACGGAGACCTCGTTTCCGCGGAAAGCGAGGCACTCATCTAGCGTGTCTAATAAATACAAGTGCGTCTCTTCCTTAACATCGTTTGAGTTAAGTTTTTTTTTTTTTTTCACGATGCAACGCGAACGTGCGTGCGGTTATGCACACGCTTTTCGCGGACAATTAATTTACCTCTCGGGGCGGTCTAAAGTCGCGCTCTCTCATACAGGTTCAGCGCTCGCGGACGAACGAACGAACGAACGGACGGACGGACGGACGGACGGACGGACGGACGGACGCGAATCGTTCCAGAAATGGAGTTGGTTTCGCCGCTTGAGATACGATCGTATACGTGTACGCGAGCGCACATATCGTTACGGCGGGGCCGTACGCGGAGAAAAACGCCATAACTCCGCATCGTATATGGCGGCAATGCACAGGTGCATGCCACCGTGAGTACCCCGCACCTCCCCTCCTCCACTGCATCATCGTTACCACCCTTCACCTTCCCCCTCGTCTCCCTTCGTCCCTCGATCGGGCGTGCGTGCAGAATGCCAATTGTTTCTCCGCCTCTCTCCTTCTCTTTTTCTCGCGATATCAAACACGCTTGTTCTCTCCGATTCGTGCCATCCTCCTCGCCATCGCTCTCGGCATGCTCTCTCCTTCTCGCTCATCTCCGCGATGATTCTGTCGCTTTCCCCTCATTCCTCCCTCTCTCTCGCTCGCTGCAAACTCGATTGCGATACCTCGCGGATTTGTCGGTATGGGATACACCGTCGCCCTACCCCATTCCCGTTTGCTCTCTCTTTCTCTTGTAGAGAGATCCCGGGTTGCGATCTTCGAGTATGTATCAGACGCTTCTTCTGCATCTCTGTATTATCTGGCTTCTTACTTCGTCCGTCAAAGATACGACACGACACGATAAAAAATAATTAGTATATACGTCGACGACGAGCTTCTAGAAATAGACCGTATAATTGGACGCCGATTCCGAGATCGCTTTGGAAATGCGATATCGTCATGGGGTCCATGTACAAAGGAACCCATATGGTCCGATCGCTTGCTTCATCTCGGAAAACATTTCTCAAAATGACGCCTCATCTAGTCGATCAGATCAAGCGAATCGCGAGAAAGCAGCAAAATATAAATTTTCAGATACGCGAATTAATATTTGTTTATCGTCGATATAAATCGCAGCATATATATATATATATATATATATATATATATATATATATATATAATACACTTAACACGTGAAAAAAATAATATTTAAATTTTAATACATAATGTCAATTGTTTTGATATATTCGTCTAATTTTTGTTAATTGTCAACGCGAAAGTTTCAGCAAGATTCATCTCTCTATTCTGTCTGCGACACGTCCCTTTATTTTTTTAGCTGGATCACGAGCGAATCTCGTATAGCTAGCGGATGAAACGACCCTACTTGAGAAGCGAGGACGACACGCTTCATCGAGCAACGAGGTGTAACGCGAGAGCCACCGAAAGACACGCGCACGTGCGCGCGAGCGCGCGGTGAGAGTTGAATTTATGAATGAACGAGCGAAGGGCGAGCGTGGGCGAGCCCCCACGCGCTTTATCATAATCGGGACCTCCGGCCTAGTCACGCCTGCCATAACTGCCCAGGCATACATCGAGCAAGGTTGCTCGTGAAATCGAACATGTCCGTTCGCCTATTCGATCACCATGACGATTACGCGGATTGCCGTGCGTGCTGCGTGTCGCGGATGAATGAAACCGCGACGGCCGTTCCTCCATTCATACACGCGCCCGCGCAATTTCGTAAGCGCCCTTTCACGCCTTCAAGGGATCCTTCCTCAACGCGAGTACCTGCGAGAGATTTCAGGCAACCTTGTTGCAATTGATCGAGTGATTCAACGATTGGGTGATGATCTAATAAAATTTAATAATCTTTTCATATAATATTTAATCAATATAAAAATAAATATAAATAATAAATAAATATATATATTTACTTATTTATTAAATTTTCATATAAATTCTCTTATACATAAATACTGGAAGATTATTATATTAAAATAAAAATAAATAATATTTATAATAAATATTTATAATAAATATTAAAATAAAAATGTATAAAAATTTAAAAAATTATGTCTAAAAAAGATATCAATTTCTATCATCAATTCATCTCGTTTAGGAAATAAAATTTGATTTATCTCTCGAAAGGAAAATAATTAACTGAAGAAATAAATTTTCAATGTTCGGTGTCCTGTGCTATTCCGCGTGATTTCCTCGCGCTGACAGATCGAACAAGACGGACAGCCATTATCCCGAGGCGCAAAAGGGTACCTCCCTTCGCTTCCTTCGCTTCTCCCTTCTTCGTAAGTCCGTCACTCAGTCTGTCATCTTAACACGAATACGCCACGGGGATGAATAATCCATGGAGCCTCGTATGCGTGCGCCCGCGCCCGAGAGAGAGACAATGTGCGTCCCACACGAGAATTTCAGGTGTTTCGACTAACGAGCGATTTGCATGAAACAACGAGGACGTACGACGGTGACGTAGAGGGGCACGACGAAGGAGAACGAACCAGTTTCGAATCGCGTCGATACACATTCGTAATTCTATAATGCGTGTAAGCCGATAGGCTCGCCTAAGTATCCTATCCTCTCTTCTTCTTTTGATTTCTTTTTTCGAAATATTGCAGCGCGAGAGAGAAATTGCAGTGAATTTAATTAAACATATGCTGTACTAATAATAACAATGACAAAGCTCTCTATAATGGAAATTGATTAATTTTGATGCAATTATATTTTTAATTAACAATATAATTATTATATTATTAATTTTAAATAGCACAGAATATTGTTATATAAAAATACAGCAGGATGTCTGACAAGAATCATCGAATGTTAATATGGTTATTGATGGATTCTTTGAACGTATTTCAATCTCGTGATATATTTTTGTCGAGTGTATTTCATGAAACGCATTCATCGTCCGTAATTATACCGCGTACAGTGACAGGTGAACACACGCGGAAAGTAATAACCAAAGATCGAGAGGGTAAGAGAGAGAAGGGGGGGGGAGGGGGAACGAAAGGAGAAAGGGGTCCCCCTTCATTACATAAATAGCGCGAAACGTTCTGTCACGCGTTTCATTCTCGCTGCTGGTTTTTATGCAACGCACGCTATGAATTATTGCGCAACGGCAACGGGGGAAAAAAAAAAGAAATAATTAAACGCTTTTAATAACGGCTCTTAAAATTCCGCGCGAAACGAGGCGAATTGTCCGTCGAAGTTGCCGATATTAATGGATCGACGTCGGATAACGAGCCCGTCAGATAACGTTTTCAAGTAATCGAAGGATCGGACTTTTGGTCCACACTTATTTTCAATCGAAAGTTGTTTGTGATTACGCGAGTAAAAGAAGAGAGAGATAGAGAAATAAGAAAGAATAAAATGATGGTCCTATTATATTATGTCAGGGCACGCGCGAATAACGCGTTAAGCGACGTGTGACGTGGCAGATAAAAATCGTGTCGTTCATTACCTTTATCTCGTTTGATGCGTCGGCAAATGGCGCACATACGTCGGCCGCAGTGCTGCCTTTCGGGCTTCTGCTCGGTGTCCAAGGTAACCATGGTGGTGTGTTATACGTGGTGTGCACGGCTCGATAAATTATATTCTTATCACACGCGCGGAGGATTATATGTATTAACTGCGTTTTTTAACCCTTCACGCGCGACTCATTTCGGATTCATTCTCGTCTCACATTTTCGGCGAAATACATATTCCTCCAGAAGAAGAACGAGACGAGACGCACACACACACACAAACACCCACGAGAGATGTGCACTGATTTTCTTTTTCCTTTACACGCGTCGCGCGTTTATCGCTGATCTCGCGAATTGTCAATGAACGACGATTCTTTCGACGAGAAACAATTATTTTTTTCGATCCACCCCTCGGAACGATGATCGATGCTCCTGCGTTTAACGGTTCCTGTAAATTGACGATTCGTTGAGTATCGAGTGCGATGACAACTATTGACACATTCGCCGACGATACTCTACGTGTGAGCATTACGAGGCATTTAACAAAGCGCGATGAGATAATTTTTAGTAAACTTTTTTACACCAAAAAAAAAAATATCGAGATGTCACTTTAATTTTAATTCAATGCCTCCTAATGTACGTTGGCTTCCGCGAGATCGATACTTTCTGTCGGTCGAGCCTCTGTGAAAGTGGACGTTGCACCTCGGAACATCGCACTTGCTGCGTTACAATTAATATTTATGCTACGATTTAATTAATACCTGACTAATTCCGTAATTAAATAATCGTTCATCATGACGTAACACTTTCATTCATAAACTTGTCTGAATCTCTTACGCCATCGCGTCCGAATTTCGCACTTGAATTTCTCTCCTCGACAAAAGAGAGAGAGAGAGAGAGAGAGAGAGAGAGAGAGAGAGAGAGAGAGAGAAATATTTTAATATACAATGCTCTCTCGACAACTTATTTTGCGTTTGATTCATTAATGCGTCACAAGCTGGACGCGAGTACCGCAAACGTTGACGTGGCGCGACATGCATATTTATTTTTTATTAGTTAGATCACTAATCATTTGCATATCGCTTCGATATTGCGATTCGGGGAAACGAATTATGATAATGCGGGCGAGTTCCGCTGACATTAAACGAACGTTTAATGGACAGCTCTTGACTCGTGCCACGTATGGATAGCGCGCACGCGATATTCTCATGCAAAATAAGAACGACAGCGGAGCGTTTGTCAATTCTCTGGATTATTTGTACTAAGAGAGCAGAGTTATATGCTCGCCTTTCATAATTTATATGAATCACGGCTGAGAGAAATTTGCATTCGTGGTGACACGAGCGCGAATAAGCGCTCGAGTTAAAAAAAACTCGCTAACGCACGAATAATAATCATGTTATTAATCGATATTATTATATACGAAGATATATCAGAGAAATTTTTTATACGCTCTTTTTTTTACTATTGGATAATACAAAGTCGGGAGTTAATTTCGAAAAAAAATTGATCCAATTCTAATGGCACAAAAATTTTTTTACAAAACTTTAGAGAAAAATCTGTGATTTTTTGTTATCTAAATACCGTTCGACTCTTAACTAAATACTTTATAATGTCCAAGTATTTTTCTTCGTAATCAAACATTCAATTCATCGTCGAGCTTTTTATCCCGACTGTCATCTTAGGCGAGCCCTTTCGCACCTCGAGGAGTCACGAGCGACCACGGCTAATTAAGCTCGATTCAATTTAATTAATCCCCTCGATAATCCCTTCCTCCCCATTCCCCAGCTCCTCATGAGGGTAGCCCTATTACCTCAGGGCAATTAGCGCGAAGAATCGTGGGCAGTCGTACGGACTAATCGTACTGAATTAATAGAATCGAGGCGACGCGACCGCGCCGCGAACTCATTCCCGTGTTCTCTCCTTGGTCGGCGCGTGGGCGAAGGGATTCATTCCGGAGTCGTAAATTACGGTAAAATTACCGGCAACGTGAAAAGGAGCCGAGAGCGGAGTCGAGCGGACGAACGAACGAGAGTCGCGTAACTTTCGAAAACGTGAGAGGCAGAGAGCGCGTTCGCCGCCGCCGCCGCCGCACGGCTCCTCATTCAGGAAAATCGAGAGAGGTGAAAGCGAGACAAAAAATATTTCATCGCCGGTGAATAAAGTTTTTGAATATTTTTACCGAACGTTCGGCCGTTTATTACCGGTTTAAATGCCGCGTCGCGCCGCGATAAGCGAAATCACGAAGCGCGAAGATTTACCTGTACTCGATCGATCAGCGATGGTTTAATCCACGAGCAAATAATAACGAATTTTCGAGCTTCGTATAATATTCCCGATCAACAAATTGATATCGGACGCCGGTGCGAGAAATATTATTAAGCGATTATCGCGGTTTATTTGATGCTCGAGAGGTGAAACTCAATTTGCCACCGGATGCGCGCGACCGGCTTCAGCGTTTAATAACTAGCATAACGGAGGGAGTTATAAAGACGCGCTCGCGGAGAAGAGCGGTGATGCCGCAGTGAAAGTTGACAAAATGAATTCGAATCCTCCTGTGCGCGGAGTCTCTCGCCTCGTGATCCCACCGGCACCCACGCATCGGCATTTAATTAACACCGAAATTATTAAAGACGGCTCCGCACTGTCCACGTACTAAATAACCGCCTACGCGCGTATATGTGCACCGTTACTCTCCTGCTATTCGATCGTTATGTAAAAAAATCTTCTTAATTACGGCACTGGCAATTAATTCGAATGGGCGCTTATAAAAATTTGGATATTCGACGAGAAGGTCATTCGCGTGGAGCCAATTCTCCATGTGTCATGTTTTTCGATATATATATATATACAAGAAAAAATAATAATAATATCCAGTTTTAACTGGAAAAATTATTTAATCTAAAGAAAATTGAATAAAATCGAATAAAATTATTTCTTTTTATTGAATGTTTTTTTTTTCAATTTTTTTTTACGTTACAAATTAATACTTTTCGCAGTCGGCTATAGTGACAGGACATCTCACTAAAAAAATCATATTTTTACACTCTTCGTTACACATAAATACTGAAATTACGTGTACGTAATACATTGTCGTCGAATTAACTCGTCCTACAATGGAATTGTGCCATTACAATCAAGTTTATCGAGCTATCTTTACTTTAGTCGAGTAGTTACACGCCGTGTAATTAGCGTAATTACTATTATAATGCACTCGTTCCGCCGCCGGCCGTTCGTTAATATTGCACTCGTCGCGGGTCGGTCCACAAAATTATTTCATCTCCATTTTCAACCTACTTATTGCGCTTATGGTTATTAACGGACGAAGAAGGTACGAGGAAGAGAGGAACGAGGAAGAAGCGGAAGAAGCGCAATCGCCGTCGCGCGCGATCGAGCATTGATTAATTCGCGGAACTTTTCTGCCATTTATTTACGCCTCCCCTAATTAACCGTGGCCAGGTTAATAGCGCCGTTTGTTATTTTAATGATGTATCAAGTTACGAAATTAACGCGGCAGATCTAGATGAGGTGAGTATCTGCCGCGGCGAACCTCGTTTAACCCCGTGCGCTCTATTCTTTTTTATTTTTATACCGCCGAATATTTAATCGGATATTTAGCGAAAGAGAGAGAGAGAGAGAGAGAGAGAGAGAGAAACTAATACATTGTTATGCTACGCATTTAATAATATCAAGAAATTTATTATTCGTAAAAAATAAAAATTAAAAATAAATTGATATAAAAAATAAAAATTTTAGGTATAAAGAAAAAGTAAAATAAATAGTAATATTATACAATATTAATAAAACAAGTAAAAGAATAAAATGCAGAAACTAAAAATAAATTGATAATAAAAGAATATGTAATTAGAATTTAAAAAATTAATAAATATCAAACTGTTATTTCTATTCCAAATTGAAAAGATACATCGCAGCGAAGGAGTGTTAAATTATCAAGCTCTTCTTTAGCGCTACTCGCGCGCAAAACTTTCGACCGCAAAACGAAGGCGACTCTCGGCTGACGTGACAGTCACCGGGCGTTAATTTACGGGACGTTTTTATTGTATGACAGACTCTCGAGCGCTTTTCGATAAACAAGCGGCCGCGGTATGCGTTCGTTACGGCCCCCATGCAGAAGGGTTGCGAAAGAGAAATCGGGAAACGGACCCCCTGCACCGGTAAGGAATAGTCGGGACCCCTCCCACGAAGGCGGCGTCCTCGACACGCATTTTTAAAGAGTCTTTTCGTCACGGTCCCATCAGCCCCCGGAGTACCAAGCCGATTCTTATCTCGTCGTGCCGATCTTCATGTTCCTCCGATGTATAGAGGCCCCACTCACACGCGAATTTATTCCCGCGACGAATTCGAGTATCGGCGAAGCCGAATCACGATTTGTGATACTTTAACTGTCGGCTCTTGACGTCGACTTTATATCGATAACGCGCAGCCGCGGCCATAATATCTTTTTACGACAGAACGTTAATTGGCGATTAATACCTTGGGACATTTTCCGATAAACGATGTAATGCTCCGAATTAATTAAGAGACATCGATATAGGAATTTAGCTCGGTTTATGTTTACGATTATGTTTACGAGACATTCTCTTTCTCTCTCTCTTTCTCGATATGTTTATCTTTTCTTTTTCTTTCAAAACTTGCGCAATAAAAATAAGCATGTCATATCTTATAAAACTAAAATAAGGCCACGGAGAGAGAGAGAGAGAGAGATTTCTTCTGATAAAGAACTAGAATTATATTATTAAAAATATGATTAATAAAATCTTATAAAATAAAAAAACACATTTTGAAATCCTCCTTTTCGTCAAATTAATCAACTATGTGTAAATGTATTTAAATCTTTTATATGTATCAATAATTTCCTGAATACTCAAGCACCTCTGACAAACAATAATAAAAACTTTTGTAAATATGAAAAGAGTAAACATTCACAATATTTAACATTCACTTTATATACTACATTACAAAGTATTATCAAAAAATAGAGTTTGATTAGCGACTTCCAACATTCTGATGAATATCCTGTTATCTATTCAACGTCCACGTTGATGTTGCAAATAATAAAACAAGATATCAACGATAAAAATGTCCAAAATTCATTCAAATATTCAAAAAATAATATCAGATAATATCTTTTAATCGTTTCAACATTTTAATCTTTAATATAATCTATGGAAAAAAATATGTATAATCAATCTAACGCTTTGCAAATAAAAATATTTCACCTTCTAGCTTTTCTTCCGGATATCTCGCTTTCTCAGATGACATTGACAATTTTCAACACAATTGACACAATTGATCTCATCTCGATTATTAATTTACCAAATGAAGAAACACATGATCGCGGGGACTATTGAATCCGTCTATTATCCGAACAAGCCCGTTAATACGTTTCGATGCAGATCGAAAGATGAATCCCGCTCAAGGAAGGATCGAGAGCGTAAGAAAAGGTCCGAATGACTGAATCGACCGTAATCTGCGATCTTACAGCGTAGAAGAGCGTCATGAGCCGTCGCGAACGAGCTCCGGGTCTGCCGGACATGTTTGCGAAACGAGGCAGATCGAATTCGAGGAATCGCGATTCAATTAATATACGACTGGCCCCGGCGCTTGATTTAATTATCAGATTCAACTGGTGCCGATAGGAATCGCTTCATTAAGCGCGCGCCATATTTCCAGTCAGATTGTGATGCCTATCGAAGGAGAGAAAGAGAAAAATGACACGTCGTCGCTCCGAAATGGACACCGTGTAATTATCGCGATCCATTAGTCCTACGTTGATTCGCGGAGGCGCGAATCCGAGTTTCTTGGAACCTACATCATGGCCGGATTTTATCTGTCTCGTATGTTGACCGCCAAGATGTGACAAGTATGCGCTTCTTTTAACGAGTTTAAAACGCGGATGTGAGGGTTTAGGTTTTAATACGCGCTTTTTATCGCAGGCACTTTTCGCGTATCACGACCAAGAGTCGACGACGTAAAAATATTCGTCGGTTGTAAACACGCGTTTTCAGCGTTAGGTTTCATTATCACGTTTATCCCCGATTTTTTATCACGCGACGTCGCGATAACAATTTATCCTGATTGAAATTACGGCATACCTCGATAAAAATCGATCTAGCAGTGCTAGCGAGAGACCTCTGTCGTCCCCCATCATTCAAACGCAATTAGCACACCTAATGTCTGACATCCGACGGTACGTTGTCACTGCTGTCATCGTCACAAAGATCGAAGCTGTCACGATCTTGGCAAGCTTGATTTTCAAGGAATTGCGTGCTCGCGAGGCACAGCGTCACGTTTGATTTGAACCTCGTGAGCTGCCAAAACACCGTTTTTTTTTCTCATTCATTACAAGCGGAATATGTTTGCGATATTCTCTGTTGTGTTAACGATACTGGTAGTCGTATTCGTTAATTATTTACAAACATCGTTTGTAATCAATGTTGACGTTTGCGTCAACAACAGCGGTAAATCAACACGATTTATGCATCTCTTGATTGTATATGAAATACGATGTATGAAATTAGTATCAATTTATTATATTATAATCATTACGTGTCAAATGTTTTTTTAATTATTTTTAATAATTATTTTTTATATTTACTTTAATAATTATTTTTAATAATTTTTTAAATAATTATATGTCGAATGCATTTTTTAATAATTATAGGAATATCGACGAATGTCATTAGCGCAACACGAAATATCGCGATAGATTTTAATGTTGCTATCGGCGCGATCGTTGATCTCCATCAACTCTATCCGACATCTTCAACGCGTTAACATCCGAGCGCGACGCGTTCACAGAGGCACGAGCCGACGACGACGATCGATCTCGCATCGATCGGTCTCGTATAGAGAAGCAGAATGCACACCATTCATTTTCATCCGTGAAGGCCAGTCGGAGCGTCGGTCGTTCTAACGAGAGCCACGGCGGCCTCTAACTCTCTCTGCGTCTCGGCGATCGCGTCGTCGATGACACGCTGACACACAACACCGATCCGCACAATTCACAACAACGACGGCGACGACGATACACAGTGGAATATCGGCACAACCAAGTCACACTAGTTAAGGTCGTTTCCATCTCGACATGATGGGGGAACGAACACGACGTGTGTATCGCACTTTGCACGATTGGTTCGCGTGATTTCCTCCCCTCCGGCACCACCTGAGTCGGTGAACCACGAAATATGCCACCGGCTGACCGATCCGTCGGTCCTTGTCAAAAACACACAACACTGATGGATTACACGTAGCTGATATAAGCAACTGCGGGGGTGCAGCGCAGCTTCCGAGACGCGGGACGTATCGCGCGTGCGTTCACCGGAACAAAAGGAACAGAAAGGGAAGAAGAGAAGAGTGAGCGTAGTGTGCGGGGAAAGAGTGCGAGGAAAAAAAAAAAGGAAAGAGAGAGAAAGAATCGAAAATAGAGGGAGGGAGAAGAAAGCACCACACGCGCTTCCTGGGAGAAAGAGTGCAATCTGTCGGTCCGGTCTCTCGGTTCGTCTCTGACTGGTGTCGTGTGCGCGGCTCACGAGAGCACAGCCCGTGCTGCGTGCCGTTGCGGCCTGGGGGCCACGTGACACAGTCCCCTGCAGGAGGTAGGACCGCACACTCCGCGGAGCAAGAGCGCAGACCGACCAGTGGCAGAGTGGCGCGACAGGGATAGCGAAGAATAAGGAGCGCGAGGACAGATCGAAGAGAAATAGAAGGGGGACGAGGGAAGTGTGTGCGAGTGAGAGGGAAAAAGAGGCCGCAAATACAAGTCGGCCTGTGCCGTCTCGCATCTCGCGCATAGGGATTGTGTAGCGGGGCATAGGCGGGCCGAGGGGAACTGCCGTCGATCGCGGGGCCAGAGGTGGTGGAATCGTACGTGAGAGTGGGAACAGGAAAGCGTTGAGAAAAAGGGGGTGGGAGAGCCGAGTGGGAGGACTGGGTCCGCGGGCCCCGCTTCCAGCGAGAGTAGGGCTATCTCCCTCGGTCTCCTCTTTCTCTCCTCGCTCTCTTTCTCTCTCGCGATGTTACTTGATGCGGGAAAATACGGTGAGGTGGGGTAGAGGGGGAGGGGATCCCAAGGGCGCAGGGAGACCCGAGGTAAGGAGGTAGGGCGGCCTACGACCCTGTCGGGCGCGTGCCCCGAGTCAGCTTGGTCTACTCTACGCACGATTGATAACGTGGCTGCATCGCGATGAATATAATCACTGATTTTTATTCAGAGATTATTCGTAACCGCATATAGGCGGATCAATATACACACTTTCGATCATGCAAATTATGGACTTTTAATACATTCGAGATATTCAAGCCGATTATCGAGAGTTATTGTTAGAAATTTTAAAAATTTGCACTCATTCAATAATATAATTGCATTATAAATGTACATTCTTCGTCATTCTTTATAATGATTCATTTTTTATGAAGCCACTCAGTATTCCTGAAATATTCTTATGAGAATATTTCCTTAATACAATTGTGATTTTTTTTTTTTACAAAGGCGCAATCTTCCTTTATACTTATTTATATTTAATATATTATATATTTTATATTTAAGATTTTATATTTAATATATTAATTTATACATAATATTACATGATTATAAAATTTATATTATATACTTTATTTACTTTAATATTAATATTAAATTTATAATATAATATTAATCGTATACTATATTTTATGTATATAAGAGATGGAGAAATATATATCTTCAAAAACAAAAAAAATTTGATTTTAACATTTTCCTGTAAAAATCTTCCAAAAACGAATACAGAGAGATGCAATCATGCTGGCGAACAGCAGCCAGGAAACGCGCCGGTACGCGAAAGCCGAAGGAAATGCACGGCGGGACGTGGGCGTTAACAGCGTTAAGAGCAAGAGAGTTAACGGTATACAAGATAGCGAGATACAACTGCTAGATAAGGTACGTTAGATACTAGCGCGATGAGAAAGAGAAAGAGAGAGAGAGATGTATATATGTATATATATGTTGCAGCGATTAATGTTGCGCGCCCCGCAGCGTGCCAGACCCTGGCCGGTTGTAAAGCGCGAGTTGACAAGTGCGACGACGCCGAGCAATTTGTTCCGAAATAATTCTTTTATAGTTTCGATGACGCAATCCGGGGGACGCGGAACTAAATGGTCACGGGGAACATTTCGTGGAAGAGGCGAGTTAAAGGGAACCGGTCGGGCACGCGCCCCTTTAGTCATTCGTACGCGAGATGACTGCCGCTCTCAGACTCGCTGCGAGCTGAGCAGGATGCTGCAGCGGTACGGAATTCATGTCTCATTTGAACAAACCCTTCAGAACATATTCTCGCGTTTCTCAAAATAAAATGGAACTCGAGATGTTCCTTTCAGATGTCTCGAATAATATCACATTTTATGCTAAATATTTTTTGTCATTAATTTGTTTTTAAAAAAATGAGAAAATTTAATCTGTATTTTTCTTTATGAAATTATTTTTGTATAAAATTTTTTATTTATTTCAAAAAATCTCTAAAAAAAGAGAAGTTTCTTGAAAATAATTCCGCGTGTATTCTTAAATTTTCATTTAATTTCTTCCTTTTATATTAAAACGAAGAAAATATTAAATATCTCTCTCATCAAGCAGACATACAATATTTTCGTTAAGGATTTCACTGATTGGGCCTTGCTTGCATGAAGACAAGTGAAGCTCATCATGATCTCCGTCTTCGCTTGATTGGCGCGGAATAACGGAATTAAAACCGTACCGGTGGAATTTTAAGTCGTTTGCGACATTGTGGACTTTCCCGCGACGACACGAGCGGGAGAGCGGATAAAAAGACGCTGATCGAGACAAGAGCCAGATTTTACTGTCAGGAGGATTTTACGAGAGTCGCCGCGGCGACGAGTGATGACGAAACGAGTCTACTGCATCGCGCCGTTGGTTGCCGCAGTATTTATAGAAACGTAAACGAAGATTGTACGTTAATGGTCATATAAATAGTACCTCTTACTACAGTTTTTAACCGGAAGCAAGGGCTTCAGGTGCTTTAAAAGCATAAACGAGACTCGTAAATATCGTCGAGAGTCGCGGAAACTCACCGCGTCAAGCACGACGTCGTTCACGGCGTAATTTTTCGTTCGCCGAAGGTAAAAAAAGGTACAAAAGCGAGGAGTACATGGCACGTGACGCGATTGCCTGATCACGGAACGACCGGGCCCACGAGGAAGTCGAAATTTCCGTGGAAGCCGGATGGAATCATAAACGATCAGCTGCTCGAAGCGCGAAATATCGACCTCGAAAAAAGAAAGGTGTCTATTGTAAGACTATCTGCTTGGATATTTTAAAGATGGACGTTCTGTCAAACACTATTAATATTGTAATAAATATAAATAATTTTTTTATATTGAAATAATTAATTATTTTTCACTTATAAATCATTGAATCATGAATAAATTTTTAAGAGTTAAATATTTTTATAGCTTATAATTATTACAATTTTTTTTTTTCGAAAAATATGCAATTTAAAACACTGACAGGCACACAATTACGCAAAATTTGTTAAATAAACTGAGAAATAAAATAGATAAGAGTAATGATATGCATTAGATTCATTATAATCGTATTACATCTCTTCTTCACAACTAAAAATTTTATAAAAATCATATTTAACCGAATGCCGAATAAATTGCATGATGCAACGCGTTGTGGAAAAAAAAACCGTTAAGGGTTAATATAATCACCCTTCCGCACCGCAGAAAGCATTGTAAGCATCGATTCTTACTGCGTGCATGTGTATGTGGTAAGCAAGGTCTCAGCGGAAAGTTAATGAAAAAGTCGCGTATTTATTCGGTTTCCACGTGTTAACGATGCAAACGGTTTGCCGACAAGTGCGATCGCCGCAGAGAAAAGGTTAAACGTGTCGTGGCGCAAATGATGAGAGGATGGATACTTGAATGATGAATACGCCTCGTTTCTGCATTAATTATCAGTACGCACTTGCAATCGCGGTAAGAGAAAGAATCGATCACGAGGATAATCGAGAGAAAGGTTCTTGGGTATTGGAAGAATTGCCAACTGTCATCATGTCGAAATAATTATCTTGAGATGTGTATGTGTATCTATGTATATTTTGTGTGATGATGAAATGAAAAAAAATGTATTATCTTTTGAATTTTCTATGAATAATTACTGGAAAAATTGGATTATTAAAAATTAAATTGTAAAAGAGAATTAAAATATTCTCTCTTCCTTTTATTCTTTTCCCCTTAAAATTAATTTTCGATTTCTCCGTTACATGTATCATGTACATATGTGTGCGCAAATAGATAAATAGCTTATTCCAATCGTCTAGAAGCTAATTTGTTTTTTTTTAATTTTAAGATTATATTATTTTTTCTCTTATCTAAATGATTAATCCTAATTTATGCTTTCTGCTGAAGAAAAATAATAGCCGATGATGGCTCGTTAATTCAAAACGATTGCTCCGATCATTAAGCAACTTCACGGATATTTTGCTACCTCAAAAACTTTCATTTGACCGTGATTCAACCGGAAACGATCGCCCACGCGACCGATTCGACTAATGATAGACAGGGCTGGACCACGGACACGGGGATACGTGTTGGCGAGGCGCACGTAGCCCCCCTTGCCTCTCTCTCTCCCCCTCCCCCTTCCCCCTTCCCCCCTTCTTGCCATCTTTCGCGACCAGTCCCAACTTCGCCCACCACTCGGTTAATGTTTTGTAAGTCGAAAAGTCGATTTCGGAATTGCTCGGTTGTTCTTAACGCGATGCGCCCACGCGGCGAGAATCCGTCTTTCGGGGCCCGGTTGCCGAAATAACCGTCTCATTTCGCCCACGTTCCGTTTAGGTCCCATTGACAGTTCAGCGGATAGAGAGCCACGCGTCTGTCCGGCGATTCTGGGAGATTGCCCCCCCCCCCTCTCTTACCGTTATCGAAGGGGACCCTACATGTGGGACGTCATCGTTTCCGAAATTATTGCGGCGCGTTGAATATTCATAGAGACGATCACGTCGTCTCCTAATTTCGACAGATGACGATGTTATCTCGTTTGTCCTCTCGCAATAAAACACTAGATTTTTATGTTAACCGAATCGTCGCGAACACGAAAAGAAGCTATATATGGATCGTCTGCGTATATATCGAAAACGTTGCGACGCGTTGAATATTCGATCGGGTGGCTCCCCCTAATTTTCGATAAGGTTTATTATTACTTCCGGCTCTCGATACGTTTTTTTTTCCGCTACGTAACACATCGATGGGTAAAGATTTTTCTTTTTTTCTTTTTTTGTTAAAAAATGACGAGTACGTTTAATGCACGCATGTCCTGCGATCGTTCGAATCCGCCGGCTAATCTCGCTTCGCAAAAATCATTAAGAACCGCATCGAGCGATTGCATCGACGCGGCGGATTAAGAAAATAGGGCTTGAGGCGAGATGAGAGACAGAGAGAGAGAGAGAGAGAGTCGACAAATCGTTCGCATCGGGTATCTTCCTATCTATCTCACGGGGCTTTTTTTCGGGCTCCGTCGACATACGATCTCGTCGTGACTAATGTCTAATGATACGCGTTCGCTTCTCCATCTCTCCTCGTTTTGTCGCGCTCTGTAATCCGATGTCCGGTTTCGATCCTTAAGTAGCCACTCGTTGAAATGTCGATGGCACCTCGCGAGGCACTTGCCGAAAGATCTCGCCCGCGAATATCAGCCGGAATAATATTGCGTTCGCGCGTACATGATCGGCAAAAGCCCACGCGAATCCCCTCGAATCGCTTCCTGTTCCATTATCGTGCGAGCAAAACATTCGTTACGTCGATGTTACATAAATATTGTTATGTTTCTCTGGCATTTATGCGATTTCACGTAGGAGTTCTATCGTCGACAACAATAATCAATCATCCGCTTGCATCAGCGGCGACTGTTAAGCCCGGAACGCCACGGCTGATTTAAACTATAAAAACATCCGGGATCAATTAGAAGATTTCGTCCTTATCTCTGATAACGAAGTATAATTTAGCGTTGGATGCTTCTCATGGATTTTTTTTTTTTTTTTAATTACTTGCGATATCGAAGAGACCATCAACGAACGTCGATAGTAAAGTCTGAAACGTCGTTAAATGCGAAATACATTCTAGTAATTGGCAACGAAGCGTTAAATCGCCATAGTTAAATTAGGACACGAGGTTTAACGGTCGCGTTGATCTTTCCGATTTTCCTGCAACGCTGCAATCATTTATTTTTATTCGTGCGTTAATTTTATCCTTCTTAAATTAAATTTAAATCGAAACATTTACGACGATAATGTTTCATTCATTGTAATAAAATTCTCTCTCTCTCTCTCTGACTTTCTTGCAATATATTACATTTAAAGTATGAATAAACTTTCTCTTTTACTTACATTTCACATATTGTTTAACAAGCAGAGTGGATCAGTTAGGGTTACACAACGAGAGAGAAAGATTGAAGAAAATCTTTTCTCACGCAGGCGCATATCCTCAGACGGCACTTGACCTATATAC
Source organism: Cataglyphis hispanica (assembly GCF_021464435.1). Taxonomy (NCBI): domain Eukaryota; kingdom Metazoa; phylum Arthropoda; class Insecta; order Hymenoptera; family Formicidae; genus Cataglyphis; species Cataglyphis hispanica. The sequence goes on from NC_065958.1 coordinate 10,930,821, forward strand.
GGAGCCAGATTTCAACGTCGCGATAAGAATCGATGGTCGTCGCACCACGTGGAAGCGCTGAAGAGGCTTGTAAACAGGAGGGCTGTATACACATGACCGGTTAATTGTGGGTGTAACACGGTGTGCCTGCTGCTCGCGCCAAGCAGCCGCGACAATTTGGAGAGTCCCGTGATATACGAGCGCGTAAAAATTTCCCCTAATTAAAACGGATGACTTAAGTCATCGCGTTATATTCACGAGAGAAAGAGAGACGACGAAATCGTTAAAACGTATAGCGATGCGCGTTAGGAAGTAAGTCTCGTATAATTGCGACGAGAAAATTATTTCATCGCCGCTCTCGCGTCGGAAATATATGAGAGGGGAGGGAGGAGGGGTGGGGAGAGGGGGGCGGCGGAGGCACTTAAAATATTTCCGTGATAAAAAAAAAAAGAAAAAAAAAAGAAAGGTATTTACCGCCAATGTATTTCGGCGTCCGATAACCGCGTGATAACCGCCACGGAGCAATAAAAAGCTTGCCGTGTAACTGATGTATTCAATAAATCGCATCGACGATCTTTTTATTGGGCAATTAAATTTTAGCGGATTACGCGCGATGTTATAACGCTCTCTCATGGGTGTTGCGCTAAAAACACATTTCAAGGAATTGTCACGACGTAAAACGCGCGCTGGTAACCGTTCCGCGAGCCAATTACATCCGCCCACGCGGTATACTTAGCGAGTCTTTGATAATTGGACGGAATTATCTTTCTTACGATGTAACCAGTTGATTAACGTATTTGTCGAATTTGTCTCGTGCCAAAATCGGCCGCGCCCGATTAAATATTTGGACAAAGTAATAATATGGGGATAAAAGTCAAAGTAAAATTTTCGCGTGTATCAATATTCAATTAAAGTGTCATTTTAAGTTCAAATTTACACAAAAAGACACTTAAATGAATAACAAATAATTTTGTTTTTTTTTAACATAATTATCTAATTTTTGTCTAAAGATGCCTTTTTTTAATAGCGAATTTTTCTTAAACATGCTCGTTTATTCATATTTATTTTCTCTATCTCTTTTGAGCAATTTTCTCTTCCCCACTCACTGCATTAGATCTTTCAGTTGTTTCTCTTCCAGATCCTCTTCGCGATCCCCGGCGAGTCCCATTAAAGGGGCGAGCGCGAAAATCAGTGTGTTGTTGGCGGCGCTTCCTTTGCATCCAGAGTCGTGCGATCTCTTCATCGCATCGCTCTGCACTCTGTTGCAAAGTGGCCGAGGTGGAGAGGACCGAATGATCGAAGCAAAACGATAGTATTGCGGATCCTGGATTCCCCGCTCTCGTCCACTCCTCTCCTCCCCCTTTCTCTTCCTCCTCCTATCTCGCGTGCTACAGATTTCGCCGCGCGCGTCCACCGCATGACCGCGATAAATCCACGAGGGTGGAAGGCCGAAAGGGGTAGCAAAGAGGAGAAAAGGAGCCGGGAAAAGAGAAACCGACGACGGCAGCAGGCTCGCTTTGCACACAATTTCCACGTGGTCGGCGGTATCTTTGCGCGAAAATAAAGTGTCCCTGCGTAGAGCATTGCGAGAGAGGGAGAATGTAGTCCTTATTAACATTTCTTCGGGATTCGTGGCGAGATTAAATTGACAGTGAGAATTTGCGAGTCGTTTGTTGCCGATCCACTCTCTTTTCTCTCTTCGTTTCTCGCACGATAATCGCTTTGCAATCTCTTACTTGCTCTCACCATATTCAAAGCCAATTTTCTTTCATGCCATTTGCTCGAGTTCTTCTCTGATTTTCTCAGCGTAATAATTTCAATAATTTTTTATCATTTTGAGAGAATCATGCGCGAATGACTTATCTGTGTAAAAATCATAAAAATAAAAAACAAAATACTATCTGAAAATTTATTTTTGTCACCGGTTGGGGCGGAGGAGGGGGGGGGGATGTTATAGCGACATGGAAGAAGAAAGAAATTTAAAGACGAAGAGATTCGAAATGTGATTTTAAGTATACGTCCTTTATTATAGAGAAGTATCTTGAGGGCGCAGCTGTTAGCCCCGTTGATCGTCACAAGTGACTATATACTCGCGCGGAGAGTAGCGCCGCTGCATTAATAAGACGGCGGTGCGGCTCGCGCATCACCCATCGTAGACAACTTGAAATAGCTCTCGGAATAGATTCCGACTTTGCACAGAGTGGGCCACATAATCCACGTGTAGAGGGACGGCACAGAGGGGACAAAGGGAAGCGAGTGTGACGGAAGTTTATTTTCTCTTTGCGACTATTCGAAGACGCTCTCGACACGTCCCAACCCACAATTCGCCAAATCGTAAAGCGGAGAGCGTATCGCGCGTGGGCGTCGAGGGAAAATATAGCGGCGCTATTGTAACCGCACTTTGGTCCTACATGCGATGGATAATCTCGATAATACGTCACGCGTTATCGAATGTCACTCGCGGGAGTTGAAACGCGAGAGATTAATCGCAGTTCGGCGCAATTCCTAAAGAGAGTATATTTTTTTCTTAAAAAAAAAAAAAAATAATAATTCATCCGTTTGAAAACTTCCGGTTCTACATTCTGCTTCCGACGAGGAGGAGGACGACGTAAGACCGTGAAGCACAACCGAATTGTACGAGGTTGGAGAGGCTTGGCTGTGTACCTTTTTATCGCGCGCTTCGCAACTTTTCGCGCGGCTCCTACGCTTCATTAAGTCCAAAGAGATCTTCTTTCAATGCGGTGCGCTTGCCCGCCCCGTGGTTTCACGGGGCCCCGATCGCCAACAGAAAAAGGCAGAATCGAAGTTTAAAGGGAATCGCGAAGAAAGGCGACTTGAGCTCTCTTTCTCTTGCGCCTGGTCGTCGGTGCCTTTGACGCCTACTAATGAGAGGGCAGTGATTAAGGGAACTTTCGCGGTGGTGTGCACGAATGAGCGTGGTGGAATAAGCGGGACGCCAAGACATAAAGCAACACACCGCGGACAGACAGACGGGCGGACAGCTGCGATACACGACGTATGGGCTTTTTCGTGAAGTAACGCGATCGCAAAGGAATCCACCGCCTTGTCGGTTAACGCCGTTAATTCGACGGCGTGTCGAACCAACTTATTATCGATCACGGAGAAAGCTGTCTTTTCATTCTTCCCCCATTTTCTTTCGCACGGTCGAAGGATGAAGATTGAGCGCCGATCCCACGCGCATTCCTCGCGATCTTACAGCCAAAGTTTAAACTTTTTACGCCGATCCTAAGCAGTTAATTGTAATAAAATTAAGTATTGAGCTAAGTATGTGAAATTTTTAATGTTTTAAAGAGACCAGAAATATTTTTTAGAATATTGTGACTTTAGAAAAAATACCGTCTTGCTTAAGACAGGTTTATAAAAAATGCAGAGATAAGTTTTGACAAAAAGATCAGTCAATTTAATTAAATATTGACAATAAAATATATATTCATTATAGTCTGATATTTATAACCCCATGAATTTTCTTGCACAAAGGTAAAAACCTGTATAAAAATTATAAAAAGGCGCTTAGAATAATGTCAAAAGAAATCGAATATAAATTGATAGGAAAAATTCCCCCAGACATCTGTTCATCGGATTTCAAGTCACGAAATACGCGATTGTTGTTATGTATTTCATGGTGTCTCTTCTCCTTCGTCTACTTCCACAGAATGAGACACCGATTGCCCTCGTTTCGAGCTCCTGATATAATCCATCTGGTTTCATAAATTGTGACACCCGGGAGCAACTGAATTTCGTATATCTGACGCCGATGACTCACGTAAAAAGGAACTTTCCGCTCAATTAGAAGCGTTTCATTTTTGGCATGACCTAATAACAATTCGCGAGATTTTAGATCGATCAAAATGCGTCTAAAAGATCCGAGTGCGAATGCACTGCTCGCTGTTTCGAATCGAAGCATTTAAGAGAAAAACGCGCAAAAATTCCTTGTACAAGTATCTTTATTTTTTAAGTGTGTCAGGTGGAATAAGAGAAAAAGAGAGAAAGAAAGAGAAATAGATTCCTATGACTTTTTCAAAAAATATTGCAGTATAGAATTTAAAAAATAAACGGTTTTTAATCGAGATATTATTGTCTCGCAGATATTTTGATATTGTCGAAAAAAATAAATCATTAAAAAATTATGGTATTAAATCTAGACAGATTTTTGCAGATTCATATATTTTTCTACAGTCGCCGGTTGACGATTTAAATGAATGTCAATTTTAATATATGCTTTACGTGTTTTATGTTGTTTTTAGCGCCATCGTATTTATATCCCTGATCAGACAAAGCGACCTGAACCATGACTGGAGTCTATTATGAAAAACTTTTATAGTGGGCGCGAGGAGTTGATGCAAAGGTAAAAAAGAAATATACAAAAATAAAGAAAAAAGAAATCGCGCGTGAGAGACGAGCACCGCCCACGCCGCGGTCGTTTAATTACGCTTCCGAAAGTTACCTTCTGGGTGTCAGGCAGAACGAGCGAGCGTGATTTATCGCGCGCATACGGGAAGGTAATCGCGAAGAAAATTCGCCCAAAACTGCACACTTTCACCATCGCGCGCGATTAATCGAGATGCTATCTTTGTTGCAAACTTCCTTATATGCGTCGGCCGTAATCTCGCGCGATAAACTGGTAACGTCAATTACGTTACGGCTACTCGTAGATTGGTATACCGGTCGTCGCCACATCCTCCACGGGAAGTGTCAAAACCGCAATTTCTGGGACATGTTCCGTTTAAAATTAATGTAAATACGATTTTTTTTTTTTTACTTCGAAATTACAATTACATTTCAACGACTTGGTTGTAAATTAATAAATTGAGCGGTATATTAATGTAAAAAATGTTACAATTGATAATATCCATTTGTACGATAGAGAAAATATAAATATAAAAATTGAATAATCCCATAATATTTTTTAGAATTACTTTTTAATATACTTCTACTTCATCGACACGCGTAATGAAATAGTACTGCTGTTATGATGAAAAGCTAGTTTCCAAAAAAAAGTCGAATAAATCAAAGAAAATACAAGCAAGAGAGTCAGCTAAAAAACAAAATGATTTCTCGAAGGACTTTCCGTGGGCCCCGGATAATTTCTCGACTTATTAGATGGGTCAAGGCCTCTGTCTCTTACACGTACCTGCCTACGATCGAAGAAAAGAATGCTGTGCGTAACTTACGAAGCAATCGTGGTTATTTAATCACGCTGCATCTCAAGGAAAAACTGACCTATTAATTTTTCGAAAAAGAGTAAGTATAACGAGTTCGAATCAATAAACCTAGGCGAGATAATTTATTAAATAACTTTATCAAAGCAAATAATAATAAAAAATATACTTTTGGTATTATTATATTCCTTCTCCGAAAACCGTACGTTTGTGAAATTTTCCTTAATAAAGTATCTCGAAACATCAATACATATATAATTGATAGAATTTCAATTAAAATTTAATCATCGGCATGTTTAATGTCGAAAATTGCAAAAAATAATGCCTAATTAAATTCGAGAATAAAGTTTCAATAGATGCGATCAAATTTCAATAATTCCACTATCGCTCAACATTCTTAGAATGTTAACTTATCTCTGAGTTATTATGTTAAGTTGGATACCGAACAGAGTTCCAATATCCCGGAGCTTTTTCTTGAATTCACCGACAATGTCAGGGCGGTCGGATTCAAGTGAAAAAATCATACGGCGGTGCAAGTATCTACTTGACTTTCATCTCGAGTCTTTGGTTGTTATCTGAGCGCACCTACATGTACATGTACACCCATTCACCTATCTGCTTATCTGCCGACCGCGAAAAAATCATCAGCATGCGTCTCCACAGCGGTTAGGATACAAACACAATGTAATGTCGCGATAGCAGCCTAGTCTCTTTCCCGATCTTAACGTCGTCTCACACAAGAGATAAAACGCACGACGTTGAGAGAAATATGATGAAATAAAAATTTTTAAAAAAGAAGAACGTGTGTTTCCTGTCATTTTACCAAAACAATACGCGATAAATGTCAAATTCCTTTCGGATTTCGAACGATCTCCTTTAGGAACTCGTAAAAGAATCATTAAATCTGAGATCACATAAGATCCGGGAGATGATTTGAATGGGGAAAAGGAAAAACGAAGAATCGCAGAGGGTCGGGAATTTCCGAGCAAGATTTACGGAACGTCAGAGGCGTCGCGATGTGAATGCGGCCTTATCGCGGCGCACATGCGCTACCGCACGAGCACATGCGCCCACGCCTCGCGTAGCACACACCGGAATAAATGCGTGTTTATCGCGGCGGTGGCGGTGGCGGCACCGCTTTTGATGCCGGGGCAGCAGCTCGTGCGCTACTCTCTTCTATCTATCTCTCTCTCTCTCTCTCTTTCTTTCTCTCCTTAACGCAAGGAGAGGACCCTCTCACGCAGATGGGCCCGACCGATTTACATAAGGCCGAGAGAGCTCCGAGTCCCGCGCGCACTCACATCTCGCGCGCGCGGGGCTTTCCTTCTTATTAAACGCGCTCGCGAGCGCATGTATATATTGCGGGCACGCACACGCGTGTCCTTTATTAAGGGCGCAGGCAGCGCATGAGAGCGCGCGAGGACACAGAAGCGCCGCGCATGCCTTGTTGCGCTAACAATACGACCGCCCACGTACGACATATCTCGTTTTATTATTATTCCTCTGTTCGTTATCTCTCTCCCTCTCTCTCGCTTTCTCTCTAGATTCTTCCTCCGACTTTGCCTTCTTTCCCGCTATTCTCCTTCCGTTTCTTCTCCTCGCTCGTCCTCGCCGCGCGCACTCGCGAGATCGCCGGTGCGGATGCGGTGAACTTTGCATGCGCTGATTCACCCAGCTTTATTCTCCCGACGGGCACGCGTTTATCCGTCCTCGATATAAGACAATGTTCCCTTCACTCGATGAGAAATAATATACCACAATCATGTATGATAAGATTTATGTAAATTGATTAGATTCGACAAAAAATGGACTAATATTTTCGAAAAAAATTTAATTAGGAAATATTTACGATTTTATTGATAACATATATTTTTTCTTTTTTCCGAAACTATTTTGAATATAATCTTTGATTTTTCTCGGAATACAAACGATTAATAGATTCTATAAAAATTAAAGATAAATCAATGTATAAAATTAAATTTCAACTGCAATGCATGCATTAAAAAATAAAATATTTTCAATCTCCTTTGAATCTCCTCGAACCGCGGTTTTGGATCCCAGAAAGAGTCAGCTCTCACTATTAGAACATCGCAAGCGCCGGTGAAAGAAAAATACCATATGTGTGTATGCGTGCGTGTCTATGGACGCGCGGGGAGAAAAGAAAGCAAGAAAAATATAGTCCGGATAACGCCGGTGTGTCACGTTCGACTTTATGAACGGCGTCGCTGTCATTGCGTGAAAGTTTGGAACAAAGATAAATTTGTACCGGGATTCTTCCCCCCGCCCCCTTCGTGCGACGTTACCACATCGTATCCTCTCCCCCTCGGCGGCCCCGCAGCATCCACGAAGAATGCACGTGGCGTGTGCGATATTTGGATATACATAAAATGTGTCCACGGGGTGTCGGTCAAAGTGAAAAGCAACGAGCCGGTCCCGCTAGATTCAAGCTGTTCCTCTCGAGATACAACAATTCGTCCGTTAACGTTTACAAATTACGTTTCTCTTCGAGAAGCAAAATACTCTACATCTACACTTGAAGGCATCTTTCTCTTACAAAGTCGCGTGTTTGAAAAATTCAATCCGTACTTTATGGACCAAGAGAGATCGGCTAGAACTTAAGCAGAGATATCGGTATCGAGTAGTGTCATTTAGATATAATTTGTACTAATGTCGATTTTATAAACCGCGAGTTGCCGAAGGGAGTCTTCATCAGCGCGACAAGACAGCTGATTATCTCGCGTGCAGCCCCGGAAGCGGCGAGATACGTAGGAACGATAAGAGTAATTGCTCGCGTGACCGTCGTTGGGTGAGGAATTCCTGGCATTTTACCCAAGGTACTCGTGAAAAATACTCGAGATTCGCCACGACGCACGTGGACGAACGTCTGTCACAGACGCGGCCACACAGACGTCTATATTCATACATCGGACGATTTCTAATGCGTGGGGAGTCGGGACTAACGCGGCACCGTTTTCTCGCTATTATTCTTCTTCTTAAACGGTACTCTTCTGCCTTCGCTCTCTTTCTCTCCCGAACAGAACGAAAGGGAACGACGGAGAGAGAGGCGCGGCTACAAAGGTATCTCGCGAAGCATTGTCAGTGACAAAACAAGCGGGGCTCCGTGGCTCACTGACGCCACTATCATAATGTACGAGCAACATATCGCATGACAAGACGAGTTACGGGAACACAGGATCCCGGCTGCTGACCCCTCTGACCCCCCCGCTGTTTTTGTGCCGGTCTCTGTGTGCTCGTCGAGAGTCGGACGCGAGCCTTTCGGTCCCAAACTGCGAAACATGCCGACACGGTGCGGCGCGCGTATATACCCCCGGAGGGCCTGTTTTCTCTCTCTCTCTCTCTTTCCTCACGAAACTCACCGCCACGTCGAATTTCAAACGCGAAACGCGATATCCGTCTCGTCGAAATACAACGGAGGATAAGAAACGCCTTACAAAAAAAACGTGACTTTCGACGATACGGTATTTAAAAAGCTCGCGTTTAAATTTATTTACGCATAAAAAATATTATCGGAAAATGTAATGAAATTTCTCTCTCTCTCTCTTCTACACACATATTCTTTCATATATCAATCGTAATCACTCTATTCCACCCTAATCTATACATTCTGCAGCACGATCGAGGCGTAAGTCTCGATCGAGGATTTACGAGTTTACGCATCGACAGGTATAGGACGATCGGCCGGCCCCAGCCGGCATTTACCAGCAATAACTAACGATAATTACAAGCTAATGGAGGCGATGTGCTCGCGCGTCCGGTACGCGCCGCGGTGGCGGCGCGTTCTGCATTCGGTATTTAAATTAACCGATCGATCGGGCCGTGTTCACCTCGCACATTATGCAAATGTCGCGAAAACACGTAAAAGTTTTCTGCAAAACCAATTACGCCGACGCGACACCACCGTCAGAAGTTAATTGCAAATTTCTGCGCCGTACTGTTATTACAGCACCCGTCTTCTCCCTCCCCTTCCTCGAGAGGAGGAAGAGAGAGAGAGAGAGAGAGAGAGAGAGAGAAAGGAAAAAAAGAAACGGGAAGGATACGGGAGGACCAAAATCTCTTGAAATTCTGGACAGCCAAGAACATGCCCGAGCACGAGTCATCATTCTTGAAAAAATAAATTCCGCCCGACGACGTTACGTTATTAAAGTAATGGAATCCGGGGATAAGAGTTAACGAAATACTTATAAGCGTTAAGTGCGCGACGTTAATGCGGGACGTATCCTCCTCCTCCTCTCGGTAGCAACAAGACATTTGACGCCGACAGTTTACTCTTCTCCTGCGCGTTTAACATCCGACTGAGGTAATAAAGATATGTTTCGCCGTACGGTACAAGCACCAGCTCGTTGAAACGTCTTTCAATCACGATGTTCGAAAATACCTCGGGTACCTTCACGTTACTTTCTTACTGCGTGTTACGATATGCACGTATAAACATGAAAGAAACATGTATTCGCGAGATGTAACTAACGTAATTACAAGAAATATTCATCATGTAATGAAAATATAAAGTTGTGTTCTGTATTTCTGCAGAAAGGATCATAAGGATTTTTAAAGATTTTTTTTTATTTAAATCTTTAGTATAAATATTCGTTTAATTCATATTTAATAATCTATTTAAAAACTAAAATATTCGAAAAGGCAATTGTCATTCTTTAGTTTCGTCGAATTTTTAAATGACCTGTGATTATTATCAATATGCAGGATATTAGGGTGCATCTCAATCTTAAATCTTGTAAAAAAGTTCCTTAAAAATTTCCTGATCTTCCAAATATTTTTATTCAAAATTTCAGGTAAAGAGAATATTTTAAAGATTTTTTGATGCAATTTATTAAAATAATTTTTTTTTATTATACGCGTTTTTCAATATTTTTTTACTAATACAAAGAAAAAGCACAAAGCCTTAAGCTTCTTATGCTAGATTACAAATGTACTGAAAAAACTGAAGTTTTTGTTAAGATAAAAATTTTTAACTTGCATAACATTTTCATTTTTTATGACTAAAAATTTAAGTAAAGGGAATATGCAATATTCAATATTTTATTAAGGTATTGAATATATAAATAGAATAGATATATATTTATATTTTTAAAAAAATTTCTCGGATCCCAATAAAATTCTATGAGAATTCCCTAATTTTTCCATACAAAAGAATTCCCTGTTTCCCATATTCCATATTTTTCCAGGGGATAGACATCCTGAGGATAAATCGAACACGCAAGAGACCGAGTTTGCTCCTTTTTTTTCTATCTCTCTCTTTCTCGGGTTCATTCATTGCAATCGTTTGTCACGCGGGTTCACCTATTTAAACGTCACGAACGGTCGACAAGTGTCGACAGAACGATCGCGCTAGCCTTGATACATTTCGCCTACACACGCGTTAGGAGAACGGCTTTTCCATCTTCCGCGTGTCGTACACCACCTACGTGGCCTTTAGCTATACTCAAGGACAGCATCCCGGCACCATCATTATCACGCGGACTTAAACGCGTGGACAACGGCAGTCACCTCGACGATGACGAGCTAAAGCTCCACCTGAGGTAAACATCCTCCTCCGCTCGTTCCCGTTTTTCTCGCGCGCGGCGCGAGAACACAAGTCGAGAATAAAATAATTCCCCGTAGAAGCGGCGATGGCTAACCGCGAGACATACCGCCCCTGTAATTGTGTAAGAATCGTCATCAGACTCGGAGTTTCGCGACTAATTATTCGGAGATTGCGCAATGATACTTAAGCGATATGAAAATATAATATCGCCCGATGAGAGGTAATTAATTCTATCACTTTGCATTCTCAGCTAACAGTGTCGATCGCGAGCTATTACTGGATATTACAGCGACAACTCTTAAACTGCGTTTCACGAGTCAAAGTTTAAAAAAAAAAAAAAAAAACATGCCTAACATAAATATTATCTAAAATGCGTCACAAATTTTATAGAGACACAATCGGCATTCTTGAAGACACGTTTTGCGTCTCGACGACGTCACAAACTCTGACATCGAGACACTACGCACGTGGGTAGCGTACCGCAAAACGCGTGGGCCAAAACAATTCTCCAGTTAATTAAGATAATCGCTTCTTTATGACGCCATACTGCTGCGCGGCTTATCTGTCGCCGCTCGGTGAAATTCGTTTTCGCGCGAGGAGAAAGGATGCGCGCGCGAATTTGACGACCGTGATTTCAATGGCCAACGAGAGATTGAGTCTCTATAAATATGTAAGCATTCTTATCAATAAATACACATGTGATTTAAAAATCCCGGCTCTCAGCGCGTCGCAAGATTATTCCATCATACGTCGAGCGTGTTTCGCGAGCTTGAAGGCTTCGTAGAGATATTACCTGGTGAAAATTGCAGGAATAAAGACGATGAAAGGCGCGAGGCGAGGCACGATTCCTCGACGTAATTCGCACCACGCTTGCCCATGGGTGGTCGCCCGCTCACCCATTGTGGGTCAGTGGGTCTAATTAGGTAATTAGCAATTTGTATCTCGCCTCAATCAAAGAGCCCCCTTCCCTTGCGTAACCCACACCGTCGTCGCACTCGAGATCGCGTATTTTGACGCCAGGAAAGTCTCGCGGATTGGCTCTCGCCTCGATCGGAACTCGTGAAAGTGCATGCAAAAAAAAAAATAATAAAAAAGAAAAAAAAATGGACGGAAAAACAGCGTAAAAAAAAGCCGAGATTATCGAGCGTCATTTTTCGCCCGATTCTCGCGCGGTGCGAATAATTACTCGCAGGCCGATAATTATCTTCCTCGACGTCCTTTTTTCGCCGAGAGAGAGAGAGAGAGAGAGAGAGAGAGAGAGAGAGAGAGAGAGAGAGGAGGTCACGTCGATCGAGATCGTGTGTGGTGCGTTACGGTGTCGAAGTATCGACGATGTGTCGCGCGGGAGGGTCGCGGACTCGCGACAATTAATCGCGATACACTCGTGAAAAGTGTCTGCAGGTGCGCCGGCGTGTTCGTGCCGGCGATACGTGCGAGCGGCAAATTGGGCGTACTTTATGTCACGAATGCGTAATTTATGCGTCGCTCGCCGCCTTTTCGCCGCAAGGTAATGAAATGGTAATAACTACGTTCGCGATTCGGGGACGGACAGTCGCCGACCATCGTCATTACGTCGCTAATGTGGGAAATCGTGCGCACGGCCGTGGCCGGCGGTAAGAAATCGCCGCCGCGCCAGCGTGACGGATTTAAGTGTTTAAAAGCGATATGAATCTTAAATAGTCGAGTGAGTCTTAAATCGTCTCGCTTCAATTGCCCATGCGATTAACTAAAATTCAAGAGGACACGTTCGAGGATTCGAAGGACTATCGATCTAATCGAATAATTTAAAAATAAAATAAAAGAAAAAAAAATATAAGAAATAAGTAGGCACGTGCGTACTGTCAGTTTAGCGAAATATTTCGCGTTCTACTTGAAAAATCCTCGAGAGACTTTTCTCTTCCAATACAGTAAGAATAACGCTCGTGATTTAAATCCTACCTAAGGAGATAATCATCTCTCAGCCACCGAATTACTTCAGGTGTACAGAGTATAATGCAACGGCGATATCCCCTGCGGATAGAAACGAGAGAACGAGACGGCGAACGGAAAAAAAAAGGAGGAAGGCCGCTGTATCGCGCGATGACGCGACGGGATCGGACCAGGTGGCCGACTGATTTGCCGCGACCACAATAGCGCGTGGGCCGTGGAATTGTCCTGCGCGCGCGCTGGCTGCATCTCCTCGTTTATATTCTCGTGGCGATGACGAAATGCGGCGAGATTTTCGTGAGATTCGCGTCGCTCTATCGCCGCACACACACACACATTTCTTGATTAAACAAATTTTTTTATTCTTCAAGAGAAAAATAAACATAATCTGTTTTCGTTCTTTTAATTATTTAATAATTAATTGAAATATTTTTGATTTAAAATTAACCTCCTTTATCCGAAACTTCATTGATTATATAATTATCTATCTTCATTAGTTATTTGTTAAGCATGATACGAGTATGTCGCACTAATTGGCGATCGGCGAACAATCGAGTTAGGCGTCTCCGGGCACGATCGATCGCTCGGAAGGAAGAGAGGATGTCCCGTTTAATTCGCCACGCGTGGGCATCGTGAACGAGAATCGATTCTGAGCGGCGGCTAACGTTAACACTCGGTCACCGGAGTTCTTTGGCTCAAGAGATCCCTCTCTTTCGCTCTCGTCCTCCACCACCCTCCTCGTCCTTTTCCTCATCGCAACTTGCTCGCGGCCGTTCGATCGGCCAGCCTTGAATACTAACGAACGTCACTTCCTTCCTCTCGTCGTTGTTTTCCGTCGCCGTTGGCCAGTGAATTTTAATTCGCCGTCCCGTTTCCATGCACGCATTCTTCCGTCGCTCTCCTCGCCCTCACGTGTCACGCGTGCGACTCGAGATTGCGATACCTGAGATATTCCCCGCGCGAAATTTGCTCCGAAAATTTCCCCAAAGTGAAAATCAACGCTGTAGATTTCTTAATTAATTTTCCATCTCTCGTGTAACACTTTTTACATAAATAAAAAATATTACTCCCCATATGCGACATACTTGTGAAATTAATACTCCAAGAACTGACGATGTGAACTCGAACTTTGTTTCAACATTTTTACATTCCCTGAAATTTGCATGCATAAATAAAATATTACTCCACATATAATATACCGCGGTCATTCGATGTAGATGGCGAAATTTTTAACTTGCGTTGTTTGCCCATATTATTATATTTTTACAACCGCTCGTGAGAGAGGGAGAGGATAATATGAAAAAAAAAAGAAGGGGCGGTAACCGCTTCGAAGGAAAATAATCGTCCCGATCGTTCCAAGGCACGTGGCCGAGCGAGCGAGCGCGCGGCGCGTTATAAAACAGCGTGTTACGTTGCGTAGGCCGTGCGCGCAACCACCATCGAGAGCGTGTGCCTCTTTTTTTTCGCGCGCGATTTTTGCGTCCGCGCCGCGGCACACTCGTCCGTTTCAATGCGATACTTTCTGGCTACGTACGGCTCCGATTCGACATATCTCGATCCGGTTCGCCCACGTGTACCCGGGGCACCGCGGTGCCCGTATGAATATGCAACGATAAGCCGCGATTTATTTATAAGTATGACGCCGGGAGATCGATCCTTCCACGGCGATCGCGAGCGGAAAATCGCGTGCGCTTTACGGTCGAAATACACAAGATCGCGCCGACGACGTTGGAAAAGTCTTGCATCCAGTAAAAGTGTAGTATACGATATATCAAATTGAAATTTTTTTTTGCCTTGTCGTATAAAAAAATAACTAAGAGATCAATCATCTTAGCCTAAAATAAAGAGCTGGATATGAAAGAAAAGAGTAAAGGATATTTTTCGTAAATTTTTAAGCGTGTGCGTTTTACGTTTATATTCACGAAAAATAAAAAATTCACGGACAAAACACTTGGCGTGAAGGGTTGTTGCAGGCACGAAGTTGTTAATTTCAGTGACGCGCGTGTCTTCAGGGCCGCCTTAAGTCTCGGCGAGAACCGTAAAAGACCCGCTTTTACGGCCCGACAAAAGCCGAAAGTTACGATCTTGTTTTTCAATTTAATTAATCTCACCGCCGTCATCGCCGATGATGACCACGGATCATCGTACACGACTGCCCTCGAAAATCAGGCGACTGTGCACCATTATTTACGCGAGGAAAGTCGTTCAGGACGATGAAAAACGCGGTTTCCGCGATCACGTAATTGGCCATCGGTGGACTTTTCAAAGTGTGGAACCAATGAACACGATCATATAATTAAATTCGGTAAAGGCGCGCGTGGCTTTCGGCGTTTAGAGGAAAAAGCGCGAATGTGTATGTGCTAATCGAATCGGTTTTTCTTCTTGTTTCAAAGCACCTTCCGGAATCAAAAGTAACGATCGATGCCGTAAATCCATCTTGTTAACTTGCTTACACAAAGAGGTCAACGAAACGGTTATCGATAAAAAGTAAATATATATTTATTGTCGAATAATTATAATCCGTATTTTAAGCAATCAATGTTAATGTAAGAAAAGGAGAAGAAATCGGAAGAAGAAAAATTTAAACATATGTTAAGTGTAAAATTGTCTTCATAACTCAGCAGCTGTTGCAATAAATCGTCGAGAGAACGTCTTATCTTAATACACAACCCATTTTTCCTCGATATACTGACGATACGAGGAAGCGAAATTTCAACACTGATAAAAAAATTATCCTAAGAAGCACTCAAAGTATATCGCCTTCGTCGATTGGCGCGAGATTCCGCCATCAGGATACGAGTTTACGGAAAGAGAAGAGAAGCTGAGTCTCTGTCTTCTTTTTAATTACGAAACCTCCGAAGTATCTTATACATTTTATCGCCGACGCCAATTAGCATTTGACAAAATTCGTTTCCGCTCGAGTCGTTTCACGGTAAAAACATTTCCCTTTCTACGCAATGGTGGATTTAGAGAATTTAAGAAATTATTAATAATTGCAACAGACCTCCTTCGATGATATCTCGAAAACGATAATTTCTGTCACTATTTATTCAATAGAATGACATTTTATTCAGAAATTAATTACTTATTATTTATAAAATAAACCTGTGTAGATTAAAAAATTTTTCTGGGATAAATAAATATAAATTTAGAAAAAGCTTAATTTTTCTTAAAGAATTCTTAGAATAACAGAGACTCTAATCGCACTTATTTGTAAATCCGGAGCTGTTGTTATTGGAAAAAAAATACGGCCATTTTTGTAACGATCGAACGAGCTTGTCGCGTGGGACGTTCCATTAATGATGATGTCTCATTAAACACGCGATTGCAGTGCTGCTCGAGGTTATCGGTTTCACAGGATGGAAAGGAGAGAGAGAGAGAGAGAGAGAGAGAGAGAGAGAGAGACCCCTTCGAGTATACGGCGCATAATTCTGACATAATTTTCCATTACGAAACGAGGTTTGCGCGAGCCGACATAACGAATGCATGGACGGTCGTCGATTAGGGCGAGACACTTAGCCGAGGATAATTAGCCCAGTAATCGGCGACCGGTATATGCTCGCATCTTAAATGCGCGATACTCCCGCGAATGAGCATTAAGAAATTCATTATATCCTTTTATAGCGTTATAAAATAGAGATACGGTCGAGACAGACTGAATATATCTTTACTTTATCAATATTCTTCCGTCGAATACTTCATCTCTACAGAGATGTGTAATACGATGCTGTTGTAATAATTTGCAAACTGTGAAAATCGTTTAAAGGTGCGGAAAAGCGATCAAGAAAAAAATGTAGAACGATAATAAATACAAAAGAATCGTTGAATTAAAAATATTTGTCAATATCTCAATTTTATCGCCAGTCGTAATATTAGTTGTAATTTTTACGAAAAGGTATAATTAAAACTAATAAAATTATTTTTATCTCAAATTTATGTCTTCTTATTTTCCTTTCCCTTTCTTTAATCGCCTTTTTGAAGTATCGTAGATATAATTGGATAATAATAAATAATAATATAATTGGTTCGTAAAAGTCAATGAAAAAAGATATTTATAGTCGAACAAAGGAGATTCGAGAAATTACTCACGAAAAATTTTGGGTCACACTCGATCTGGTCAGAAAAAGAAATAGAAATGAGAGTCGTGGAAAAATAGAAAAATAAGAAGACGTAAGGGAAGAAAGGAGAAGAAAAAGGATTACGACGGATATTTTGTAAAGTGCCTCAAATCGGCCCCGCACCCTCCTGCTATGAGAATTTACGACTGTCCACGCGAAAGCGTAGGTAATCGGCGATGATATCACCGTTATAAATAGGCACGCCTCCTGTCTCTCGCGTGCGCGCAACATACGCGTGTACACGATCCGCACACGCGAATCTGCACCTACCTGTCCGGGCACTGTCTCTTTCCTGCAGACCGCCACGCACACATGTAAACTTTAAGGGACGCGTAAACACATATAGTGATGATCGCGTAATATCGATGACATGCTTACCAAATTTCTCCGAAACTTGACAATAATATTGGACCATTTTGCAGAAATCTATTTTATTTATAATTGAATTTATTTTATTTATATTTTTTTTAGATTTAATAATTTATTAAAAATTGCTTTCTTGTAATTTTTCTTTTAATAAAAGTGATCGCTTTATTTTAAAAAATAATGTTCATATTTTAAAAAAATAATATTCATATTTTTATATATCAATGTCTTGATTTACATGTTTTTTAAATGATTTTTTTGTGATACGTTTTTGAAATTTTACTTGAAAAGATATAAGGAATGGCATTAATGAAACTTCCATGGCCGTCCACGGACATAATGTTCCTTCAGGTGCACGTAAAAGTGGTACGTGCACATTGTTCAAGCGAGCACACACGCATTGCGTACTATCATTGAACAATGATGCGCGTCCTTCACTGCCTGTGAAGGGAGAGCGTTTCGAGAAAGCCTGATGGCAAGAAATAATTACAGAAAAAGACTGATAAAGCGACAAAATGAGATTCTAAAGAGTGTCCCTCCGATGCTTCCATAGTTTTAATGAGACTCGCGATGGTAAATCTATGTTTATGTGAATTGTTATTGTGGATATATATCGTGGAACTCGTGAATGAAAAAAACTTGGCACGCGAACGATTCATCACACTGTAGAAATCTGTCTAAAAATTTTGAAATAGGCATCAATTATATACCTGCGTACGGACAATGTTGACGTTAGTTTCTTTCAATCCATGTAAATTAAAAACATCTCAGATAACATATGTAAAAACAATTTTATGTACGTAAAGCTGACCTCTATTATTTCATAAAAATTCATAAATAATAAAAAGTTCTCCTTTTATATTTTCAATAATTTTATTTTATATAGTCTTGATTATTTCGGTAAATAAATTTTTAAAAAATGTCTCAGGATAAATTGAAATGTCAAGTTTACATTGTCTTAGATCTGCGATTTTCCTTAACATTATTTGTTTAAACTATCAAGAATTATAAAACTTAACAATAAAATTAGAACTCTTAATTATTTACGAGTTTCCACGAAATGATACGTCAGCTTTTTACGAAATTTTTAATATTTAAAAACCAAAAAAAAAAAAAAAAAAAAAAGATTTTGCTTTTAGAAAGTAAAATTGTAAAACAGAACTACGGAATAAATATAATTATGTTTTGTTCTTTAAAAAAGAGTTTCTTAAAAATGAGAAACCATTATATTGATTTCAAAACTCTTATATCAATTTATAAAATCGAAAGTCAGGAATTATTCGCGCTCGAAATTCGCCGTACAAAAAAAAAATTATATACAATTGCAAGGTAGCGTCGATGTGACCGATGTGTCTATTCTACTTGTGGGAAGTTGCGTTCCGAATACAAAACGAGTCTCTAACTTGAGGAAGGATCGGACGGTAGCGGTAGTAATAACGGAAGTGGCGAACGGCCTGATGGAAGACAGCAGTTGCGCGCAAATAAAAATTTCGTGTATACCACGCGGCGCATATTTTTTATTTTATTTTAAAAAGCTATCAGGTTCTCCGAATCGACGATCGAGCGCCGAATAACGAGCGGATGATTATAGTCGTGGAATATAATGGCGAGTTGCCCGCAAATGTTAAAAAAAAAAAGAACCCCCTTCGCATTTAACTCTTTCCTTACAAACAATGAGAGAACGCTCGTTCCATTGTATTATAACAGTATATGTATAACTGCAATGAACGAGCACACGCGCGATAGATAGCTCGGACTGCATCGCATAATAATCGAATCTCGCGCGATTGTTCGATCGGAAGCGATCGCAACCGTTAACTGTTTATTCATCGTTTATTCCGGACGTCGAGAGGCGACGTTTCCGTTTCTACGACGAGCCGCGAAATGAATGCGGCAGTAAAAAGTTCGAAAGGCAAAGTAAAGTAGACTGTAAGTGAAGAAAAGCCTAATATCGACGAATCTTAATTTGTAAACAAGATTCCAAAATCTACTTTTTATTTTATATAACCGAATCAACCCAATCAGATATCTCTTTGGAAGAGTATGATTAAAATTCAAATTCAAATAATAATATATCATAATATAATTAATAATAGTATAATTAATAAATAATATAATAATTTATATATTTATAATTATTATATTTAAATAATATAATAATATAATTCATTACATAATGAATTATACAAGATGTCCTGTATATATGTATAAGAATTCTTTATAGAATATTCTAAAAAAATTTAACAAATTAAGATCCAATCGATAGAATTCGATTGCTTCCTCAAGTAGTTTTCACATCAAGTTAATATTCGGTCAGAGCCGATGAAAGATTTGTACTCACATTCCTTGTTGCGATCCATGGCGTGCTGGAGAGGGGAATCGTCGACCTCCGCCTTCGGCGGCGACTGATTGCCCTCGGCCATCTCCGAGCCCGATTCTGGAGCAGCAGCACCGGCGGCCTTCCTTCCTGCCGCGTCCGCCGCTGCTTTATCCTGCTGCGGCGAGGGCCTCGTCCCTTTCTTACCGTTTCCAGCGTCCCTGCAGGCCCCGAAACGAGCAAAATGAGATTTGTGAATTAATCTTTCATACATCGCCGCGTGTGCGCCACGTCGCGTCGCGTCGGTTCCAAGAGAGGACCGTTTCAGCGCCGGCTACCGATCGGAGTGTCAATCGGATCCCGGATCCTTCGTCGTCGAGGCATGTTTTTGTCGCGGATGATGGAATGACGGATCAATCGACACTCAATCGGACGACGTTTTCATCAAAAAGCATCGACTTTGCTCTTTTCTTCTCTGAAGACGCGGATCTTTTCCGAGTAAGAAATATCTCTCACAATATCGAATTGTATCTACATCGAGAATTTGTATCCGGAGTGTGTGTACACACACATACAAATATATATATTTAAATTTGAATAAATTTTAAAAATCTATAGTAATATATTATGTATATCTTTTGTTGAAATTAAAATTTCACGAATATATTATAACATTCGGTCTTGAATAAATTAAAAATTCAAATTACTATGAACAAAAAAAAAAAAAAAGAAAAAAAAATTTAAATATCAAGAATTGCAAGAAATGGAATTCTTTATTCGATATCGCAGCGCCTCAAGTTTCCACAATAACGAATATATTTTCTATCGATCCATTCTCAGATAACACAAGTACCGTATAAAATGGATACGTCGCGTAAATATTGTAAAATAAATGTCGCGGAATAATCTTGGGTATAATAGAGGGAATATCGAGTCGTGTCCCTCCTCCGGCGAAAGGGTAAGAATAACCGTTTTAGTCATCGGAGGGTGAAAACATTTATCTCGATGGTCCAGGTGGCTCGCGACGCACCTAAAGACGAGATCGTGCGTCGCGCGAGCAAAATGTCACGTAAAAAATTCGCGAAAATATCAGAGAAAATTACGCATGGTCCGTAAGTAGATAGGTAGGAAAGTGGCGAGTCGATTAAAGATTTTAAAGCATCGAGAGCCAGGTAGATTCGAGCGAGGTAGTTTAAAGATCCCGAGGGGAAAGTTGCGAGAAAAGATTACTTCGTCACAGCTGGAGATAGGAAGCCGGTCGTTAAAGAGCGTTTATATTCTCGCGTAACGATTACACGCGGTACCGATACTAAATTGCGGGTTAATCG
The DNA here is from genome assembly GCF_021464435.1 of Cataglyphis hispanica. Lineage (NCBI taxonomy): Eukaryota > Metazoa > Arthropoda > Insecta > Hymenoptera > Formicidae > Cataglyphis > Cataglyphis hispanica. The sequence continues at coordinate 10,951,595 of NC_065958.1, forward strand.
CTCGCTCGGCGCGGGCTCTAAACGCGCGATCTCGCAACTCGCAGCCGCGGATTAAGGCACGCGGAGGCCCAAGGCGTGCGCGAGAAGTAATTCCTAATCCCTCCCATTTAAGGATTTTCCTATCAAGATTCTCTCAAATCAAAAGTATAAATCTTATTTAGTTATTACGTGAAATCAGATATTATCATCAAATATTCGAGTGTTATCGCAAATTGATAAGATTTAAATCTCCCCCACGTAATCGTGTTGTTAAAAAATGTGTATTACACTAGCATTAAATATGATAATTTCCAATATTATTCGCATTAAATATTAATTCCAAATTTGTGTTCTCAGCGTGTCTCGGAGATTCTCCCGGATCTCCGATAATCTTCGCTCTTAACAACTTGTCTTTTTTCTGTTGCGACCGCGATCGCGGATTAAGAGCAATAATGTCTGCCGAGGTAGTAATGATGGTAGAGGCGCGACAAAACGTTAGGGAGGCTCGCTCTCTCGGAGCTTGTTAAAATAATCGAGAGGCAGGTGTCGAGCGACGCGTCTATTTTTCGATCCCGATAACACCTCGGCCTCGCGCCGATCGAGAAATCGCGCGCATACTTTGTTCTATTTATACGGGATGTCGCGCGTACCGGTTATACTCGCACACACGTAGAAAGTGATAACGCGACTCGAATATTCTCCTCATTTCGCGATTTCACGAGGTTTTATTAATATTCGGACGATATGATTCGAGTTTCTCTCCCGGCGAGTGAGTCTCTCTCTCTATCCTTCTCGCTCCGTGTCGTTGCGATCCGCATACGGCGCGCGGCATGCAAATTATCTCACCTCTCGTCCTTGGCGTCGCGCCTAGGATCCTTCCTGTCCCGATCCTTATCCTTGTGGCCGTCCGCTTTTTTCACCTTGGGTCTCGATTTGGCGTCGCCTTTGGCGATCTTGTGCTCGCCGCCGCGTTCGCTGGCGACGACCACGGCGGCGTTCTCGTCGCAGGATTGCGCGCTGGAAGCGCCCGAAGACGTGGGGGACGAGGATGCCGATGCCGCTCGGCTGTTAGTGTAATCCTGTACGAGGAGCGCACACCTCGTTAATCCCGCATTCGTTCAACGAGCGCGCCAAAAAGATCGGTCGGCTGGTCGATGCCGCCGATTCTGATAACGCCGGGGAGAAATATAAGTTTCAAAGCTTACCTTAAACCACTCCGGATAGATCGCACTGATGGTATCCAGAAGGTCCTGATCGAGTTGAATCCTCCAGAACGGGGAGCCGCTGTCCAACCTGTGGCCAGACTCTGAAACAATATTGTAAAAAATTAATTTATTTAATTAATATTAATATGATAGTGTAATATATATACATGACTCTACGTAACGAGATAAATTAGGGTGTCTATTCAAATCATGTAAAAAGATTTTCTGATCTTCTAGGTACAAAAAATATTTAAAATATTTTTTGTTATATACAACTTTCTAAAATAAGTTTTTTTTATAATTTTCGTAAGATAAGCATTTTTCATTTTCGTATAAAATTTTTAGTTTTTTATCAATACAAATAGTTTTTTAAAAATACAATAAAAAATATGTATTCATATTCAATATTTTGTTCGTATATTTTATTAATTTATATAATTATTTTATTAATAATTTATATAATTTATTTAATTATAAAAAAATATTAAATTAATATATTTTAAGCACATAATTTATTTGGTTTGTCGATTGTTCAAAATATAAAAGCAAAAATTATCAAAGAAAAAATTTTCTAAAAAAATCTCTTAACCCCCAAAAATTCCAGATTTTCCCTGTTTTTCCAAGGAGCGAGCACCTTGTAAATATATCAACTCGCTGCGCGCGGAGAAGATTTAAAATGCGCAAGTTTCGTAGCCGCGGCGCGAAGGATCGCGGATCGGGGGCCCTTAAGAGTCACTCCTGTCGCCGCATAAGGGCTAATAATGCCGCACGAGCACGATACGCCCAAAAGGCGTATCAAAACTTCGCGGCACGCCGGTCTCGTTGGTTTCTTTCGCGCATTCCGAGGGATTCCCTGCCTAATTTAAACGTTCGTCGAGTACACCGAGGGATCACCCGGATGGGATGCTGGAGGAGGCAAAGGACGACTCTCGACGACCGCGTCACAATCCTTGCGAGAAGGGAGATGAGAGTGGAAAAAAAAAAGGGGGAAGGTTCTCTCCTCGTTACGGCGACATTCTACGGGCGGGACGCGTGCCCAGCCTGCGTAATCGCGACCCGAGAGGACAGTGGAAGATGAAAAACGAGGAGCGTTATTCTCAAGGGACTTTCGAATATCCCGGACGGCGACAGAAACGCGATTTTTGCGCTACGCCGCGTTAGGGTAAACGCGCTTTCTAAAATGTAAGCATGGCCGTCGTGTTTCTATATTTTTTTAACGTAAACGCGGCGAATCAAATACGTTACTCATCAAAAAGCCCCGCTAATTAAATTTGAAAAAATATCTGTAAACGTATCATTTCACAATTTTTGCTATATCTTAAGACATTTTTTGTTATACACACAAATTAAAATTATTAATTATTTTCATAAATACGTCATCTGATTTTCTGGCCGATTAGCGCTGAGACACGAGGAGGGACGGAAAGGGGACAAGAGATCCCGCGACGAAGGGAAGAAGAATTTCACCTTAACCCAATAAATGATTAGTGTGCCGGGAGAGCGGTATAAATATAAATGCTCAATCAGTATGCGCGCGCGGCGGACAATCCGCTGTAAATCACGCGCCGTGAATCATTCGCCGACATAAATCTAGCCGATCAATACACGCTCCTAACCGGTCCGACACATTAGTTAAACGCGAGTTACTAGAGTCGCCGGGTCGTTTACGGGACACACACGTCTCGCGGGGTCCATCCCGCATGATCCCCCTCCTCTCCCACAAAAAAGCGTATCGGCGATGCCGATGGCCTAATAGCGCCGATTCGAGAATCCACGGCGTAAAGCGATACATCATCGACGAGCGGATCCGCGTCTCTCCGATCGTTCATCGAATAGATTTATCGGATGTCGTCGCGATCCAGCTCGGGGTTAACGACACGAGACTCGACATTAGTCAAGCGATATATCAAGTTTAGAATTAATCGGACGATGATAACAAGAGTACGATAATTTAGGGCTCGAATTGTTCTTATCTATAAATCCAAAACACAATATTTATATTTCACAAGATTATCGAATATAAATCTTGAATATTTTCCTCGAGTATTTTTCCTCTTTCCCGTTTCTGACATTGCGTTTGAAATAGATATCGAAGATTCTAAATGCACGGGAGAAACGAAATCAGCAGCGATGGAAGAGGATCGATCGAACGCATGTAAGAGGGAACTTCTTACTCGCCGAACATATTTAGCGAAAGATTCTGAATGCGAGATGCGTTCCTCGGAAGCGACATCGGCGGCGGCGGCCGACGAAATTCGGGCAAATAAATCTCGCGCCTCCCTTCACCCCTTTTTCTCCTCCCCCCCCGTTGTGTTTTCTCGGCGATCGCGCGATACAATCGCGGATGCGCGCGTACACATACGCGTATGCTCGTTACAGCATACGTAGACCTCGCGATGCGTTCGAGAGAACGAGAGAGAGAGAGAGAGAGAGAAAGAAAGAGCACGTGCGTTTCTCGTCGCGTCTACCTCGTTCGAGTCCTCTGAGTCACTCGCTCCCTCTCGTCACAGGCTACCCGCCGCGCACTGGTAGCCGCGAAAAACTGCGCGTTGCACTTCGGGAATGTCGTCGGCATGTACAGGGTGTTCCCCTTCATCGCGACCGTCGATCCGTTCGACAAGAACGATGCTGCACGACTTTGCTCTTCGAATCATCCCTCCTCTCTCTCTCTCTCTTTCTTTTCTCTTATGCGCGTCTACCTTTTTTTCTTCCTTACCTCTTCGTGGAATCACCCAAGACCTTGCTCCTCTCTACGATAATCGCGCGATCGTTGCGATTTGGAAACGTCAGAACTTTTATCAGTTATTTTATTGAATTTATGGCGTGGGAAAATTAAACTGCATCTTATTTTAATTAAATATAAAAATGTTTGAATAATCTAGTCTATTTAATTTCATTTTTTAATTAAAAATTTGCAAGATTGTGTTTTGACAGTTTGAGTTTAAGTGGAAAGAAAAATTTTATTTTTAATTAAAATCACCAAAACTAGCGAGATTTTTTTTTTTTTTTTATGACGATTTGCATATTAATTTTTAAATGCATATTTATCATTCTTCTTTTGGGTAATTTAGCTCGAGCAAATTAGCATACGTAAGCTATGATAAATGCACTTCCAAGTGGAATCACAGAGGGATTGAATTCTCTTCTGTCTTATTGTATACTCGAGTTAAAAGTACGAGAGCATAGCCTCGCGGGCAGGTCGGAGAAAGGATTTGGGTGGAGAGAGAGCCGAGCACGAAGAAAACAGAGAGAGAGAGAGAGAGAGAGAGAGGAGATCCTCTCGAGTGCGGGAGGAGATTCTCTTACAATAGCCGTAAGCTTTGCCGCTCATTAGAGGCGAGGTCGCGGGTCACGTGGAACCGCTTTGTACCGCTTCGTTCCTGTATATGTAACTTACATACAAAACAATATCCACGCGCGGAGATATCCCTTTTCCCTGGATTATACCGAGATCGCTTTACAACGGGGGAACCACAATAGATATAAAATCTCTGATTTCAAAACTCAACACAATGTTAATTCCTTTCTATCGAAATCGTATGCGCACGTTTAATATTTCGCGTAACGTTTCTTCTTTTACGACAAAAAAATTCGACATGTCCTTTCCTTTATTTTCGCCGCGAACAAGTTGATAAGCATAACATTTTTTCAATATAAAGGATAAAGTTGACGTAAAAAAAAATTAAGAAACAAATATCTCTCGAGGAATGTCAATCGCACGGCTCGATGGATCTCAAATACAATCTTTCCTGTTGATTTATCATTACTCTCTCTTTCTCTTTCTTTCTCTCTCTCCCTCTGTGACTCGCGCGCGCGCGAGAGAGAGAGAGAAACCGGTTTTCCCTGGGTAGTATAAATATTACTGCAAAGACAATAATGATGCGTAAAACAAATAAATCGCGGAATGCATTTCCGGACGTATCTAGCGACTAATGCCTGTGCATTTCAATTATTAAACATCCCGTCGGTCGTAAAGTTTTAATTGACGCGGCACGCGAGAGAGACAGCGATCTCGAGAGAGGTATCAACGTTCGGGATGCCGAAGAATCGCTCTAACGAGTACACTCGTACTCTCGTATTCAAGCGACTAATCAATGACACGCTGATGGCGAGGAGATGGCGTCCGCGGCGCGTTCCTCTCGAAGAGGACCGGCACGTATCCTCTTGTCTACCCGCTGTACGGGGTGTCCCTTTGTTCCCGGGCATCCCACACGACTCGCATTGAACCCGTACGATTATAAATTGCCCTGAGAAAGCGCGGCCGGTCTATGCGAGGGCATCCGGTATGCACTCTCGGGGGCACGCGAGAGACAACACACAGGTAGGTGAATCGCTCGCGCTCTCTCGCGTGAAACACGTACGAGAGAGCGCGGGGAGACTTATTTACCGGAGGTACCAGGGCCCACTTAACCCGTAACCCCCAGCTTCGTATATCTTGTCGACAATGCGTACCGATGAATTCAATACTTCCCGCCCTACTGCCTCCTCCCGCAACCCTTCCCGTCTAACTTTCGTAATGAAATTCGCTCAGAGAAATATAGCGCAGCAGCTTTTAACACATCCTCTTTTATATTTCATTTTCTCGAGATTTAGTATTAAATGTTTTGTAATATATATACAAATCTATAAGATGTCGCTCTCTCTTTCTCTCTCTCTCTCTCTTATATATATAGGATATTAGCCTCTCTTATATATATAGGATATTACTTTGTATTATTATTATTTATTATGTTTATTATTTTATTTATATTATTTTTATATTTATATTATACTTATATATTATATTTTATTATATCTAGTATAATTTCTTGTCAACAAATAATATATTAACATCGTCTTCAAGATATTTCGTTTTATTTCATTAAAAAAAGAAAAAAGATAAAATTTCTTATTTTATGACAAGAAGTACAGTAGAGTACCAATCTTTATCCTACTTATATAAAATACTCTATATTACTGTATATATTATTATGTATATTAACAAAACTTTAAAATAAATTAAAAGTACGATTTTTCTGAAACGGGAGAATAAATTTAAAAATTCACGCAATCATCCGCGAGAGGCAAATAGAAGACACTCTATACTCTCCTTCCGCTCGGCTTATTTCTTCATCGCGCGCTATCTCGGCGATCGCGCGTAGGCGGGAGATCGTCCTGATCGAGCGCACGTTCGATCGGCTGAATCGAGCGCGCTACCGATCCCCGCCGTGCGGAACGGATCAACGGATATCATTGAGCGCCGCGTGATTTCTCCTTGGCGAAGGTAGCGCGATGATGAATCGTGGGTGGACGCGATCGCGCGAGGTGATCGCACGGAAGAGCCCCGGATGTTTTTCGAATCGAAAAGTTTTGTTACGGTCCGACATTGTCGTCGTCGTCGTCGTCGAATGGTCGGTGAAAGTCACGCTCTCGGCACACATGATGATTGATATCGTTGGCGTAGCCCGCACCGCGGCTGGACAACACGAGCCTCCCTTCACTTTGTCGCCGACACGAATTTCATCTCGTCGGGGTTCGCTCATCGCGGAGATGAAGTCGATTAAATAAATTACGACGATGATAAGAAGTATTTACAGAAATATACAGATATTTATGTCATTTAGTTAACAGTTAAATTTATCATTCCTATCTTTTTCTTTTGGTTAATAATAAAAAAAAAAAAACTGGAAATTTATCGTTGACACTTCATGTCATTTCTCTCTCTCTCTCTCTCTTTTATCTGCTAAATCATTCGTCTTCTTCAAAGTGTTGAAACTATATCTCGAAATATTATTGAAGCATTCAATTATTAACTGAAGTGCATTTCGTATCAGTCACGAGCTGATAATGAGATTTGCACGTTTCATCGAAAGTTCCCCTCGCGACGCCCTTCATATTCTCGACAAGACCGCCTCTATAATCGGCCAACTGGCGTCCTGCACTTGGCTCGCCGCGGGAGTATATAGTTGAAAATGACATCATCGACAATCTCCGGCGTACATCTAGCGCGCGTAATCGGTGGGCGAAGGCGTATCAGCTGTGTTGTATCTTATTTCCGTCTTATTCCCCATCGCGAGCTGCACGCCGCGAAACGGTGAGAGGGAATGGGAAAAGATCTCTCGTCGAGAGGGTTGGGGAAAGAGCGAGTAGGACGCCCGTAGAGCGAGTGCTGTTTTTCCACGGGTGGGAAAAGGATGGCGAGAGCTGTCGCGCGCCCGCCATGTGTAGATCGCGTGTCGGCGAGGCGAGCTTATGCCGCGATATAACTAGCCAAGCATGAGATGACGAACAGCCTCGCAGCGATTTGCTAATAGGCTGCTACCGGGTAATATACCCTTCGTTTTATCCCCCGTTATTTAAAGAAAAAAAAAAATGTGGACGGATGTGATTGGGATTAAAAATAGTGTTCAAATAAAAAAATATTCGAATAATAATATTTATAATATAATTAGAAATTATCAAGACTAGAATCTTATAATATTATAATTTCTGCTTTTATATTCTTTATTATTTAATTAATAATAATTATTTAATAATTATTTAATATATAATAATTATTTAATTATTATTTAATTTAAATTATAATAAATTATAGTTAAATAATAATTAAATAATAGAGATTAAATTATATATAATAGTTAATAGCAATAATAATTAAATCACTTAAATTATTTGTAATAAAAAATTTATTTGCATTAATTTATTTCTGTTGCAAAAATTATAATTTAATTACCCCGATGTTTCACGATAAATTACATAAGATGATAAAACATTTATCTTCTTCGCATTGTTACGTTTGTTCGCGATTCTCACATATCTATCTAAAATATCTCTACATAAAAAAAAATGCAAAGCGTCGCGTAAAGAGCATGCAAAATTGAGCGATAAATGCATATTCACATGCTATTACATGAATACAATCGGATTAACTTCGAATAGGCTTCTCGCCTGCGACGATCAGGATACTCGGGACAGCAATATTAAAAATCACAAACACGGTTTTCGCGAGCACCCACGCGTTTTCGTGAGAGGTGACAAACAGCCTAACGGCTCCTCGATAGCGATCTGGTTTCGGCTCTCCTCTCGCCAGTCGTCAGTTTACAAGACACATACGCCACACGCGCGGTCGGAATCGTGTACAACATTCTCGTTACGCGCTGCCTTCGTCTTCGATTGCACGTTGCAAATGATAAATGGCAGGATGCGCGCCGAAGTAGTAAAAGCCGGCTGCTCTCGAGGGTTGGGGACCGCCGAGTGGAATAATTTGCTACCAGACTTAAATACTCGCTCGTTCATTCGTCCTTTTCATTAAGGCATCCGAAACGCCGCCAATAATCACGCGACTATTATTCGCGTATATTTGCGGTAATTGAACGGCGGTAAAATCGCGATAAAAGCGAACGAGAGAAAGAGAGAAGTGAGATCTCTTCGAATGTGAAGAACGCTCGGTGACGAGAAGCTTAATGATGATTTGCGTTAATAACTTGTTATCGGACTGGATTGACGGGCCTTCCTTTAAAATAATTCTAGGCCTGCGGCGGCAGATTTTGCCGATATATCAACCGCAATCGCGTGTTTCGCGTAATCGATGCGCGTAAGATGTAATAAACACTAATGACGCGAGGCAAACAAAAACGCCGTGCATATACCTCGATATTTTATTTAAATTTTCTATTAATATTTATAGCTTATAAAAAAGTTCTTTCTCTACAAAATAAATTAAAATTCCTTTTTCTCGAAAACGCAACGCGTTAAGAGATTCTACTGATATCTTCTCGCTCGTACACCCGGTAGATGCGCATCAGACCGATGTACGATCGGTCTTACGGGGGTGGTATGCGTGCTGTTGACCTGGCCGTGGACCGGTTCGGGTCACTCCTTTTTTTTTTCCCTTCATCGAGGCCTTTTTTTCACTCGCCCTTTCCCTCCTCTCCGCGCACTTCGAACGGATATAGCCAGATGTGACGTCACGCGAGGAGGCGTGATAGGCAGCACACACGTGCTCCTATCACGTGTGGGTGCATCAGGTGTGTACCTGCTACGAAATCCATCAAGTCCTTTTCTAGAATCGCGCAAAGAAGCGAAAGTCGTTTGTTTGGCAAGAAAGAGACAGACACATCATGATAACGATATATCGAAATCATCTTCGAGTATCATCGATAAACGTATTCTTAATTAAATTCCCATCGCGAAGAAAGATATCGCGCGATCGTGTTCTCGTAGAGATAATTAAGCGAGGTAATAAAAGGGGACCCTCGCGAGGGTGAGAAAAAAATTTCATCGCGCGGTCGATATGACGGTTGTGGTCCGTGGGCGCGTAAAAAACCCGTCCAATAATCGATATTGGCACGAGTCCGAGAATTAACCGGCTCGATCGAACGGCGCGGTGGTATAGTATATAAAATTGCAAATTTTATATCCTCGTGGATCCTCCTCTCCTCCCCCGCCCCCGCCCCCTCCTTCCGAAGCACACTGTGAGCCGCGCGACGCGGATATAAGAAACGTCTAATTAATAATTTCGACGTATCCGCCGGTTTCGTCGTTAAAATCGAGCGGAGCGATCTTCGATGAAGCTTTCGCTTCCACGAAGGAACGGACGTTGGTCCGATATCTGCGACGGATTCGAAAAGCAGATCGTTCTCGATGCATGAATATAGAGCATAGAAGAAAGATCGGTATATGTGAGCGGCGAATTTCAATTTGCACGAAAGGCAGAAAAGGATAGAATAAAGGAAAACACGCACGCAATGTTTGGGAAGGAAACAATGCAACATTTAAATTAAACAATAACCTTTGAGAAAAAATAAACTGTCAAAAAATTATATTATTTTTTTTTTTTTTTTTAAGAACATAATTCGATACGAGCATTTAAAAAGTTTAATTTGACAGCGTAAAAATGTGTGATAAAATGCGATTACGTGTGTACAAAATGTACGCGCTAAATAATTAACTACCACGAGTTTGTAGCTTTAGTACGTCAAGAAGCACGAGGCAAAAGTCCCGTGCCCTCGACATGCTCGCAACTTACGGCCGCATTAATTACCTCGTAAGTTACACCCACGAGAGACTCGCGAGAATCTTTGGCAGTCTCTACGGGTGGTTCCTCTCTCCCGGTTAAATCGCCATACAATTAAGCGCCTGTTTTTAGGAGCGCCTCGCGGAGTATCACGAAGCCGGACAAACCGGGGGAATGACTTAAGGCCGAACGTAATGTTTACAGATAAGAATAACGAGCGCCCGTTTTGTGAAGCATCGCGCAACCAACGTCGCTTTTCATACCTATCGTAAACAAGCTTTAAAGCGCTGATTAATATTGCATTGTGCGCTATCTGTTTTTCTGCTCGACCATCACGCGATGGATCACGAGAATATTTATGAAAACGAGTAGCGAAAAGTGCGCGATATACAAGGTGGTCCCCAAACGTTCCGGCTAAATTTTGAGATTTTATAGAGAATTTAATTTCCCAGTATAGCCCACCCTGTATAAGAAGGCAACTTTTAGCTTGTTTATAATTTTTATTTGACTACCGTGATGTCTCTAATGTTAACGTTCAATAGACCTTGGAGATCGCGTAATTGTTTGCGAGAAGATCAAACGAGAATCACGACACGGAGCTACGGCCGTGAAATCGAAGATTTCATTCCGGTCGTCAGGGGATTTCAGAATCCACGAAGAAGACGGACATCTCAATCGCCGAGTCGCGGAACATCCGCGGTGGTCGACAATGGCGGCCAATCGCATATATCCCCGGTGAGCCGGTGTTCACGCCTGCTAATCACCCGAGAGTTCAGGCCTCGTACGAGGGTGATTAATGGATCGGGGACCCCGAGTCCCAGGTACCGCGGGACAAAGTTACGAGCGAACCTACCGCAGCCCTATATCAATCCTGATTTCCTGACGCTGCTTTCACAAAGGAGCCCTTCTTCTTCTTCTCCTCCTCCTCCTCCTCTTCCTTCTCTCTTCCTTATGCCGGATTCTCCCGTGGTACAATACAATGAACCTCGAAGCATGCATCAGCCTGTCTCGATTATTCGCTCTCGCCGGCATCTCTCCAACCAAATTATATTAAAATCTACGCCGCGGATTTAACCGGCAGATCGCCGTTCTTCTTTACGGAGAAAAGCGACGTTTCCGTATGACGAGAATTTTAAAATATCTAACAAATATTTCATATTTTTCTCTTCCTTATTAAATCTATTTAATTCGTTACGTAAAAATTATTCTAAAATAAATACTGCTTCCTTCGTTTATATTAGTTCTCTTGTATTCTAACATTTCTTTCAGAATTATTTAATTGAAATATCTCGGTAGCCGCAATCCCGGAAGGATGCTCGCAAATATTTCAAGCGTGTAATCGCATCATCCGCCTTACGTTCACGAGCGCGCAAATATTCGCGCGCCGAGCGACTTTACAAGGAATTCTGAGGATGCCGACGCGGCGGCGAAGGACCCGAAGAATTCGAGCGATCCTGTCTGAAATTTCTATGGTACGTTAGAAACGCGAAGTCGGTCTCGTCGAGGAACTTTTCGCGCGGTTCGCGTGGCGAATTCTATCCGGAGGAGAGAAAATCGCCATTCACTAAAGGGAGATGTACGCGCGGAGAGAGAAATCTCCTCCTCTCTCTCTCTCTCTCTCTTGAGAGAGAAAGATCCTTCATTAGCATCGATCGGCGATCTCGTGGCGTGGGAGAGATTGTTTATCTTGCGCATCGAAGATATTCCGAGATGCCCCGCGAGCAAATATTCCCGAATCCCGGCGTGGGTTTACCGTCGTCGTAACTTGCCGAGATTAAGGCGCCGTTCGAGGCCTCCTCCGTCGCACCACGACCGTCATCCGCCGACACTTTGTTTTTTTTTTTTCATCGTATTTCTTTTTTTCATCGTACTGCTGCGTATACACTTCGCGCGATCCGTTTCGGCTCCTTATCTCGTTTCACGGTCGCGTCGCGCGTCCACGGTACGCGCCCGTGGTTTTGCTCTCGTCCGCGGTAACGTGGCTGCGTGTGAGTGGTTCGTATAGTGGTAATATTGAGTCGTCAGGATGACACACCCACGCGGTCGACGGAGGACGAAGCGGAAAGGGCTGCAAAGGGATGAAAAGAAGAAGAGCGAGCGTAGGAGAATCGCGCGCGCGCGCGCGCGCAATCCTCGTGGAAACGCCCGATAAATCTTCTTTCGCACGACGTATAATTAACTCCAGCTGCTTTCCCTTCTCCCCGCATGCACGTTCTCTTTCACTTTCGAACGTTCACGTTCTTTTTTTTTCCGTCTCGCGTATTTTCGAGATTCACGCCGCGCGCGAAGGAACCTCGAGAAACACGGTTGAAAAAAAAAAACGGCGAAGAAAGAATTAAAGATGGATGTAAAATAAAAATTCTCCAATTTAATCAATTAAAAAAATTATCATCTATAATGCGTTTTTGTCGATTTGACAAAAAGAAAAGCATTTTCATAAATCAGTTAATAGCTTTTCAGCAAAAATTAATTTAATTAGTTGTCCTTTGTTCACAAAATTACTCTGTAAATTAATATAATTTCTCGAAAAGATCAAAATCTATAATACAAGCGATGAATTGAAATGAACGACTGGGGATAACCTACTTCGATATATCGGCCGATCTACACGGTCGGAGGCCTCGCGAGAAAACACGAGCATCGATGTTTACCCTCGCAGGTATGCTCTAGACGCGCCGATTGAGCTGTCAAGTTCTAGATTACATTTGTCATAAGCCGTAACCGTTCCACGTGTCTTAATCTATGATCGGCCGTGCTCAAAGCACGACGATGCAGTTACGTTTATCTGACATTCGGCACTCGTTCACATGAATGAGGTTCACACGAGACTCGAGATTGATCGTTTCATCCATTTAAACTCGCATCGTGTGTTAAGATATCCGCGGCATCGTATTAATTTTCTAATAAAGTAAATCCGTATAATCTATCTCCCTCGTTAATCTAAATAATGCGGCCTTTAACGCTTCGATACAGCGTATATAAATTCAATGAACGGTTGGAGGTCTTGTTGCGGCCTCCAGTGGAAAGTTTACGCAAGTCAATATTTTATTCATAATTACTTCGAGAAAAACATTTTAAATTATATTATTCAAATAAATTCTAAATAAATCAATTTAATAAATTATATATAATTAAAAGATTGATTTAATTATAAAAAATTAATTTATGCCGGAGCAATAATAATAATAATTATATTATTTACAATAAATGAATTTGTTTCATCCTTTAAGAAAAAGAAAATTTTATATTCGACGTTTGTGACTTTTAACTGACTCGCGGGTTAAAGGTCCAACTTCTCATCCGCCTATTCCCGTCCATTCTATATTCGGTGCGCAAATAAATCATAAAGCGTCAAGTGTCAGTCAAATGGATTGTTGACGTCGCGGCAAGAGCGACAGATAGCGCGGTTGCGAACCGGCGACTTGATAACCGACGAATGGGAGATAATGTCGCAATAGCATCCGTCAATATCGCTTTGGGATTACGGCGCGCGGTAACATCGCAAACGTCGCATCATTCGTCTTGATAGGAATTATCCGTTCTCTTAGACGCGGATTTCACGTGATCGCACCAACGATCGAGCGGTATCTCGATTTAAATTGGTACGTACCGCATATATCGCCCCCTTGGATCTCACACTTGGGATCACGGCGTGGCATCTTAATCATCGCCGTGACACTATTGTACTTGCAAACCCGTTTGTTCGCACTTCCGTAGATAGCTATTAATCGCCAACGATGATTAATGATTTGGTGGCGCGAACTCGATTTTCGACGCCGACGACTCAATGCATGATCGATACGCATAGGCTCATCTGTGCGGAAGAAAATAATTGAAAAAAAAAAAAATTCTCAAAGTAAAAAAAAAAGAGGCATTATTATCAGTCACTCCGTGACTGATTACATCTACAAATATCGATCTATAAATATTGTTAAGAAATATATTTAAAGACAGTTAAACTACGTATATTTTGTGACACGACTTTTCCTGCTTTCGTAATTATTAGGCGATAAAACATTTATATAAAAAAATAAGATCTTGTATCCCATACAATTTATTTCTCACGAGAGAGAATTATCTACCGTCGGAAGAAAAATATCGTAAGGTAATCTTCATCGTGAAAAAGATGAAAAATTAAGTCAATGGACTTGGCAAAAAGACGCTAAGCGATCCTTACCAAAGAGAAACGATTCGTTAGTTGCGTGAGAGAAATAAAGTTATAGCCTCGGAGATTCTTCCAAGTCGTAAAACACGTTACTCACGCGCGATCGATGAAGATCGAAAACGCGCGTATTGCGAAAGACGGAGACGCGACGTAATCGAACGGCGTCGAATGACAGTCCGGTCCGATCCTGGCGAGCTCGCATAAATCCGCGCGCAGCCTGAGACGCGATATCTCGCCCACGATATGTCCATAATTGCGCGACAAAATGGCCACCAATCGGCGCGATTCGTCTCCGGAAGCCATCTTGCAGGAACGAAAAAGTACGTGAGAGCAAGAGAAAAAAAAAAAGGCGAACAGAATTTGTTTTCCGGCGATCGATCCAGCTCGCCCACGATACCTCCTTCGTCACGTCGTCGAATCATCGATAAACTGTAACATTCGCGTCATTAGTCGAGCATTCCGTCCAAAGTTGAATATTAATGCGCGAGTGATTTCGTATGTAATCCGTATAGATCAAGCGTAGATCCGCTTCGAATTAATCACCGTGTTACGTTAAAGTGCGCAATTGATGGAATATATTCTGCTAACGCCAACATTTATTAGCAGTTGAATATATTTTAATGAATCAAAGTGTAGATGATATTTTGAGTTTAATCGCAAGATTGCGACTTGTAAAAAAAATTATGACACTTTTAATCGATGAAAATTTAGAAATTTATTAAGAATAAAATCAAAGTCTGAGACATTCTTCGAATACTTAACGCTTGCATAGCAATTAATTTTTTACAAATGCAATTAATCTCAGGCGAAAAAGGTAGAAAATCTTGCCTCTTTAGCAGCTCGTTAAAATGAGCGATGATTTCTTTTTCTCCCGACATCATGAAAGAAGCTTTCCAGCCTTTGGATGAACGAGCGCGTAAGTCCGGGATTTGCGCGAGCTTATGTTTTAAGAATAGTAGATCTCCGAGACACATCTTACATCGTTTTTTGTAACATTAGAAGATAAATGGCAGTTTATCTGTTTAGTATGTAAATGTTAAAAAAATTTATATATCGATTTATCTCTATCAGATACACACGGATTCTTCCCATAACGAATATTTATTATATACATCTTGTCCTACAAAGTATATAAACGTTTTTTTTTTACTCGTTCAGTATGTAAAGGAATAAAATAATTAACATCCATTCAACGTCATCACACTGAACGTAACATTGTGAGTTTCACGCGACGCATTTCGTCGCGCACGTCGGCGCGTTTGCATCGACATAGTCGACGATGTGTTCCTCTTTCAAGGAAGGGCGGAGGACTCGAGTTACGCCGCCCGAACGAGAATCATCGTGGTGAATACATTCGAAAAGGTCATTTTCGCACCCGAGCCGTCGAACGGTGGCAAATTACCGTCGAACGATTTCACGGCGGCGGCCGCTTATAAATGTCGGTCGCCGACTGACAGCCTAACGATCACGTGGCCGAATTGATGACTACCGTTACCTTAATCACAGGTCGGCAATATCCCCGGCTAACAAGTTAAAGATCGGGCCCGCGTATAGTCACGCGTTGCAACTACCACGAGCCATTGATCAGAGAGAGTTGGAGAAGCCTGGGGTCCTCCTCTTCGCGCGGTCTCTCTCGCTGCCATGCCGATTTTCGCGTGTCCGACAATTCAAGCTGGCGCAATCAAAATATTGCCAACAACAGCGGCGATGACGATTCAACGGTTCGTGTTGCGAAAAAGTGGGCGTTAAAAGCGAAAACTCTTCAACGTCAAATATTTCGATGAATAAATTGCGAATTCAAGATTAATCAATTAAAAAAAAGCTGCTAAATTTTTAATAAAATTCCATTATCCATCTAAATCATTAAAATATAATTTTATCAAAAATTTTGATAAAAATTTTGCTGTCTGTGTTTACTAGATCCCTAACAATTTTTATATTTTTTTTTTCTAAATACAAGTCTTGATTTCTCCTCTTGGCGATCGTACCTTGAGATTAACCGGACATCTCTCTGCAAATCGAACTCTCGTTGCGTCGCTAATGTTGTCATTATCGTATCGCGTTTCGAAAGATTGCGATACTCGTCGCTGAGCTCTCGCGTAATACGCTCGGCGGCGTTCGTCCGACGTGATCGGCGCAAACGAGGAGATACGTTCCCGTCCGCTCGGCGTTTATCTGCGATCTACCGATCGTTCGTAAAGGCGCGTCTTTGTACCGGCCTGCTGAGGAGGTTCGCGATCATCCTTTTCCTCCGCCGCCCTACGTGTTTCTCTACGTATACAACATCGCGCACGATCGACGTCGTTTGCCATCGCGTCATAGCCTTCGACGTTTGTCGACCATGTCGAAGCCGTGTATTCTATAGAGCGAAAACAAGCCGCCACTTTTTACATACCTCGATCGTCCCCTTTATCGTTTTACAATTGTAAATAACGCCGTAACGAAGTCGAAAAGCAACTTTTCTGTATACACGGTGAGTCCAAATATTTCGGCCTGACTTTGAGATTTTTATAGAAAATTTAATTCCGAATAAAGAGTTTTTCTATAAACCTGGATTAAAAAAATGCTTCCTTAAAAAGTTAACGCCCAAAAACCTCTGAAATCACAGTTATTTTATTCACAATCTCACGATTTTTTTTTTAGCCGATTAATATTAAATATTCATAATGAAAAGAACTCGTTATTAAAGAAATGACATTATTAAAAATATGAAAAGAAATCATTATCATTATTTAATTCATATAACGAGATTTTGCTTTTGAAAAAAGCTTAATCGAGATATAAGATGCGACATGAAACTGCACTTTAATGTCCGCGTTTGTTTCGAAAGTTGAGGCAATTAAATCAGCTGTTTAATATATGCGAGAATACGCGCTCTGTCATAGATTTTTGGTTTCGCTTCGGGTAATTTCTCTTTTTCTCTTTCTCTCGCGATGACGCTGCTTGCACAATGGCGTTCGACTACGAAAACGTCGGCGCGAGGAGATCCATCAATCCGAGGCCGGTCCAGCGTGTACGTATCTCTCTGGGACAGGAGAGTATCGATCGTATCGATCCCGCTTGTCGAGGCGCGCGTAGGTACGCGCGAGTCCGACGAAAGTATCGGGATTCCTGTCTGCTCGCTTGACCACCAGAGGCGATTCTCGCGTCCCCCTCATCTCTCGCTGCTTCTCTTCATGATCCAGCTCTTCGTTCGCGGATACATACGATCCATCGAGATCACAAGCGGCGACTTTCCCACGACCTTTTCGCTCGGTATTTTATTAATCGCGCGATAAGAGCGTTTCTATTCCAATCTAATGCTTACTGCTCTATGTTTCGTATAAGCCTCTAATTGATTATTTATATATTTTATAAATAATTTAAACCTCTCTTCAAGTAGCTCTGCTTACAATTATTCGTTCAGGTACGTGCCGTGATTAATTATAATATACGTTTATCGCGAATGATCGTAGCTTCGTCAAATGCGAAGCTATAGATTATACGTAGCGTAGCCCAATCAAGCCGCGCTTTTTATCTCGACGATCAGCGTTTTTCGATCGAGCCCGCGCATTTGAAGATATCGCTCCTCCTCCTCCTCCTCCTCCTCCTCGTCCTTTTTCTCTGACCTTTCCTGAGTGTATTTCTCCGAGAACCACGCGGCGTTATTAACCCATTAACGTTTATAAATCGTCGCCGAATGGCACGTGAGTTGCCTGAAGAATGCGTTTCGCGATGTGCATTTCCAATGCCGAATATCACGTGGGCTCCCGTACCAATAATTCGCCAGGAACGGATTAATAATATGACTCAACAGAAAAAAAAAAACAAAAAAGCATTTATAAATCGCTATTATAGAGATATGAATTATTTAGATAATTATATTTTATATACGCACTTTTTTATATATGATATAATTATAATGATTTAATAATATATACAATTAATATATTTTGTAGTTTTATATTAATATCAAAATTTAAAAAAAAAAGATTTATAAAAAATTGAATAAAGGTCTTAAAATCTTTCGTAAAAAAAAATTTTTAATTTTTTTTTTTCATTTTTCATCCAAAATAAAACAGAATTAAATTAAAAATAAAAATTTTAAACAGCGAAATATAACTTGAGCCGATTCGTCCCTGCTTCTCGACGAAGCAGAGAGTGGCGGGAAGGGGACGGAGAAAGAGAAACGACGTATGAGCACGTAAGAAGGTGGAAGAGACCGTGTCACGTCTGCGGAACCGCTGCGGAAATGCTTGCTCGTGACTCGTCGAGTGTCACGTGTCGCGAGCTACAGTGCCTCGCGACGGACCATTATTTCCCTTTCGTCCTCTTATTAAGCTTAAGCAGCGATCTCCGCTGTCGAATAGAGGTGCCTGAAATTACGACGGATCTGTTGTCTCTCTCTCTCTCTCTCCGAGTTCACCCTCGCGTACGAAAAAATGACGTATTTACGGCGCGCGTTCGCGTGCCGCACGCTACAAAATATATCTCCGAGAGCCACCTTTAATCGGCTACCTCGAGACGTACGTTTAATACCGTTACGGTGGTTTCGTCGAGCGTCAACAACCACCACGTACGTTGTCAAAGATAATGCGTCGCAACGTTGGGGATGTCGTGGCGCGAGACATCAAACATCATCGTTCAAAACATCTCCTCGGATGCGCGATGCCCCGCCGTAATTAATACGTTGCCGGAAAATACGCTCTTACTTCGCTTCGTGTCGGATAAAATGAATTATCACCGACAATTATTATCGAGTGAAATACGACAGGAGGGGTCAGACGCGAGGTGAGGCGCGTGACAGCCGACAATTATTCCTAATGCGCGTCTTCTAAGCGGTCGGCCGGTGTAACGGGAGAGAGAGAAAGGCCGTAATTATTATCCCCGAGCGGGTTTTCAATCGAGCATTATTCGGCGAAAGACATTCTTCGCGGGCGACCGTGTCGAATCGAAAGTCGAGGACCTCCGCGAGATCGGCCCATCTATTCGTCTATAATAATATCGATGATAATAGAACCAATCGAACGCGCGAGAACAGTCGATCGAGTGACAGACGACGAATTTCCGACGAGAGAGAAAGAAGAAGAGAAAGGGAGGGAGGGAGACGTGATTAATTATTATCCGGCGTCCGCATGCGGATTAATTAGTGGATTCGTCGTGCGACGGCACGTCGAATGCCAAGAAGACGTCGACGGCGAGGAGCTCTAGCTACACACCGGGATGTTATTAATCGATCACGGACAGGTACTAATTGCGCCTCTATCGCGTCGGGGAAACGAGCCGCGCGTACGCGTTTCAAAGTCAAGTTTACTGATTTACGAATCCATCAGCTTACGAGAGACGTTAAATGATTCGAGTTGCACCCTATCTATCGCCGCGATTATTTTATCGATCTAAGTTTCTTAAACGCGATTCTCAGACGCTTATAAAAAATTTAAGCCTTTCGTACTTTTTTAACATACGAATTCTCGAAATTTTTAAAACGTAAAAACACGAATTCTGAAGCATGAATAAATAATGGCGTCCGTCAGAGCATATAAAATTCGTTCGAGCACGTGTAATTGTCATGACATTGAGTTTGTGTCACCCAGCAATTCATAATTGATCGTTCCTTCAATGGTGATTTAAATGAAGATGAAATTTTCTCACTCACCTCCAACAACGACGAATTCTCGATTGAGGCGCGGATAAGAGGAACGTGCTGTTGGAGACATCGAGGATAATTCCGACCGGACCGCACTTTGAGAAGTTCTCCGATAACGTCAACGAAATTACAAAGTAAAGATGAAGTTCCATTTCGTCGATCCTCTGTATAACGGGCGAGCGTAGGATCACCGTGTAACGCCGCTCTCGAAAGATAATGAGCGGTGTGATTGATCGTAGAGGTAATGAAACTTGGCCCCAGAGCGGGTCCCACGTGCGCGAAAAAAAGATCGGCGCGCTTGCTTCGCTTCGATTGCGAAAACTCCGCGGGAGACGATGTGTCCTATAACTGACGAAGAGTCGTACTGACTGTGAAGATTACGAGCCGCGCGATAAGACCTTTGCGTGTGTTGTGTTTATCATCTCGGAGAGAGAGACAGAGAGAGAGAGAGAGGCGGTGTTGACAATATACGTGCCGAGTTAGCGGCACGTATATTGTCAACACCAAAAACTTGACGCTCGACAAAAATCTTTATAACGTCGAGTGTTATTCTACAGGGTGAGTACAAATATTCTGGTTTAAAAAGCTCTACTTGATAGCTGAAAAAAAAAAAAACTTTTTCGTATACATTTGAAACTGGTTATCTCAAAACTTGTGGAACGTATCATTTTAATCTCATTTAAAAGATAATTTAATTCTCTATAAATATTTAATTCTCTTTTGTTCCCTTTCTCAGATTCTATTTACACGCAAGAGTTTTCCGTTTATACGGATTAAATTAATTCGGTGCGATTACGGTCTATCCTAAGTGGTGATAATGAGCGACGGCGAAGGCAGGAAGGCCCGCGCGACAGACACTTCGTCGAGATTCTCCAGTCGATTAGATGGGGTAAAAAAAAAAAGGGAGGGAAAAATAGACGCGCGGCTCCTTTGAATATCACGAGCACTCAGGTTAACAGACGTTATTTATCACGCACAGCGGATTATTAAATACCGCGGTTACGCAAGCCGGTCGGTCCCTTCTCGTCTCCCGGTATCTGGAGTAGGGATCAAGATCGATGGAAGGTGGAGGAACACCAATCGGAATTAACGTACCCTCTACCTAACTCGCCGTTACTAATTCACTCTTTTTTTTTCAATCTCGGAGATGAAAAGGGAAATATGAAGAGAGAGAGAGAGAGAGAGACTAAAAACAAAGTAGTTCTCGTAAATGCAGAAGGTCCGTCGAACCCTCATTATCATTAGATGCATCGTCTTCACGCCAGGCAATTAAATCTCGCGGCAAATAAAAATGTGAAATCGAAGATATTTGTATGAAACCATTTATGGGATGAATAATTAGAGTAGGGATCAGATTCTTCACAAGTATGTAGTTTGTCACGTATTGAAAACACGCATCAATATCTAACACTCTTTTTAAAGAGTTAATTATAAAATCTAGCTAGTATGTATCAATATTATTCGAATACTATACATATTGCTTGTGAAACAAATTTAATAAAATTTTAATAAAATGCAAGAGTTATTTACATTACATAAGCATCTTCCCTCTACTCTTCTCAGGCTCAATTACAGTTTATTTTTAACAAGGTAGAGAAAACAAGATCTATCAAATCATCATTCGATCTCGA
The DNA here is from genome assembly GCF_021464435.1 of Cataglyphis hispanica. Taxonomy (NCBI): domain Eukaryota; kingdom Metazoa; phylum Arthropoda; class Insecta; order Hymenoptera; family Formicidae; genus Cataglyphis; species Cataglyphis hispanica. The sequence continues at coordinate 10,973,196 of NC_065958.1, forward strand.
TAAAATGACGCCGGATTGAAATTTGCTCGCGTTATATTGACTCGCGCCCCCTCCCTCCCTCCCCACTTGTTCCACCTATCGTATGCGGAGCTTATTCAATCGGCCAGCTTATTCAATGTCGTTAACGCGTAATACATGTAATCTAATCTGGCAAGCCCATCATTCACCTGAACCGAGGAAGAAAGTTCTTCCGCGAAGAGGCGAACGTTCTTTTCTAAGTTTCTTAGGAATCGGTTCGGTAGTCGGCCGCGGCTACGGGGTCGCTTATACGAAGCGCAAGGGCGGATAAGTAGAAGGCCGCTGACTATAACGTAGGTGATTTCAGCAGAATTCATGGTTGCTTGATTACGAGTAATAAACCGCGCGTTAAGACAAGATTTATGAGCATCTCTCCGGGCACCTATAGTCCCTGATCGCCACCCGGGGGCTTCGTTTCGTTACCCGTTCTCTCGCCGCTCGCCATCCATACCACGTGATCTCATCCTCGTCTGCCGATAGATTCGAGAACAAATCGAAAGCGAACAAAATCGAAAATAGATTTTAAAAATATTAATATCTTGATTTTTATCACCTATTTTAATTTATCATTGACGTTATTCATAAACGATGATATATTTCTTATAGAAAATGAATTATTATTATATATTATATTTGATAAATATTTAATTTAAAATTCACGATGACAAAATTAATTATAGAATATAATTATAGAAAATTTATTATAGTCACGTAATAAATAATATTAAATAAATAATTAAATAATTAAATAAATAAATAAATAATATTTAAATAAATATTAATTAAATAAAGTTAAGTTAATGTATGTTAATATCAAGTTATCATTTCAATTAATATTTAATGATTATTTTAAATAATAATTTTTAAATGTGAGAATTGTTTTAAAAAGTGTTCGTGATAATTTTCATAAACGTGAAAATCTGTAGTCTTGCACGGATTCGCAATCGGTTTGTCGTCATCGATTCTATCCGGCAAACGATATCAAGAAGCGCCGTCGATGCTAGCAATAACGATTATTCTTCGAGACGCCTAGATTCATTGCGATATCCTCGACGCGCTATACGTTACCGACGAAGTCGACGAACTGTTGTGTGAGCCCGCCCCTCTCGTTCTGCCCTTCTCGTTCGTTAGTAATGAGGAGACCGATAAATTACCCAATCACTGTAAAAAGAACCTCGCGCAACCCCATTTAGTCCCCTCCCTCCCCTCCCCCTTTCCCCACCCAAGTCCCTTTCTTCACCCATGAAAACTTCAACTCGGACGACGAAAGCGGTTCCCTGACATGAAAATTAACCCACTTGTATTATTTGTTTATGCAAACGACTTGACATGCAATACCCCTCCGTCCAGAATACTGTCGTTAAACGCATACTCACTTGCGAAGATAATAACTGCTCGCCACAGAAATTTGAGCCGAATATTTGTAGGTGCCTCTCGAACTCGCGAGGCGAGTTTTAAGTTCGTTATTGATGGTTGAGAATTTTGTTGAGAAGGTAAACGCGAAGGACAACGCGCGTATAAATTATGGATTAATTGAGAAATAATTGTTAAATGGCCGATGGTTCACAGATTTCGATCGATCGAATATGCATTTACACGGCGGGCAAAAGACTTGAGGAAACGTGAGAAGCACTTTTTTTAAGGCAATCAATTACCGAAAGTAAGTTTGCTCCCTTGTGGGTGGTCGTGAAAATCATCGCTGATAAACGGTTGTCCGTTTCGCGATGAGCAAAGTTTACGCCTCTAGGGACGAAGTTGTACGAAAGCTAACGAAGTTTAAATCCCTTTTGAGCTTTAAATTCTTGTCTAACAGAAAGCGATAATTGAGAGAAAAATATGTCTCGATTTTTTCAAAAATTTTACCGCAATAAAAGAGAACACCTATCTTTTAATATCTTTTCCGTTAATTATCTTCATCGTCTTTTTCATGTTATGTTTTTAATTAATATTGTTTAATATTTTATTTTATATTAACATATTTCTTATTATTTTCACAGACGTAATTACTTTATTATTTAAATATTTCTCATTTTAATTTGCACAGGTAAATAACTTTCTTTTAATTATTTCTTTTTCATTATTTTTATTCACATAAATTTTTTTAAATGAAATAAACGTTTTTTTATCTCCTTTTATATCGAAAATTATTAATCTAAATACCTGATACCTTTATATCCTAACGATTATTAACTTCATGCCCCGACAAATCATTGGCCGCCTCTGCGCAGGTCAAATTTACTGAAGCCCTCTCGTCTAACCTCATTAAGGACGATTATATATATTATTCTCTCCCCGAGCTCGACGTATCTCATCGTTTTCCTTCGATCCAGTCGAGTTACTCTCGCCGTTCGCGTGGCTCTCGAAATCTCATAGGAACCCATGCCCCATGCAAAGCGGAGGCGTGAGACTCGGAACTCCCATTCCTGCGTGCGAGAGTGCGTGTAAGCTGTTCGCCTTTTAAGCTTCATCAACAGGATTTATCTCTGGAAATATTGTCGGGATGTGTTGAAGCTCTTTTATTGTAAATCGTTGTTTATCGAATTTTAACTGAATTTTATCGTTGGCAAACTTTAAAGTTATAGCTTCTCTCTAAATAGACTATTTATTTATCGATTTTGACTATTTATTTTTAATATTTATTTATCAATTTTTATGCAGCGATAAAATCAATTCTTTTTTTTTTTTTTTTCCTAGAGAGAATCATCATCTTTATATTTCGGATCCCTAAATCTTTTTCTACATATTTATATAAAAAAAATAACGATGTAAAAGTGTGGACGCTATTTCGAAGAAGCGAAATGAGAGACTCGAGAAAGAAAGTCGATGTAAAACTTCGTGCTACGTAGGCCGTCATAAAATTCAGGTGTTACAAAACACTGGATGTAGCTTGTATACCTTGCGCGAAATTATAGCCTCTTTAAATAAAATAAAAAGCGCGACCACATTGAACAACGATTGCTGTTTCGAGGCATGGTATGGTGTTTCGAAAGAAGCTGAATTGCGAATTCGCACCTACTAGCTAGCACGAAAAGAAAAAGAGAGAGAGAGAGAGAAAAAAAAACGAGAGTCTAAAAAGTAAACGTCGATGGTAATCTCGTCTCGCATTACGTTGTAAGACAGCGATTGTTTTGTGAGCGCGCAAATCACTATCCTTCACAGAGGTCGGCGAAGACAGCGATCGCCTCCACCTTGGAACATCGTGCTGTTTGAAAGCGAGCCTCGACATAAAGAGATTCCTCTCTCGCGCCGCGCATGAACGTATCACGAAGAAAATATATTCTCGAGTTTATCACTGCGCGCGTTCTCCTTCATACGAATAATGCTGAGACATACGTTACATCACGCTCCATCCTAACGCGCGCGCCTCGGTCATAAGATAAGATTTTCATATTTAATATCGACAGAATTTGCACGAAGACGAATAATTTTTGCAATGTTAAATTTCTCAGAGAGTAGTAATATATTTTTGTCGACAGAAATAAAAGATAAATGTTTTTGGTCCCTCTCACGAGATAATCCTCAGGGAAGGATTCTCGAGACGCAACATTCGATTATTTCGAGTAACGCCTTGAAGAAAAAATTTCTCAATACTCTTCGCGAATTAAAAGCTTTCGCAGTGAATTAAGAGCGCACACGATCCCCCTTTTAGTTCCGTCGATCCGTGATAAATTGGATAACGTGGCGTTGTATCTCGCGGGCCGCGCGGATCTTCTGCGCCAAGGGTGCCGGTCTCGCGTACGTTGCGCAACGTTGGCGCCAGGCCGCAATGCCGCGGGGCCTGAAGGAATGACTCACCGAGACGAACAACACCGGCCAAGAAGAGAGGTTGACCCACCTATCGCGCAACCGAGGACCCGTCCAAGGTACTTCGGAGACAGTTCGTGAGAGTGACTCCTTCGTCCTCTTTCGTCGCTCTCTCAGGACGACTACTCGTTCGCCAGTTGACTCATTTTTTTTCACGACAGTCAAATACACAATACGAACGAGAGGCGACTATTCGAAGGCGAATCGTACGTTGATATCTTGACTATCTTGCAATTCAAATTATTTTTTTTCTCAGCAGATAAACGATTATTTATTTCTCTTTTAATATTCATATTTATATTCATACAGCGTTGTCTGATATAAGCATTTTTTCTATCTTTTATAGGAGTGTCTATTCAAATCTTGTAAAAAAATTTCCAGATCTTTCAAATATTTTTGTTCGAGAAATTCCAGGTAAAGAGAACATTTTAAAGATTTTTTTGCTGCAATTTTCTAAAATAATTTTTTTTTTATTGTTCACATTTTCTAATGCTTTTCATTCATACAAAAAACACTTAAGTTTCAAGTGCTAGATTTAAAAATGTATTAAGTATACAGTTTTCGTTAAGATACAAATTTTTAAGTTGCAAAACACTTTCACTTTTTATTACTAAATATTAAAATAAAAGATATGTACTGTATATTCAATATTTTATTAAAACATTGAATATATGAACAGAGAAAGATAGATAAATTTCAAACACATAATTTACTTCGCTTGCCAATTGTTTACAATATAAAAAAAAATTATCAAAAGAGAATTTTTTTAAAAATTCCCTGGAAATTTCAATAAAATTCCATGAGAATTGCCTACCAAAAAAAAAAAAATATTTTCCCAAGGAATGGACATCATGTTTTATTTGGAGAATTTTTATGAAAATTCTGAAGAGACGATTCATGAAATAGTCATTCAATGTTTCGATTATTTGAAAAATGTCGCGCTTAACTCATGTTGCACACATGAATTATGTATAGTATACAGTTTACAAAAACTTTTTCTTTTTACTTCCCGCAACACAGTCTTGTTAAGTAATCAAGCTTGTAATAGAGAAGAGTGATAGCAAATAAAATTTATAATTACACGTGTCGACTGCAATGTTTCATTTCACGGGCATAGGAGAAATTGCAGTTTTTAGCGAGAGCCTGCGAGATTCTACCTCGGTGGAGGATTAATCGCGCGTATGTTAAAGACGGTGAGCGTATACACGCGTTGTATTTTCTCTTAACAAGAGGATGTAAAATACTCGAACAGCGCGACACGGTGCGTCAACGCGATTTCGCATAAAATCCGCCCACGAGTTCCCGCGAGAGACGTGAGTAACTGCGAGGTGGATTTTGCGAAATTTGTCGTCCGTTCGCCGTCAAACTGTCGCCGATGCAAGTTTTGGGGAAAGTCCGCGCGTGTTTAACCTTCGCGTGCGAACGTATCGCTACGCGACAAGATTCTTGACCTGAGACACTGGCGGCCGAGAGATATTTCACTCTGATATAGCGCGTGTGTGTGTGTGTGTGCACACGTTAAGTAATTACAGAAACCCTTGGAGGCAGCAATAAGCCGGCCCGTGCATGGTCGATGCAGTTGGCCCGTCTATTATTCAAATTGAATTTTTTTTTAATTGAATTTCGCAAAAGTTTTCGCAAAATCGAAGAGCGAACGATCGAGAGAAGGATTAGGCGTAGAAAAAAGTAAGATATTAATTAACAAATAGATTTAAATAATTTCCTCTAATCGATAAATTAGCCATTAACTCCTTGACAGCTGTCAGCTGCGAGGAAAAAAGATACGCGAATCAACCTGCGTAAAAATATGTCATAAAAATTCCATTATATTATCATGAATATTACGTATAATTTAATGGTGTATTATTTAGTATGTTATATCGATGATAATTGTGGTATTTCAAGATAAAATTTTTTACGTCGCGCGTTTATTGGAATTCTTTCGATATTTACTTTCGACACGCGATTACGTCAAGGCGCATCGAAAAGATTGAAAATTGACATAAGGACGTCCATAAAAACAAACGCGGACGATTCTTCGCGATAAAGCGACTACGAGGAGAGCGAGAGAGAGAGAGAGAGAGAGAGAGAGAAGCGTAACAGAAGCCAAAATACCGACGAAGGATTTTATTGCATCGGTCAGGATATAAAAGTCCAAGTTACAAGCGCGCGATTCGCGAAACCGTCTGGGGCCGGTCACCGTCAGCTCGAACCCCATCCACCGGTCTCTCATTCGTTCTCTTGCTTTTGCTCTCTCGCACGAATCGCGAGCCGATCGCAGCAAGCGAACGAATCCGCCGCTCGCGCGTTTCGCTTTGCTTTTTCTTTCTCGGTCCACGAGAAGCTGCACGCCCGAGACGTCACGAAGCAGCTGACCTAAATGATCGCCTCGATGCTCCATCGGTGCATGGGTACGACGCTTTTATCGCCGAATTACGCACACGGCCAGTGGCCGCGCGTGCTCCCGTGATCTTTAAGGGGTCGACCTTTTCTCCCCTCGTTTTGCTCGCCTTAAATCTTACGCGCGCCTGCAACGTCGTCGCTTGTCGGAGAAAGTGGATCGGTCCAACTCGCGACAGAATGTAAAAACCACGTGTCGAAAGGCGAATAAATATCGCGTTATTAACAAAAACGAAAAATTTGCCAGATTACAGTTGGCGCCTAAAAAAAAAAAAAGAAATAATAATTCATAAACGTCTCGAAAAATGCGATATTTCTCTACTTTATTTTTTATTGAAATTTAGCGGAGTGCAACGTGCGAGCAAAGGCAAAGTAGAGGGATACACAGGACGGAGGTTTGATTGTCGGGAAGCGCCTCGCGGCGATAGATTAAGTGGGCGAGGTAGTATTAATCACACGGTTTCCTCTCGCGCGCTCTCGCGAGAAGGGGAAGATTATTACGGCATAAGGGCGATCCGCTAGTTTGTGGCGCCCATCGGCCGATAGCATCGCTATCGATCATCCTACACGTCCGCGATGCCGTTGTCGTGTATGACTAATTGCCGCAACGACCCCGCGCGCGCGCGCACTACGTTTGCCAATTGTAATTAACCGTCGCTCCCAGAGAAAGAGAGAGAGAGAGAGAGAGAGAGAGAGAGAGAGAGAGAGAGAGAGGGAGGGAGATCTCTTCGTAAATTCTCGGTACCTCCTCCGGGCGACAACCCGGAGATCGAGTGTTGGTCGTCGCGCGATAAGGTCCGGATATATGCATTAAAAGCTCTATCATGTCTCTTAAAAAATATATATCGATATCAAAGCATATATTTTTCTTTGAAGATCTGTCTCTGATTCATTATTTCATGTAATATAAGACTCAAATTAATAGATACACACTTAAATAAAATCATTTTATGCGGCTCAATTATAAATTTCATTAGTTCTTCATTACACGAGCAAATTTCCAGTTTGTCACAACAATCTCTGCGATAGCAATCACTAGTGTATGATATTTTAATGACGCAATATTTGTAATTATTAAGCTGATATTTATAATTAAAAATAAATCAATTATGATGAATCCCCAAAATAAAAAATTTTTCGCACACTCCTTAGGTATCCGGAAGAATTGTCATAAGAATATAGGCCAAAAGAGAGAGAAAGAGAGAAAGAGAGAGAGAGAGAGAGATAATGGGAATGCTTCGTCTCTGGGGAGATGCGTGCGTTAACAGTGGTATTGGAAGCTCTGAAAACGGCGGACACGGAAAATTATAAAAATCGATGATTGCCAGGGCCGAGCAACCGCGGCGAGCAACTACGGCGATCGTTGGCCGTCGTTGGGTAGGCGGGCAAAAACTAACAAACGAGTTCCCCCCGTGGTACTCGACCGCTTCCTCCTCCTCGTCCTCGTCCTCGTCCTCCTCCTCCTCCTCCACCTTCCCATCGGTTACCTTCTCGATGAGAGAACTCCGAGAGCAGCCGAGCGACGCGAGTTCCGAGCCGGCGGGGCCCCAACGAGACGATTCGTAAGCGATCCTCGTACTGGCCGCTCGTCGCCGGCGGGACGAATCGACTCGAAAATGCGTTTCGCGAAGAGAAGAACGATCGATGTATGGTCCGAGAGAAGTTCGTTATTTTTTCCGACTATCGAGAATATCGTGCCAACGAAGTAACGTACAAAGTAATTTCACCTCGAGTTTCGGGAGTCGTATATCTTCGACTGTTTGAGCGCAACAGGTTTTGCATATATTTCGACGATCGATTTCTTTGAAAAAAAAAAAAAAAAATTGAATTTATAAATTATATGCAAAAGTAAAAATATATGATTAATAAGTATTCGCTTTTCTCGAAGCTTTCACTTTTTGCGCTTCGAAGAAGTAAGGTTGGAGAAAAGATCGCGGCAAGAAATGCCTTTGATTTTGAAAATAAAAAATACTTCTGAGAATCAGAATTTTTTTCCCTCTTTTTCTCCATGATATTACTTATTGCTATTACGTCTCGTAACTAATGAAAAAATACGTTCGTTGTCGGCACCGTGGTGTAAACTCGTTTCGGCCGATCTTCCCGCGCCGCTATCGCCGTCTTCCGGGATTCCACCTTTTTGAAGAGAAGATAAAGAGCGGGGAGACGGCGAACACGGGTCCGATAAGAATCTGCCACGGTGGCCAATGTCCGTGGAATGTGTGCCAAGCAGCGGTAATACATCACGCGTCTCTCGGCGCGGTTCTCGCGACAAAACAAAATGACGATTGATATTCTGCGTACCCCTTTTGGCCCGCGGGCTCACGGTGTTTTTAGATCGCGATACAGGATGGAATTCAGACGCTAAAAATTCGCTCCCAAGCTCCAACACGCACGAAATCATCTTCTCGTTCAACCTTATCCTCGATAGCAAAGTTCTAGTCATCACGAACATAATGAAAAACAAAAAAAAAAAATAAAAAATGTATAAATTAACAATCTTACATAAATAAATAATGGTTATAAAAAAATATTCTCTAGAAAAAAAAAAAGTAAATGTAATTTCGATGAAAAGATCGAGATTATATCATCTCTTCTAAAATTAATTTATCAGATTGGTGGGAATAAAAAAAAAGAATCATAATTCTTTGCATACACGCAAAAAGATGAAGAAAATAAATATACTGTGCAAAATTGCGATATTCCAAAGTGAAACTATCTTTCGTGAAAACAAATGCAAATAAATTGAGCGTTATATCATGATTATAAATTACTCGACACATCACGGTTTTTATTCCGCTCTCCGCATTTAATTGCATCAGTTTTATATATTAAAGGCGACTTCGCGCTTCGCCGATAAAACACGGTATCAAATGGCCGCACTTAGCGTTAAATGCGCGAATGAAAATACGGCCCTTCAACTCGTGTGCGACGACTTACGATCTTGAAGGGGAACGCGATCAGCGGGACGTGTCGTCACCCACAGAGGGGGAGGGGGGGGGGATCCATCAGAAGCTTGCCTCGCGAGGCAGTAAAGCATCCGTTACAAACATGGTACACGTCGATATCCCGATGTACGAGCCCCGCGGGTAGCGGGCATAACGAACGTCGGATAAAACACGGGCGGCAACTCCCCTGAAACGCGATAGCGTGCCTCGACCGCAGCACGGAGAGCCGCACGGGTACTCGAATTCCGGCGACCGAGTCGCGAGTGCTTAGGAGTTGATTTGCAAGTAAAACCCCGACGGTAGCGGAGGGACCTGGTTGTCGTTATATGCGCGAGCGTGCGTCCCGGAGAAGAAAAAAAAAAAAAAAAAGAACGCCCTACCCTCTTTCTTCGCGTCCCTTGGGCGGTCGGCGCCTCTGAATTTACGATCCGGGGTATCGTGAGAGAAAGAGAGAGAGAGAGAGAGAGATAAAATCTCGACGAACCGATACACGTGGAGATTCCATCTAACGGGTGTCATAGGCGAAAGTGGCTTGCACAACTGACGCAACAGTCGCTATGGGAGAGCGGCCCCGCTTCCTCTCTTTATCCGCGACGGATGCTGCGAATGATCGAGTCGAGGTTCTGAGTAACGACGTCGTACACCGCGAACGAGACGGGAAGAAACGGCCCTCCCGGAGGACGACGGATGGACCATTTCCTCGCGCGCTCCATCGTTTTATATGTTTTATGGCAATCGCTCCGAATCTCGATGCGGCCTAACCGCGGGACGCCGACCGCACGAAGAAGATCGTGGGGCACGATGGATCGCAAAAACGACGGGAGTTTAAAGCGCGACGGGTTCAAGGCCGAATAGCCGCGAGTCGCAAACATTTGCTCCGGATTAATGCGGCCACTCCTCGCCACACCCTGCGTTTATTCCGTCTCGTGTGTACGCTGACTTGTTAGGCGTAGTATATCGAGTATACAAGGTATATTGTAATTCGTTTATCGCTCGAGGGGGGGAAAGGAGGGGGAGGGGAGGGGGAGGGGTCGACAGTCCGCGGCGCACTGTTCCTTAGATAAGATTGATCAAGATGAGATGATCAAGATGCGTGTCGCGTCGTAATGTGTGAAATTGACCGAAAAACAAATTTCGTACACTGGAGACACTTGCGACAGTGTATATGCAACGATGCGGCGAGATTCTGTGTGTAAATTACCGGGCGTCTCCTCCGACGTGTCGTCGCAAACGCGCAATTAAGCGCTGATTACACCTCGCCGAAGATTCATCGATTCGATAACGCGTTGCGTAACATCGCCGTCGGCCCGTGTTCTCGCATCCCGAGAAGAGGTGCTTCAAAATAAGATCTCTCCGACGTGTGTATACTCGCAGGAGAAAGTCCAAAAAGTCACTCATGAGAGCAAGCTCTATTATATATTTTTTTATTTTTTCAGCTGCTGTAAATAAATGGCTTTTTATTTTTATATTTCTATCTTATTTATATATTTTAGAATAAATGCAATATAAAATTATTATTAAGTTATCTGCAAAACAATAATTTTTTAGCGTGTAAAAAAAAATTTGCGATCGCTCATGTCAAATAAAAATTGAGCAATAAAAATGAAAAATATATATGAAAAATGTATCGAGAATATGTAAAATTTAATAATATTGATGGGTGATTTCTCAGGAACCCTCGGAAAAATAGAGAGAGAGAGAGAGAGAGAGAGAGATCGGGGAAGAGCCGTCTTTCGCTCACATTGGATACCAGGATGAGGAACGAGTCATCGAGACTGTCCGGATGATTCTTGGTAGAGAGAGACGTGCCTCGTGAGACAACTAACCAGAGTAAGAGTGCTATGCTGTCTGGACCGGCTTCTCCCCTTGATAACGCTTCGCGATTCTACGCGGTTTGTCTCTCGTTATCACGTACGCAGTAAGAGTCTTACTCTACGCAGAAAATTCTTCTCTGTTAAAAATAAAAAAAGATGATGCTCCCGTTGCACGTGCGGATAGCGAACTCGAATGGGGCGTCGACGATGATTGCAGGTAATCCGGTATCATCGGAATTCAACGTGACAATCGCAGAATGTTGCTTGAATTAATTTTCTAGCGATGCATTGTTTTTTTTTTTTTTTTAACAAAACAAAAGCTTTATCTTTATTAAGGATAACGCGGATCTTATTATTAAGATGAGAGATTGACATGTAATTGATATAGTATCAAAATATTTAATTATAAAAAATTTTGTTAATTATTAATTTTATTATTTATATATAATTTATAAACAAAAAAATTATGTATAACAAAAAAAAATTTTTAAACAAATTTCACATATGTATTTTTTTTCTTATTCACATATAATTGTTATGCGTAAACGATTATTTATCGTTTGCGATATAAATAAAGAGAATTGAATTTAGACGTCAATGGCAATGTCTACAGACTGCGAAAGGCACAGAGTCTACCATGCACAATCTCATCTTTCTAGCGGAACGTAAGGCACAAGACGACGATGACATCGGTCGAGGTGAATGTTAGGGTGGGGAGGGGGAGGGGGAGTCATCGAGACTGCCGCGAAGGCACTCTCTTTCGTGCCGTTCTAGCACAATTATCATCCATTTACTGGCCATCAGGCAGTTAGGAGCGATTACGGCTATCATAGCTGCTTTCGTCAGCGACAGCGCAAACGAGGATGACAGACAGAGCTCTGTGTGTAACGTAATAGCGTCGCGCCGCGCGGGAGCCATCAAACGATTAGCGGATACACCTGTCATCGTAGATCCTAAACCGCTCCCAAGTAACGCAGAGCCATTATCATCGCATCAAGGCGCCCTAATGCCGCGCATCCGTTTTCAGAGTCGCCGTTGATTGCTATTCGCCGATTCTCTCTCCACTCCGGATTCGCTCACGCGCATCTTACGAAACCCGAGCCACGATCTGGGACGCACTTTCGTCACGAAACGTCACAGGATGTCAAGTGTCATCACATAGACGTCGAGGATGACGATGATTCTTGTTTACACGAAAAATGTGTAATGCGGGAAAATTTCTTTTTTCTCAATAATATTAGAAAAATCCTTTTCTTTCTTAAAGATAGATAGAATAAAAATTGTAAACATTTAATATATGCTTAATAAAAATACAAAACTTTTTAATATGTAATAGTTTACGAATCGTTTTCCTGAGAATTAAAGCCGATTTAGTTTCTAAATATTTGCTGTTAAAAAAAATGATTCAAATCTGTATTAACTATAACTAATATATAATTTATACATTTATATTAAAAAATATATAAAATTTTATTTAATAATAATAATTTTATTAAACGCGTTTTTTTATATGATTATCTATATTTTTTCAAAATAAAAAATGTAACGAGTTCTCATGTGTATTCCTTCTTCCTCTACAATATGACAGCGCAAGGCGATTTCAGGACTTTCTCATCCCATGTCGCCAATCAGTATCAACGTCATCGACGTGCCAGGAGCACCGTAGTGACGGAGATCGCGGAGACGTCAGGACAGTACAGTGAGACAGTGAGCTCGCTCGCACTAACAGTTCGTGGATAAGTTCCCGTGACCGGGAGAATATCGTTAGTTTTGACAAGGCACGTTCGCCGCGCGTTGACTCGATGAGAATATTTACTGCGCCCACTGTGATCTGTCAGCTGATTGTAGCCGCGTATATTTTTACCGCGGCTTTTCTTGCCGGCGCGAGGCGCGGCGAGGCTCCGCTACCGCATGCGATCGTCTCGCCTCCGTATGCGAGGAGGCTCGCTACCAAAGGGAATCGAAGGTATGAGAGGAGGTTTTGTGCAGACGAACGACGACGACTCTCGAAAGAAGTCTCTTCTCTCGGCGCTTCCTCTCTCTCTCTCTCTTTCTCTCTTCCTCTCTCCTCCATCCGTCCGTGGCCAATGAATGCCGATCCGCTGATGCGCGCCGATCTGGCTGGTTTGACGAGACCTGATGGATGCTTCTGGAATCCCGGGACTTTGGCTCGGGCGCGCAACGAGCAAAATCGCGGTTTAAATCGGCAACGCGAGTTAGATATTCCCGACGACGACGACGAGGACGACGACGGCGGCGAGGAAGGGGGAGAGGAAAAGAGGAGGAGAAAGGCCGGGGCCCTCGGTACAAACGATCGCCGCCCTATTGTATCGGAAACCTAACCGTTCCAATATAAGCTGGAAATACCGGCCCGAGAGGCCCCGGATAGCACTCCAGCTCCGCCGATCAACCGGGACCGGGATTCTTGTCAGGACTGGTTCCTCGGCGCGGAGAATGCAGTCGGCGACACCGACACTTCGCCGCGGGTTGAATGTATTTAACGCATACCGAGAATAATCGGGGAAGGATTTGTTTAACCGTGTCTAATCCCCATGAGCTTTTGATTGACGTCAATTTGCCGCAGGCCAATGTTATATATATATATATATATATATATATATATATATATATATATATATATATATATATGTATATGTGCCGGGATGTGTTTCACGAAACGGATCGCTGAAATTCATTTAGCGCGAGCATCGTTCCTTCACATTAACGAGTTGTCCGAATTAATGAACAGGATGGGTAATCTCTCTGGTTCGTTGCGTATATCGGGATTAAGATCGAGAAATCGGTAGCTTCGAGAATTCGTTTCTCGTCGAGTTGCTAATCACTATCCCAACGTTCCATTGATTCATCGCGAGTCTATAATTATCCTCTAGACAGATTAATACTATATAACGCTAAGAAATATTACGAGGAAGAAAGAGGGGAATTATACATTTTCGAAATCTCTAGTTCGTTCCTTATTCAATGGCATTTTAAATATCGAGCCTTTTATAAAAGTATCTTATATAATGTTTAACCATTTTTATTAATACAATTTTTTTATAATTCTAAAAAGAAAAAAAATACTCTCAAAAATAAAATATTATTTTTTTTATTCACGTGTGCCATTTCGCTCAACGATTCAATTAATAATGCAGATCGTTGATATTGAACGTCGATCCTCTCTCTTTCCCTCTTACACGTTTCGTAACATCGTAAATCTGCGTAAAAGTGCGTCGCGTTCTGCGCTTTATCGCGAGAGCGCGGATCGACATCGACGACGAAGAAGAAAAAGAAGGAGAAGAAGAGCAGGTGGAACGCGAAGCAACGCTATGGCCGTTACCTTGTCGTTTCCGGGAATTGGGAATGCATGCTCTCGGGGCACCTACGATGGGACCTAAACCTCCTACTCTAGTCGGCACTGCGTCAATTGTAGCGCGAATCCAAACAACCGGCGATATACAACTCCGTACACACGCTCCCGATGTGAAAAAGAGGATGGGGGAAGAGAGGCGAGTCGGAGCGGCTAGGAAGTATACGATCTTCCACGTTTCCAACTCGCGTTATTATCGCTGATCACGTAGCTACTTAGAAGCGACTCCTCTCTTCTATACCGTAGATATCTTCTCTTCTATGCGGCAAGGTAACGAGTCAGCCTGGTTTTACTCGTTCCTCACCGTCTCTCTCTCTCTCTCCGTCCCGCTTTATCCTCATCACCTCTTCTACCATCATTGCTTCCTCTCCCTCCTCCTCATCTCTGTTTCTCACCCTCTTCACGGCATCTCCGTGGGTATTTGTACCCACGGAGATAGACGCAGACGAGTTGGATCCTAGACTCGACCAGACAGCGCTGCGCCTCCGCGAATTTCCGAGAATCGCGCGGATACTCGCGCAAGGAAGAGAATGATGAGGAGCTGGAAAGGAGATATGGAAAATGGCCAGGAGAGGAGTCTGCCCGCTTTTCCCCCTTGCGTCACAAGAGCACCCGGATGACTAGACGGTGGGAACCGTTTCCCACCAGCTTACGAGGACGCGAACCGGCACGTCAGCCGGTCTTGTTTTGACGCCACGCCGCGCCGCGCCGCGCCGCCTCGAGACCGATTGTACACGAGGAGAAGTGCATCGACCTCTAAGGTCGTTGCGCTATCCTCGACCTACGGTCACCGCGCGCCGCGGCTAAAGGCGAGGGAAATGCTTTTCTCTCCCCCTGCGCCTCTTGAGATGGGTGAACACACCTGGCAAAAAATCTCGACGCGCTCGCGAGCCCGTGACCGGAGAATGACATTACGAGATTGCCCTAGGATAGGCCTGACTTTAATAATTCTAACAAGGTTTAAAGAAATTTGAAAATAATTTTAAAGCTATCACAGAAGCAGCGTAAAAATATTTTCTTTTTTTATTATATGGAATATTTTTAGCGCTGCCCGACAACTTCGAAATTGTTTAAAGCTCAAGAAGCTGTTCATTATCCTCTACAGGGCGTCGACTTCTCTCGCGTCGATTCCCCTCGGCACAAACTCGACTAGGTACAATAACCATCAAGCCGCGCTTATTGTCCTTCCTTCAGGGGGATGCCGGCCAGGGCGGCGAAATGGAACCTATTGTTGAAGACGTACGCGTGTACGTCCCGCAATACGCAGCCGCCTTCTCTCTCGCCGTTTAAGATCTATCGTTGGAATTTGCGTATGTAGATTAACTCCCTTGCCGGAGCGGCTATTGTTCCCGAAGGAGGCGAGGAAGAACGGGGATTAAGGCACTCGGCAGGACGTATACACACAACGCTTGTTAGAAGGTAGATCTATGATGAAGTACACGTCCAGCAAGCCGTTCTAATAGCTTCCGAAAGAGATATTATAATAGTCGGATAGAATTATAGACGGCAAACTTGTTTCTCCTAATGTTCAGTAAAATACGAAGTGAAATTATGCGTGTGCGTTAGAAAATGTTCTAAATGTTATTTCATACTTAGATTCTCTTTGTTGTTAAATTAAACAAATTTTTAGAAGAATATTTCAGATTATATATTTTTATAAAGTATACGAAAATATGCATTTACTTTTCGAAATAAAAAAAAAAAAAGAAAAATAAAAAAACTGACTTCATATCAAAGTTTATTAATTTTCTTTCTATTATATTCAAATTTTTTTTATTATTTTAAACTCTCGCATTTTCCATCACTTAGATCATTTTTAATTGCATGTTGTTGATCCGGTCGCGCGCGATAGCATTTGATAGATACAAAGTACCAATCGACATATAATACAGCCCGAGAGACAACCGAGTCAGCGGGGATCGCGATCTGTGAAATCCGATGTGAAGGAACTCTCCTTCGAGGCAGCTCCTTCGGGCATGTGTGCGTGCGCGCCTGCGTTCGTGTCCGGACTCGTAATAAAAAAATTGACGACATCGCCACCGCGCCGGCGACACGACGGCTCCCCGCCGACCAATAGCTATTGATCAGCGGCTCTCTTGTGCCCTTCTCTCTCTCTCTCTCTCACTCTCTCTTTCCCTCTTTTTCTCTCTCTCTCTCTTGAGCGCCCAAGCTCGCCGACTCTGGAAAGTGAGCCTCGAGAACCGATCTCGGCGTGCCGACAAGGAGGCGCTTTATTCTGTCTCCGAGGACTTTCGAATTCGGACAAGACGCGATTCATTAGTCCTTTTGATGGCGCCCATCCACTCCTCGGGTGGATCCTTTAATAATATCATCACCGTGAATCCGATTCGCGTGCGAATCAAGCATCACTCTTCTTTCTTCCTTGACCGCAAAACTATTTCACGGCATCGATTAAAAAGTTCGCAGAATCAAAAGAGAATTAAAGAATTAAGATTGTATTGTAATTCCCGCTTCGCAACATATAAACGCAATGCAGCTTCAAGTCTGATGTTCATTGAATAAGAAATTAAATATGTCAAAAAATTTCGCAAGCCATGCGAATTTCAATCGATACGCTATATGACAGCTATGGGCTAATTTATGCTAACAAAAGTTGAATGACATTTCTCTTTTTCTACGTGGCGGGACGTGAATTACTAATGCGGAAAGTCACAGGTGACAATAGATGCGCTCAAGTTGCTTATAAGTTATCCTTAATGTTGTTATACGTCATTCAATGACCGGTAACTGGCTCGATTACTGTCCGAGGAATCGACGACTTCAAGGCGAGTCTTGATGAGCATCGTCGCAGTTACTCGAACGACGATCCTTTAATCTTCGAAGAATCCCCGTTCTTTTTACCGCGACGTCTCAGCGGGCCCTTCGGCATGGCACCGTTACTTCTGTCAAGCGTGGAATTGTCTTTTTATGAAATACAACATGTGGTTGCCTCGTAAAGTCAACTTCGATCCGCCGAAACGTGGAAAAGATTTCTTTTTCGTTATCTCCAGTACAATCATTTTCATTATTATGTAAAATTTCTCTTTACAAAGGAGAGAAAGAGAGAGAGAACAACTTTGCGTCAAATATTTTAAAAGAGCTTGAAAATCATCAGAAGGCAAAAAGGATACTTAAGATTATTATTTAAAGAAAACAATAATTTTTTTTATGAATTTTAAATAAAAAAAAAATTAATAAATTACTTTCTTTGTTATTATAATTTTTTTTTTGTTTTTCGCAGAGACAAAGAAATATCATCTGATACTTCATCTTACATGTTGAAGATTGACTTCTGATTTAATTATAATACTAATAGAAAATTGCAGGCTTTCCGAGGGCCCGGCATGGGAATAAGTGAACAAGTTTAGGTAATTTATCGCTTCCTGTTTCTTCAGCAAATGGTCACGCACAATTACAGGCCGTTTCGCTGACCGCAATTAGAAACGAGTATTCGAACAATAGACCAAATCGTCGATAATTTGTGATAACGCACGTGCGATCAAAATTCAAATTTAATCTCCGTTTGTGAAATCGATCCGATACCGGTTCAACTACCAGCGTCGATAAGTCGATAATCGTCTTCTAATTGAACTGACGATATTATCACTGAGATTACATCTCTCACTAGCTACGTCAGTCACTTAATATTTAATCATTATTTAATGTTGCGCGCGATGCGCACGCTAATCGAATTTAGATGAATTGAGAAAGTAACGCGTAGATCGAGATATGATAAAACGCCTTTGTAACCGCTAAAATGATTATTTATCGATCGTATTATCGATCGTAACGGAGCACGTCCTGCATTTCATTCATCTCTTCTCTTATCCTCAGAATATGCGTTGTTTCCCGTTAGGATATAATAATCGATTATCGATGAATGAAAACGCCGCTTCTCAGATACATTCAAGAGAGAATTATAAACGAGAGATTCCCTCGCGATCGATCAGAAAGATTGTATTCAATCGATTGACAAATACGCGGTAAGAAAGCGCGAGATAAATTATGGTTATTGAAATGCGGATAAGTAGAATAGCTCAACATCTTCCAATGACGAAGGAAAAATTAATAGCTGCGTCATTGAAAGAACAATTTTTTCCGATTTATTTATAAAATTATTATCCTTTATTATTTTTAACGGATATTACAATATATAACCGTCAAGAGTTTAATATTAAAATATATTGTACATTTTTCACTCGGCGAACTCGATTATTCCACTTGACCTTACTGAAATAAATGTGAAATAAATCTCCCCTAAGTATATTTACAGTATAACGGCAAATGTTCTTTAAGCTTGCACATAACGCGACTTACGTATAAGCCGGAATATGGAATAGACAAAAATCGCATGCGAAACGCGCGAGTCGAGCGAGGGACGAGCGTGAAAAAAGAGCGACGCGGAACACGCGGGAAGATGCGCGTGTGCGTGGGAACGCATTTCCATTAAATCACTCGACTTTTTGCGCTACCGCCAACGACAACGATCCTCCACGTCGGAAACGTCGAAGCACGCCGTAAAGCACGCCGGACGACGATTCTCGGTCAGGATGTCGTAGACTTTCTAAGGTCTCTCCTAAAGAGAGAGACTCTTGACCATCATTTAGCAATTTAGCGCGACTGCGAGGATGCGTGATCTAAGCTCGGCGAACGAAACACCGCCGTGTAATTTCGATCGATCCTTATCGATGGGTTTACCATTTTATGTATTACTGGAAAATTAATAGCCAAAAATTTCACGATTACGCCGATTGACATTTGATACATTTTTCTGTAACACGAAGAGAGTTGAACTTCGTGAAATTACCTGTGCTTAGATATATCTAAAGATAAATCGAAAGCAAGAAAGTTGGAGCATATAATTGTTAAGATTAATTTTAAATTTCCTCGAATGATTCCGAAAGCGTATCGCGACCTTATCATCGAGGACGACATGTCCATTTAGCGCGAAGGATCTTCGACGCGGACAACCATCCCGAACCTCCGCAGATCTCCTCAGATCAAGTGACCGATGATGACTAAGATAATCGTGCCGATTGTAATTGGCTCGTGTAAAATCCATCTGCGCGTGCCGCTAAGCGCAGTAAATCAGCGCCGACTTATAAGAATCGCTTATAAATAACCAATTAGAGACACCTGCATGTGCGCAGTCAGACCTAGGTAAGTTACAATCGGCCTTATACCGTCGGAATGCAGATGCGCGACTTGCTTTGATCTTTGTTCTTGCGATCTCTTTGTATGGGCGCGCTCGCCGTGGCATTTAAGAATCGATGGATTTTTTTTTTTTTAAGCGGCGATGTATTGATTAACTTCTTCACTGTCACCTTTTCATTATTAAAAAAAAAAAAAAAATCACAATGCGAGTTTTATATCTTTCACACTTTTATACCGACGAAGTTAAGATGAGTTAAAAAATATAGTATTCGTAAAAAATTAGATAAGACTTGTGGGAATCGCGAAAGCATTCGAGAAATGTCGCTACTCAAATCGATAATAATCGTGCAAAGAAGGAGCAGGATAAACAGCCACGAGAAGACATCGTCGCGTTCGAGTGTGTCGTTTGGCTTAAAGCACGGAGAGTATCTACGATCGCGTGAGAAGATTTGCTTTCCCATTCCCATTAAAATATGAAATGAAATACAGACTGTCAGAAAAATTAGCATCGTTTAAATCAATCACCAGAGGAAGAGGATAGCCATCGATCAGCAGAGAAAAAACACTTTTTTTTTGTATACCTTTGAAAGTGATTATTTCAAAACGTGCTATAATTATTTTAATCTAATTTAAAAAATAATTTAATTATCTCAATTTTTGTTGTTAAATAAAAAAATATTTTTTATTAAAAAAATACCGAATACTTTTTCTGATTGATCTTGTAAAAATGTATAAGATTCAACTTCAAAAGTATAAAATGAGAGGCTTTTGGGCGCAAACTTTTTAAGGAAATATTTTGCGATGTTTATCGGAAACTTTTTCTTCAGAATTAAATTTCCTATAGAATCTCAAAGCCGGATCGTTTGGACCCATTCTGTCCAAGAAATCGTCGAGGCTCAAGTCTTTTCTCCTGTCTTATTCCGTTTGCGTCGTTGTGTCTCCGCCTGCTAATTGAATTAAGCATAGCTCGTATTTCTCGCTTTAATCTTTCTCCTTCGTAACTGTCTGGAGCAGCTTGTAACGCCGATACAATTTGTCCGAAGCGCGATTTTATTTATCACGACCGCGCGACACTTTCGAGAATTCGTGGACTCGGCATCTCGCTCGATAAGTCACATGAAAAAGAAAAAAAAAAAAGAAAGAAAGAAAGAAAGAAAGAAAAGGAGATACGGCCAAGACGGTGGTAAGGCAGTCCGCTTTAATTTACACCGTCCATGATTTATCCCGCGGGAACGTCGCTTCCGATCCTCTTTCGCGCTACTCCCGCATCCTCCCTTTTTCTTTTCGAGCGGCATCGTCCTCCGGAGAACTCTCCTGCTCCTTTTCTCCCGCTCACGTTTCGCCTTCTCGCGAGGAGAGTTTTCGGGAGAGTCGCGCATTTTGATTTACGACCGTTCGCGAACGTCGAGCGCACGAGCATTCGGGCAGAGGCGAAAAGAAGGAAATGAAAAAGAAGAGGGTGGAAGAGAGCGAGCTCCTCTCTCTCTCTCCTCCTGTCGTTTATTTCCAGTCACTTTCGACGGTCGCCTCGTTACCCGTCTGAATTTACGATGTATCGAATATATCGCTCTTGACGATATCTACCTACATCGCGCGAGCGATTATCGAGACGACGGCGGACTCGTTGCGAGGAGGAGAAAAAGAGGAGTAGAAAGAGATTTAACTTTTAATGCTCGCTGCGCGCCTTCCTCCCGACAGAGTTTCGATCGCGAAATTTCAAGTTTGCACATAATGATACAAAGTCCGACACGAGAGAGAAATCAGTGGCGGCGCGTTATGTTGCGATATCGGTGAGCGACGTATCGAGGAGGCGAGAGATGGTAAGAACGGCAAGCGGCCGAAAGTGCCACGAAGATTGACTTTATCTCGCCCCGACAACGAGCCAAGACCGGGTCGGTCTCTCTCTCTCTCTCTCGGGATTTTTTGATTGCCGATGCGACTCGGGAGCAGTCTCGTTGTGCGCGCACCGACGGTGCCAGGCGGTTCCTTTAAATCCGACAGGAATTACCTGCGCGGGACACAATATGTCGGGATCCATTAAAATTCGGACGGTGCAAATTAAACTTTCGCTACGGCCGGATGTCTGACAGGGAATATCTCTGCCCGATTGCGAATTGCCTCTCACACGTCTACTCTCTCGCGGCCGCGGTGTGACAGCAGAATGAGGAGAACGCCACATCCGCATAATTGAAGGTTCGAATAAAATTAATGGGACAGCCGCGCGCCGCGAATTCATCATTCTTGCGGATATTTGCGTTTCGCGATACGCAATCGCAGATCCGATTGATTGTCGATGCTCTCTCTCTCTCTCTCTCTTCGGGACGTGGGCGCGCGCGGACGGAGGCTTGACAGTTTGACATATTTTCATATATACGCCATAATAACAATAATAACAGATACGTCAAATTTTTCGAAAGAAATGCGATCTAAGCAAGATTAAAAGCCACCGGCGTACAACACTAGAAATTATAATCATCGTCAAATCGTTGCAGTTTTGTCCGTTTAATATCTCGTGTCGATCGACGATACAAGGTGTTTCAAATTTCCATGTCGCGATAAATACGCGGTTATATCGCGCGTAAGAAAGGATAGACGCGCGCCGATCAATTTGCGTTTCGTCCCGCCCGCGCCTTTCGTCGAGGAAGAAAATCGTTTGCCGGCCCATTCATTTTTTTGACGAATGATTCGAAATTCAATTACGATTTGCAGAATTACCCCTGCAAATGAGAGAGGCCCCCCCCCCCGCCTTCCTCTGCGCGCGTACAATTCGGATCGCGCGCGCGCGCGCGCGTCGTGTTACTCTCTTTTCTTCAAGGCTCCTTAATTAATTTCGCTCGAGATTTACGATCTTATCCGTTACGTTAAATTGCACCGTATCAATATTCATGCGACGAATAGAATAAAACAAAACGGCGAGACATCAATAAGGAGAAGATACGATGAGGACGACGAGTAGCGAAGGTAGCGATATTTGTACACGAATTTAAATGTGATCGCGATCGCGTGATCGGGCCTAATTAAAGAAAATGCGAGCCTCCCGATATTCCTGACGATTCCGCGTAAAGGTTACATCTGGGACGGACGAGTCACGCTGTGGGAATTCGATGGAATTTATCCGACGATCAGAATCTCATTTCTAAATGCGAATTGCCTTAACCGGTTATTTATATTTCGAGAATATATCATAGAACGCGCTTTAGAAATCGATCGGTATTCCACTTCCTACCTCCTTATGGCAGTCTTATTCGGTTTCGTACTTCACGGTTTTATTTTATAAGGTATACGAGCTGCAGAGAAAGAAAGAGAGAGAGAGAGAGAGAAAGAGAGAAAGAGAGAGCGAGTATGATCGATATCGATTAGCATCATGATTTATATGCAGATGTAACTAGTCTTTTTTTATTATGAAAACGGTAACCGTTGACAAGTGATTGGTTGACGTGACCGCATTGGCTCACGAGGCATTTAAATTTAATATCTCGATATAAGCAGTACCGGTCCTCGAAAGAAAAACGATCAATATTTTACATCTGCAGATATTTTATGCTTTTAAAATTGAAGACTGATATTACATCAAAATTTCTTTTGAGCGACCGATTAAATGGTGTGACAAATAAGTGCAACGAGACAGCAACGTCCCTATGTTCCCCGAAACATCTCGACTCCGGTAAAATTACAGTACGCTATATTCCTGAGGAGCCCGGATTGTCGGCCACGTGGCCGCGGTTGCTAATGATTTAACGACCTCGTGGCACGCGATGGGCGTGGATTACGACAGGAGATTCGAAAATTAAGATGTAACCCGACACGAATACCTTCTATCTTTTGCGGAATCTTTCTTAATGAGAGTCACGGAAACGCGTCTGGGATCGTTTTCGGTTCCGCAGTTCAAATCTACCAAGTTCCAATTTACGCGGCTAATGAACTTGGCGAATAATTTTCCAAATTATAATTTTCACGTTGAATCATGTTTTATTAATTATTTAGATTTTGTTTCATTATATATTTCATTTTTATAATAAAAGAAAATTATAAATAATGTAATTATATTTTATAATAAAAATTATAAGTACAATTGAATTTTACGAGGTATTTTTTAATTGAATTTTATAATGAAAATTATAAATAATATAATTATATTATTTATTTAATTTTCATTATAAAACAAGTACTGAATATTTATTTTTATAACAAAAATTATAAATAATACATTTTTATTATAAAAATAAATATTAAAAAAATAGAGAAATATTAGATATCGGCGCGTATAAAAAATTATATAAAAAATTTTCAGAAAAAGGCTAATAAAAATTAAAATAGTATAAAATATATATTCGATAAGGGAAGAAGATTGCTAGAAGAGGCACGCTCATTAAAATAATGTCGATCAGCCGCGAGAGTAAATTATAAACGACATTAACGATCGATAAAGCTGAGAGAATTCTTTCCACACGCGTCTCGATCTTATCTCTGAACGCGGGCGCTACCGAGTAGTAGCGGCCCCGACGTATCCACGATCGACGACGCTGAAAAATCTCGAGCGCCTAGATCCATCTAGCTTAATTTCGAAAGGCGCGTGTTACAGAAGCCGCCTCTCGATCTTCAAGACAGGGGCAGGGGTATTATACCTCGTCACCTTGAAGCAATCGTCCGTAGGTTGGGTGTAGGCAGCGACGATATTCCCCACCGTTCGAATCATTCTCGACCGATCGATCCTCCCTATTGGACGATCCTCTCTTGAGCCGTTCTTGTGTACCTCTCGTCTCCCCTCCCGCGGTCGTTCCTTTACGAATTCAGACTTTTCTCGATTTTTGCCTCTCACTCGCCGTGCCAAGTCGATTCCCCTTCAATGCCGCACTCGGATGCGTTTGAATCGCATTATCCTTTAAACGCTTCATTTACCGCGATAATGTTAGCCGAGATGTAACGAAGCGTGAATTTTATTAACCGATCGTTGCAACACGCACGCACTTTATCATCCCTCCTCCCTCTCTCTCTCTCTCTCTCTTTCGTTTGGCGGACGATCGAGAATGACACTAAACACTGGCGATCGCGTGGCACCTCCCGAGAGGGATCGCGACTCTCGCACGATTCTTCCGAAGCTGGGAAGGGCAGAGGCTGTCTCTGTGACGACCCACACGACGGGTTCTGCCTCCGCATCTACCTCCGTCGATTGACTGCCTCCGCAATTTGCGTCCAACGGATGTCCGCGATGTCGCGAACTAGAGACGCTCGAATGGGATTCGCAAGATGCTTTTTGATAATCTTATCAATTTTTTTATTATTTTGCGCGTAATTTTTAGTTTCAGTTGAGCAGAAATAATTTTAGACCGAAACAACTGCGTCAGACATGCGTTAAATTCTACGAGGCTTAATCTCCCGTGTTTCCTTCGAAAAAAAAAAAATATATATATATATATAAATATTATGTACGTTTTTTTCTTAATTGCTCGGATGAAGAAAAAAAGAATCCGATTGATACTTTCGACGCACCCGTTAGACATTAGCAAAATATTTTCACGGCGCAAGGATACCTGTTCGTAAGGCGGCAAATTATGGCCACGCCGTCGACCGCGGAACGGACCCGTGTACGCCGACGCATTCACCTGTATGACGTAGTCCACCAGATCGTATAGGATCGGACACGCGCGAACTGCCGCCGATTAGCGATCGTGGGCGACGATCGGGTGTACTCACGGAGGTGGAAAGGCGCCGTAGAAAAAAAAAAAAATGACCCGAGAGCGACGGAGCGGTGTAAAACTGGCCGATGACGTAGTACGCTTGAGACTTCTCTCCTATCGGAGGCGTCTAGTCGAAATGTCGAGGCTGCTTTGCACAAATGCGGCAATTTAATATTTTTTTTTTTTCCTCTCCCATTCGAGATTTTTCTATTCGCACTCGAGATAAAGGAAAAATACGAAATGCTATTCACTGCGCGAGAATAACGTCATACTGCACTTATATGAGGTTTACATGTACTTCAATTAAGCAGTTTTGTTTTATTTTTATTTTATTAATTACGTATCTTTTTATCTTTATTTATCGTATTCTAAAATAAGAATGAAGAGTGAGGAAGTTAATATCAATTTTTTTAACCTTAATATATATTACAAATTGCAACATACAATTATAAATTATTGTAAAAATAAACTCTCTTTTCAGCCGACTGAGTTATGAAAAATCATATGCTAGGATTCAGCGAGGAGGGATGCTGGAGCTGGCAGGATCTACGCGAGAGTGAAAAATCGACGAGGATTGAAATTCGAGCGCGAAGCGTTATCGAGACCGCGAGATTAATTCGCGACTTCTCTTCGGCGCGGCGCGGTGATTTATTCCGGAATTAAGATCGCCGGCGCGCGATAACGTGAAAGTAGAACGGCCGGCGCAAGAGGAAACGCGCCGGCGTGTATCCACGCGCGTTCAGCCCGCGTATCGAAAGGAGCCTTTGCGTCGCGATCGTCGCGTCGTCGTCCAGCGCGCGTTTGCGTTATCGGCGAAAAAGTCAAAAGGACTCGGTTCGCGATTTATCTCGACCGCTCACACGCCCAGCCGAGCGTGGACACACGCCGAGAAAAAGAGAGAGAGAGAGAGAGAGAGAGAGAGAAAAGGAGAGAAAAAAGACGCGGACGAGACTCGCACGTAAACATGTGTTAAGGTGGTGTATCCGACACCATAAAACTGGAGCACTTGATTTTACTGCCTGTCGCGGGCGCACACACACGCACATACGCACATCGACTTCCGCCGATAAAATAAACCTTAGTCGCAATGAACGAACGGACGTACGGGCTCCGCAACGACGCGTATCCGTACGCGGGACGCGTGTAACGCGCCACCCGAGACTTTTTTATTGTCGATATCTCTCTCGCGGCGACGTCGCGAGCTGCTCTCTGCCCTGCCTTAAGTCCGCGTCGCAATAAAATTTGCGATATTTACGATCCGCCCGGGTCGGGAGATTTCGAAAATATTTCCCAGCGGCTTTGCGCGACTCTTTTATTTATCGACTATGGCGAGAGCCCTACGCACATTGCGGAAATAATTTGTAGCTATACCGAGTGTCCGAACTTTATCGTATTTTTCGGAAGAGAAAATCCGCAAGGTCTTCTCAAAGATTTACTAAAAAAAAAAAAAATTTGATTATAATAATATATTATTATATATTATAAATATATTTATATTATATATTAGGTGAAAAAAGTAAATAAAGTAAAAGTAATTTAAAATAATTTTTAAATGCGTAGAATTAAAAATCTTCCGTTCATGTAAACTCGCAAGAGCCGCAACAATTCGAGGGCAAAGGCGACTCACCGGTCAGCGGTTTCCAAGAAAGTTTTGTCATCGCCGGTAGCACGAGTCTTTTCATTTTTTTTCTTTTTTTTTTTCCCCGACTAATTTCGCAACCTTTTGCCCGTACAGGTTTTCAACTCGAGAAGTCTCCGCTAACCGTGAGATTCGACGATCGCGCGCGCGAGTTTCCTTAATCTAACGTAGCTGCGTATATGTCTGATGTAACAACTAGCGGTAAGAAGAATGCACATTCTAAGAGCGTTTATCCGCCATTATGTACGTATCTTACATATTTTTCTCGTATCGCGCTAAAGTGTTTTCGAGGCTCATAAGAGTCGTAATGAATATATTTTCGTGATAAACACTCGGCTAGATGAATAAATAGTCACTCAATCTCATTCCTTTCTCGAGTCGCATTGATTTCTCTTCGCCTCTATACATCAATCATTATTATTAATCATCTGAAGAACACGACAATTTGTCTTTTATATCCGTCTCTTCTACATCTGTCTGTTTCATAGAAAACAGCCATTACTCACATTGCCTTAGCCATGTTGCGAGAGTAAAGATACATGTGCGTGAAAGGGTTAAGGCCTATAGCTCGACGAATCATTTACCTAGAACATCTGTGTTTCATTCTGTATATATTATCGCGTTCTACGAAATCGCAGCTATGTCGACACGGTCCACTATCGATTTCTGTCGCGAAAGCGATCGATTCGATTCGACGCACGTACGACGCACAACCCCTCCGTTCCAATTTCCAGGAGCCGAGAGCGGCACTTTCGTCCCGCGGAATTAATCGCTGATTAAGGCAGGCAAGGTTAATCGTCAGATGATTCAGTCGTGAGTATAAGGCGTCCATTGGTATCGGCGACTATGGCACGCTCGCGCGAGAGAAGCGGGACGTGATGTCGATTTAAAAAAAAGCGCAGTCTCGCTGAGACGTACGGCAGATGAAATGAAAATAAAAGAAATTCCTCGACTTTCTAACAACTCGCAATTATTGGCAATGCGCTTGGAGAGAGAAATTTAAAATGTATAATTTAAATTTTTCAACACAAAATTCGTATAAGATGGATATCAAATTTCTCTCTGTCAAAATTTACAACGTAAGAGACTTGATTTTTCAAATTTATTTATTTATTTTTTTTTTTATCTACAGCAACGAAAATTGAGATCACCAAAATTGCAGCATGCTCGAAAAGTCAAGGAGAGACAGTGTCTCCGCTTTCAAAACGTATGCTTCGAAAATATTCGGTGCAGCGAGTCATTGCGATTGCGAAAGCGATCCGAGAGAGTATTTGCTCTAATTAAGCACGAGCGAGCGAGAAAGAGAGAGCGCGATTTACGGGGCGGCGTGAGTGTTAAAAATTCGCGAATTCCGTTTTAATGAAACGCGTTTAATTTGGGCCGCACGTTTCGCCAACAGTAATAAAGCGAAGTGGACCGATAAAAGGAGAAGTCGGGGAGAGGTGTCCATTTGACTGTCCATCGCGGCCCGTGCTCTGTAATAAAGGCGGCTTCCTCCTTTGCCCTGCCCCATTGTCTTTAACCTCCCCTCCTTCCCCTCCTCTCTTCTTTACCTTACGCGACCGACTCTCGTTATCTCAACCGCGCCGCGTCTCTACGTTTCTCTCTTTTCTGTGCCGGCGCATACTGGCGTTTTCTGCGTTCTCTCTCTCTCTCTCTCTCTCTCTCTCTCTGACACAAGCCCTCCACTACCGGTAAGAAAAGTTAGCCACATTGTTAAGGATCATTTTACTCCGCGGCTGGAAAATCGCTTCGCTCGGCCGTAAAAATGGAATTTAGGACCGAGACTCATGGCATTTAACTTTGCGAATGCGGTCTCGTTGTTGATGTCACGAAGTCTTCGATATGCGCGTTTCGCTCGTGCAAAGCGATCATCAATATTACACTTTTTAACGGCGTTCAGTTATATATTTTTCGATCTATATTTATATAAGAAAATTTTTATTCCGAATTAAATTTCCGTAAAATGTCAAAGTCTAGCCGGAACGTTTGGGCCTACCCTGCATATTGAGAGAGATATTTTTTTCATTTACGATTTAATTTACAAGCATGACATCTTTCATGCACGCGGGATGACGAAAATGAAGTCACTACGGCGGGTTATAGCCACGATTTATTCACGCCGCCAATTAGCGCGGAATGTAATTCACGGGGCAATTATTTTTGATACCCGTTACACGACGACGTGTCGACAGCCGTGGGACGATGTAATTCTTCATTTCTCGCGTGCATCTCGAGAGGATAATATTTTCCCGCAGTGGACGGACACACATCCGTAATATATTCTAGATACAGGGCTGTCGATCGATTCCCGGTTGAAAACGCGTCGATTCGTCGCCGATCGCGTGTACTTGGCGTCGCTGCCGAGCACATCCTGTTCCCTCTCGTCCCTAGAATCCGGCTCCGGTGCATTCGGTGGCGGCGGCCAGTGATGCCGGACTCGTTGCAGTTCTGGTTTCTGGTACTGGATTCTGGACCGCCGC